>NW_020837954.1:8602403-8953680 GCF_003676395.1 Aethalodelphis obliquidens | reverse complement strand
GGGGGGGGGGGGACTAGGGGAACATCCTCCTCTTCTCTTGGACTCGCTCCGCCCTCCCAGCCTTTTCTCTAATGCAGGCTGTGCTCTGCCCCCAGATCACTCTTACCTATTTTCCCTCTCCTTTAATTGCCCAAACAATGAAACTGAAACAGACTTCTACTTTATATATTTATTTAATAAAGTCAGATGCTCTCACTCAATTGTTAAATTAGTTAGACAATTTTCTATCTCTACCATTGCTCAGAAACATCGCTGAAATTAAAACCAAATTTCTCCAAGTAAGGGGACCTTATTTACATTTTCTACATTTCTTTAAAAGAAAAAAAGGTTTCTCATTTTTACCATAAGTTAGGTACTTTGGCTGGATGTTTCTCCCACTGTACTATCATTTTTTTTAAAATAAGATTTTGAGGATTTGTGTGTTTGATTTATAGGTCTTGCTGAAAACACCAAGAAAAAATGCTCTCACTAGAGGCTCTTAGCTGAAATCTTCTCAGAAATCTTGAGAGTAGAAACTCCGAAGCAGATGACTTCTCTCTATACCTGACTAGAAGTGGTTTTAATGATAGGGGCTTATTTTTCTCATGTAACAAGGACTCCAGCAACAGGTTATTCTGGAGATGGTACAAGGGTTTAAGGACATCCCTATGGCCCCGAACTTTCTGTCCTTCTGCTGGACCATCCTCAGTGTATGGGCACTGTCTTCCCTTCTAAGAGATAAAAAATTTTATATATTCTCTAACATATGCCTCTTGAAGGGAGAATCTGTTAAAATGTTTTATTATTTTAATGTCTGAACCAGCATCTTCAATAGCATAAAATAACTTCAAGCCCAAGTGTAAGTGAAAAAGACTTCTCAGAATCTTCACTCACCAAGTATTTATTGATTTGTACCTGATCTGAGGTAGGCATTGGGATGAGAATTGACAGAGAAACAAATTATAAACTGCACTCTCCAGGAACTTTCATTCTGGTGCAGGAGACACATAAAAACAGATCATCACAGGTCACCTCGAAAGAAGAGAGGGTGGGAACCCAAAGAAGGGGGAAGAGACTGTCTGAAGACACTGGGGAAGGCTTCATAGAAAAGACACTCCACCTACTCTTAAAGGATATGCAGACATTTGCCAAGTGAATCAAGAAGCATTGTCAGTGGCAGGAGCAATGGACTTACTACATAGAAAAGGAGCTAGAGAGTCAGGACAGATTACAAAAGACTTTACATGCTCAGCTGAGGCAAAGGGGCGGGGGGGGTGGTTCTTAAGTCTGAGAATGATATGGCCAGCATCCAACTTTAGGAAGAAAAGTTGCAACCTTGTGAAGACAAGTTTGCATAAGAAAGTGACCAGAGAGAAGGCAGTTGCTGTCATTGGCAAGATGTGTTGAGGGACCAGATGAGATAGTGGCAGGGAGGAGTGGAGAAGGAGCAGATCCTGGACTCCCAAGGCAGACAGGACAGGATTTGCTAAATGATTAGAGGTGGAGTGATAGGGAGGAGACACTGTCAAGGGCAATTGACAGATTTTCAGGCTAGATGGAGGCTAGCTGGAAGGTGATACCACTCACAGAGACTGAAAATGAAGATCTTGGCAGGAGTTGCTGAGCTCAGCTTTGAAGTATTGAGTTTGAGGCCCCGAGAGGCATCCAGGTCAAGATCCAATCGGAGGTGCAAAGCTCAAGCCTGTGACCAAAGTACACAGGCCAGACATTGACAGAGGCCCCCCCGCCCCACCCTGCTTGTAGATGGGGCTGACATCATGGGGGTGGATCACAAGGGAAAGGAAAAGAGGCAGGTGGTCCAAGGAGAGGAGGGACAGAAAATGAAGAGCAGGAAAAGACAAAGGGAGAGAAAAAGGAAATGAGAGAAGGGACCATCTTTATGTTTCACCCTGTAGGAAAGGTATAGAGCTACTTCAGGCCTCCGGGCCCTTCTTCAGGAAACTCCATGTAAAAGGAAGACAGCAGAATAGAAACAGAGAACACATGACCTATATTACAGAGGACAACTGGCAGCAGTAAAGGAAGAGGCAGGAAGAATGAGAAATAAATTACTTTTACATTGCTCCAAAGTTTTTAACGAGAATTCTTTTTAAAGCCAAGCAGTCTGAAGTAATTGCATAGAGGAGAAAATAATCCTACACTCTTCAATTGTCCTTGAAGGAATTAGTCTATTAGACAATTATTAGTTTCAGTTATCTGGAAAATTCACTTAGGTGAAACAGTGTTTGTGAGAGTGTCAAGATAAAAGAATTATTTCCATTTAAAATATTCATTTTTCTCCAGTCATTTGAAACGAAAACCCTGCCCTAAAAAGAAGTAACTGTTTTCGGTCATCTTATTAGTTTTGTAATATTAGAAATGAATCAGACCAGTTTCAAAGTCACTTTAGCGTGGAGCCTAACAGACCATGCACATGAGGACAGTCAATAAATATTATTTCCCAGTGACGATTAGGCTGGTCCCTCTTCCGCAGCAGGCATCCAGTCCTCAGCCACTTCCCTCTCTTCCAGGCATGAGCTCCCACTGATTTCAAAGGAAGCTTTAAAAATGGATTAAAGCAAAGATATATTGACTTCAAAGGGAGCACTGAAAACACAGAAGATATATCATAGGGAAGGGGATGGAGATGGAAATTTTGCTCCTCTTATTATTTCATGCTTAATGAATACCATCAGCATTCCCTGTGCATTCAGCCAAAAGTGTTTTCTTCCCTTTGCAACACTTTCCATTTTGACGACATCATAATAGTTGTTCATTCTTTAAAAAAATTCTAAAGCTTGATCTAAATATTTCAGTATTAGTAACAGTGATGCTAAATGTTAGTTTTCTCTCTCTATGATATGGTGGTCATGACAATACAATTTTGTCACTCCATGTAAAATATTGCCATTTTAATTGCATACCATAATGTCACTACGGAAAATGATGAGAATTATTCTTGATAGCACAATGTTCTTTTACCATACAGAGCCAGATCTGATTCTTGGGTCTCTCTTCCTCTCCTAAATTTCAAATCATTTACTATAACAAATTTAGAACTTTCTGTAAAGTGGTCACCAGGCCTGTTGTTTCTCTGAATGATGATTATCAAGGTACCATCACCACATGAACATATGCAAATTCAAAAAATTTGCTCTTTGTGGCATTAAAGAGACACTGGAAATAAAAATATACTCCAAGTAGGGTTTGTCTTCTCCATAAAAAAATCTCAGACTCATTCTAAAAAAATAATTATGATTATCAGGGACTCTTAAACAAGCACGTGAGCTAATAAAACTCCTATGGAGCCCTCTAAGCTCACAAGGATTCTGGTGTCCTGCTCCAGGGGTAGGACATCCAGCTAAGGAATAAGCAAACAAAACTTGCATGCAGGTGTGGTTGATGTGTAGGAGGAAAGCAGCCATTCTACCCTAATGCTCAGGCCCTTCCTAGGGGTCTCCGTGCTCCCGTGACTGCCTGTGCTCATGACTGGTCTGTCTCACTCCGCATGACTCCCCTGGCTTGTACACACACATCCTCCCTCTCCCTCTCTCTCTCTCTCTCTCTCTCTCTCTCTGACACACACACACACACACACACACACACACTTCTAAATGACTTCACCACATGTGGGAGTTGTGAGCTGTATGATGCAGAAAAGAGAGTGGGAGGGCATCAGAAAAGTCTCTCTTCTATCCCCACAGGGAAAACAGAGCAGGGCATAGCTGAATGTGTTATACAATTCAAAGGAGGAAGGTCAGACACAACGTCACACTTGATTAAGGTCCATATATAAGGACTCACAAATGAAACAATGAAACCAGTGGGACTGTTGCCAACAGTAAGTCAGAATGAGCAAGAGAAATAATTACATCAAACCAGTAAGGAAGTTCAAAGGGTACAGGTACACACTGATTTAACTAAGAAATCCAAGTCTGACAAGACCAGATACTGCTCAAGAAAAGTGGTGTTTCCAAGACCTCGCGGTATATCCCATTATGCAGTTAGGACAGAAATGAGCAAAATGTTACTTTCCTCAGTTTAATCCTCAACTGAACCCAAGAGCAAACAGTTCAAATGAAAACTGAAACTCGAAACATACATTTTCCTTATTCTCAAAGAAAAGTCTGGTTTGAGTCCAAATTTGCATCCATGTTTTGAACAGAAAAGTCCTTTTAAAAGAAAACTTTTATTTTAAGAGAAAAAGTACTAATTTCCTCTGTGTTTTGTGCATTTTATTTATCCACAAATAGATTTTGATGGAACAATGACTGTATGAAAGGCACTGTGCTAGGTCCCATGTAAGATCCTAAGATGAAACAGACCAGGACACCATTCTCCTGGGGCACTGGGAGGAGTGCAGGGCACAAACAATGATGTTTCAGGGGAGAATGTGTTCCATGGCCATCAAGAATGAGAGGCAGATAAAGCTACGTCATGTATCTCACTTAAAACCACCTGAGGAAAAGTAAAGTCTTGGTTCACTAGGAGGGTTTCAGAATTCTAGTTCTGAGGGGAGTTTATAGATTTTCTATGAGGAAAAGAGGGATGGGTCCCAAGGTCAAATAAGTTCAAATACGTTTGGGAGGCACTGATAGACAAAGTTAGAATAGGTTCTTTACTGCAGACTTCCCAATACCTTTGATGGGCTAACATAACTCGCAAATTTCCAAGATAATAAAGTTGACAGCATTTCTCAAACTTATTTGACCACAAGACACTTTTTTTCACAGAGCATCTCATGGAACCAGTGGCCTACAAAACACTTTGGGAAGTTCTAGAAGAGTTTGAGCTTGTGTCAAAGACATGGAGCATTTCAAGTTGACCAGTCTCGAGTAAGTGAAGAGTAATTAGAAGACAAAGTTGTAAATGTAGGTTAGGGTTCAGATCATGGAGGACCGTGACCCTCTGACTACACTCTCCTGGAAATTCCCTCTTTCCTTGGCCACGATGATAAGACAAATCTGAATGACTTAGGTTCAAAACTGGCTCTGCCACTTACTAACTGCAAAACCTTCAGCAAATTACTTGACATTTCTGTCCCTGAGTTCCCCTATTTCCTCATCTATAAAATAGGGTTGTTATGAGGATTCAATGAGTCCATGAATATAAACCACTTAGGAACCCTGGAATATAGTAAACACATAATAAACCTTTGTCTGTCTGTCTGTCTGTCTATCTATCTGAGGCTTGATTTCCTTCCTAGCTTTTTGAGTATTCCTCTCTGCCTCTCGTGTGGGCTCAGCAATTTCCTCTTGTTCCTTAAATACTGGCTTTCCCCAGAGCGGTCACCTTAGCCCCTGTTCTCTACTTATTCTGAATGCTCTCTTTGAGAGACGGCCTCAACTTATCTTTTGTTCTACTTCCAAACCTCTTTTCCCCTCTGTATTACATATCCCATCATCAAACACCCAGTTATCCAGACTAGAAAACCTTGGATCCATCTTTCACTTTTTATACTTCCCCAACCCAGCCTTTGCCCTCCACCCCTCCCCTCCCTACATTCAGCTGGTCAAGTGATCCATTGACGCCACTTCTGGACTGGCTCTTGAATTAACTGGTACCTCTCCATTTCTACTACAGGCTTTCATCACATTCTTAGCATCTCTCATTTAGATTTTTGAAGCAGGTTTCTAGTTTGTTTCCTTCTTCCAATTGATTCTTCACATTATATTTCATAAACACAAAA
This sequence comes from Aethalodelphis obliquidens, assembly GCF_003676395.1. Classification (NCBI taxonomy): domain Eukaryota; kingdom Metazoa; phylum Chordata; class Mammalia; order Artiodactyla; family Delphinidae; genus Aethalodelphis; species Aethalodelphis obliquidens. The sequence goes on along the minus strand of NW_020837954.1, from coordinate 8,948,012 downwards.
TCGATTATCTTATTCTCATACTTTAAAACCTATAAAGAATATAATTTTACATTAAATGCCTTAAACAACAAATTCTAGTTAGTGATATTCATGTTGAAATATTCAGAGAGGAATGTACTGAAATCTGTAATTTGTTTTGAAATGCATAAAAATAAAATGGATTGATAGATTACAAAGGGATGGATGGCTGGATAGATAGGTGATTAAACAAGTATAGTAAAATGTTTAAAGTACCAATTTGAATGATAGTTATACAAGTGCTCATTGTAGAATTCTTTCAACTTTGCTGTATGTCTTAAACCTGTTCATAATAAAATGTTGGTGGCCAGAGGATCATGAAGGCTCCCTGTCATCTGCAGTGGTCCCCAACATTTTTGGCACCAGGAACTGGTTTCATGGAAGACAAGTTTTCCACAGACTTGGTTGGCGGGGTGGGGGAATGGTTCAGGTGGTAATGCGAGCAATGGGGAGCGGGGGGAGCAGCAGATGAAGCTGTGCTCTCTTACCTGACACTCACCTCCTGCTGCGCGGCCCGGCTCCTAACAGGCCGCTGACCAGTACCCGTCCACAGCCTGGGGATTGGGGACCCCTGATCTAGAGGACAGCATCCAAACATCTTAGGTGGGCCCATCACAACTGGGCTCCTATCTACCACTCCAGCCTCCCATTCTTCCCCCTGATTTGTACCTTATGTTCTAGACAAATGAGCCAAAGGCCCTAATGCCTTACAGACTCTTCTGTGGCCAAGGTTTTATCATCCTTTTCTCTTTGTCTGGAAGACCCTTCCATTATTTCTCTAACTAGAAAATGTCTAATTGTCCTTAGCACAAGCACCTCCTCTCAGGTGACCTCCTGGACAAAATTAACTGATCGCTGGATCAATAAGTTACTGTTGAGCTGTGGCTGGTGTTTTTCCTACCCCTACTAGGAGCTTCTTGATGGACTATGTCTCTCAATCTTTGTATACACGATACCCAGCATAGTCCCAACACATGTCCCAACAGCACAGGCCCTCAAAACATGTCTCTGAGTTAAACTGAGCACCAATCTAAGAAGTATGCTACTTCCTATACAAAGTTGTAAATTGCTCGCTCTCTCAGCCTTTCACCTCACTCAGTAGCAATCTCTCTGTCCTCTGTTCCATCAAACAGTTGTTCTCATCACCCCTCATCTTTAACCAGGAATAACTATGATACCAGGATATATAGTTGTTCTATCTTAATCCAGATGGGTTGCACACATTTCAAGTCTATTTTCTATAATTAAGGAATAAGGTTTTTTTTCTTCCTATAAAGATTTTTACATCAACATGCAAGAGAAGAGAAGCACACTTACAACTAGCTGATGCTTGGTCTGTTTCTAGAAGTGCTAACAACAACAACAACAAACCCTTCAGGTTTAAATGAAATTTTGTATTATAAAGAACTAGAACCATCAGACACTGAAACATTGAAAAGCCCCTCAGAATTTTTACCAAAGTTTCCATCTAACATTCTTATCTTCCCCTAAAACTTAACAGGCAACAATTAGTAGTAACACGTCAACCTCTCATTTCACTTCCCTCTAATCATTCTGTGTTCTCATAAGAAACAGCCTCCAAACTACACAAAATCTTGTTTGGGGCATGCCTAACCCCTCCTTCCACTGTGCTCAGGAAAATTCTTGTCAATTTAACAAGTAAATGCTTGATTCCAAAAATCTGAGTCTTGCCATTTCCTCTACTTTGTCTCTAGTGTCCAAAAACCAAAAACATGATTTTTAACAAATGCATTTATTATAAAGAAGTTTTACTCTAGTGAAAAGAATGTGACAGTTTCTGGGTTCACTGTGATGGCATTTGATTTGGATGACTAGTACTGTTTACCCATTACAAACACTCCATCTGATCCACTAAATTTGTCCTGTGCAAAGGTTCACTGAATTAAAACGCCCCCTCCTCTGCCTGGCAATGCTGTATTTCTTTACAGAAATCTTCAACAGTGACTCAGAACTCCTCTACCATCATAGAAATCCACAGAGGACCCATCAAAAGTAAAAGAAAAATGTTAATAAACAGCATTTACAAAATGCTGACAATTTTAATTTGCATAACAAGCCTCCCCTGCTTCCCAGGCTGTTAGCCGCTCCCCCAGCACGCTGGCCACCTCAGGCACACACGCATCTTCCCTTAAGGCAATTTGTTTGTTAGTCACCCCTTCAAGGAGAGGCAACAACAAGGGGGGTGGGGGGGTGGATTCTCTATCCCCAGGACATACTATAGTGCCAGGAATGAAGTCAGTGCTCAGTAAACACTGTGTTGACAGGAAGGAGAGACAGGGATTATGGCTCATGTGTCTTGCTTATGACACCTTTTAGGTCCTAGAAAACAAGATGAGCATTTTTTCCTAGGACTTAGTTAATTTTCATGTTTCTGGAGTTCTCTTGCCATAGTTTAATGTATAATCTACTTTTCAATATTAATATTTAAACTAGCAAATATATCCCCTCAAAAGAAATAAACCAGAGTGAAGTTAAATGAGACGATTTGTTGACTCAGTTTTGCACCTTCAGGAATTCACTGAAACTAAAACCAGGAGACATCATGAGTCACTCCTCCTCCTCTTGCACAAAGAAAAGGGATGCAATCATGGAATGGATTGCACACAGAGAATGAAGCAGGTCCCTCCGGTAATAAAACCTGCCCCAGTCTCGGCATGCCAGTAAACCTAGAAAATACAAACCCCAAACAGACCTTTAACCACTTACTCGTTTGTTTACATTTTGAGAGCCTTTCTAAGAGTAATATATTTTAGCTTTAAGAGACTATCTTCCTTTCTCCCCATCATTTAACAGTAAAGTAAAAGATTTCTTCCACGCAAGTTAGACCTTCCATTTCACCAGTACTAATAGGGCCTGTGGTTTCCTCCCTGATTGATCAGTAAGTTATTTATGGCTAAGCCTCAGGACTGTGCAATTAGAGACACTGCAGAACTCTGCTAATGGTCATGTATTGGGAGCAGCAGTTCTAGTCTGTAGGAAAGCAAACTCAGTCATTATTTGGGTTCACTTCTAGTAATTAAGCATTTAAATAGCATTTTGCATATCTAGCACGTTCAGCAACAATTTTTATAAGCATTCCTCAGAAGAACCTAGAACACCACCACCAGATCAACAGTATCATCTTTATAAGCCACAAAGTTATGGTGGTCAGGGACCAAGAAAGTCCCTCCCTTCTGCGTGAAAGTGATGCTTCTCCCTGAGGGTAAGTACCAACTTGCTCCTCTAACAGCAGTTTCTGGTTTGTGCTGATTTTTCCACAGTCCTTCAGTCTTTTACTAGTTCCTCTCTTGATGGATAGCAATATTTCAGAACTTCTGACCCTGTCCTGAAAATGCCATGCATCACATTCTCTGTGGCCAAAGTGGAGCAAAACATACTGGCTTAGAAATAATGGTCATGTAATGGCCTGATGTTAAGCTGCTCTAGGGAGTTATGATTTAAAGGGAACTTACACACCTAAAGAAAAAGAAAAAAGGGATTGAGAACAACTAAAAGAATTGTTATTTATAGTTGGAGCAAGTCAACCACTAAACAGATAAACTCGGTGCTTAAAATGGATTGTTCTCTCCCTCACTTATCAAGGAAAAGATCCTTTAATTTAATCTTATACATGTATTATGCATGTGATGGTTAATTTTATGTGTCAACTTGACTGGGCTAAGGAATGCCCAGATAGCTAGTAAAACATTTTTTCCAGGTATATCTGTGACGGTGTATCTGGAAGATATTAGCATTTGAATCAGTAGACCAAGTAAAAAAAATTGTCCTTAGCAATATGGGTAGACATCATCCAATCTGTTGAGGGACTGAATAGAACAAAAAGGTAGAGGGAGGGCGAAACAGCTCTCTCTGCTTGAGCTAGGACATTCATCTTCTCCTGCCCTCAGACATCAGTGCTCCTGTTTCAAGGACATTTGGACTCAGACTGCCACTTATACCACTGACTCCCCAATTCTCAAGCCTTAGGACCTAGACTGAGTCACACCATGAGCTTTCCTATTCCTCCTGCTTGTACACACCAGATCGTGGGACTTCTCAGCTTCTGTAGCTGTGTGAGCCAATTCCTGTAAGAATTATCTATATATAGGTATGTATATCTATATATATCTATTTATATGTATGTATATATGTGTGTGTGTGTGTGTGTGTGTGTGTGTGTGTGTGTATATATACACACACACCTCCTATCAGTTCTGTTTCTTTGGAGAGCCCTGATTAACTTAGTGCACTAACTATAAGCTAACACTTGAAACAAAAGGAAGCAACAATCTCAGGATCAAGAAGCCATTCACTATGAACAAGTTCTATGAGGCTAACCATCCCTAAAATTATTTGTTTTTAAACAGTTTTACTGGACAAACAGTTCAGAAAAACATAACAGATGTGTATACCTATATAGATTCCATCAAGAATTTTGACTCAGTTGGTCAAGATGTAGACAAGATAACAGGACAACAGGAGATCAGTAACAGATCTAATGACCTTATCTAATGGTTACTGGTTTCTGAGTTCTAATCAGTTTGGAAGAAGGCTTTTGGTGCCACCCTGCATTTCCTGTGCTTTGCCTGTTTTGGACAACAGGTCTCTCCCTCTAAGTGCTTCTCACCCATGCACTTCCTTCCACCTCACTGCACATCTTGGTACCAGTCCTGGCTATCTTTCACCTTGGTCCCTGCAACAGCCAATCTCTGCCTTTAGTCTTGCTTCTCTCTGGTCTTTTGCCCACATTTTAAAAGGGTGCCTACCTTTCTTTCTTGCTTTGCCCAGTTTACACCTATTGTTCTATCATAATTATTAATAATTACTTTCATTCTCAAAAGTGCCCCCCAGTGGGTGAAATCATACGCCTAACTTTAAAACAGCATAATTCTAACCACATCACTCCTCCACTTAACCCTTTCAGTGGCTTCCCCTTGCCCTTAAAGTCCAAATTCTTTGATAAGGCTTTTTAACTTTTTAATACCACCAAACTGTACATACCATGAGGGAAGGGATTTTTTTTTTGGTCTGTTTTCTTTACTGCCATGACTCCAGGGACCAGAAAAGTGCCTGGCACATAGTATATACTCAAACATGTGCTGACTGATTAGCTTTTAAGGAACCTACAGTGTGGGCACTACCTCCATCTCCCACTTCAGCTCTGCCTTCTCTTCTTTATAGTCTAACCTTCAGTCAGATTTTACTACTTTCAGTTCCTTCTCACCTCTAGGCCTTTGCATACGTTCTTCCTTCTGCTTGGTACATTCCCCTCCTTCCGCCTGGTACATTCCCCTCCTTCCGACAGCTCTACCTCTCTCTTCCCCCTAATCTCTAGCCCAATTCCTTTAGGGCCCTGCCTTAAAGTCTTTCCTCTAGAAGGCCCTCCCTAACCCTCTAGTTATGAAATGTCCCCCAACTATTTATGCCCACACCACTCTGTACTTCTCCTAAGCTAATACTCATCATATTTACTTTCCAGTTAAGTATTTTTGCTTGCTCTCTCCCTCTCTCCTTCTTTCCTAGTCTGTTTGCTTCCGGATAGCATTTATACATATTCTCAGCACCCAGGCACCTAATACAATGTCTACCACATGGGAGGCAGCTAATAAATTACAGCTGAATTAGCGAAAATAAGCTAATGTGATCTTAAACGTACAGTATAAAGATAAAATGGGATGACAGTCCTGCCTCACACTGCAGTGGGTGAGGTTTAGTCCTGCATACCATTTGTTAATATAAACATAGCCCCTGCCTGCTCAGAGGAAAGCAATCAGGGACGTTAACAGACTACAACACAGAAACTGAGACAGTTCAGCCTAGAAAAGAGAGGGAAAGAGGAAACAAAGAAATGAGAACTGCCTTCACATTTCTAGAAGAAATATTAAACATGTTTCGTATGGCCCTGCTAGGATCAATGAAAGGAATTAGAGGACAAGAGGCTTGGGCTTTTTTAGCAGTCAAAGCTACCTGAAAATAAATGTGTTGTCTGCGAGGCATTCCTTATAGGCAAATTGTGACTTGGCGGGGGTGTGAGATTGGACTAGATTATTTTTAGTCATAAGTAGCAAAGAAAAAAGTAGTAGAGATTGAAGTAGTTAAAGCAGGTTGGTCAGATTAGAAGGGAAGTCCCCAAAAGACTCCTATGCATACCTCACTCAGCTGGCTGGGAATTCATCCCTGTCCCCACTCTACACACCTGTGAAGAAAAACAGGCTTGCTCAAGTAGGATAAGAAGCAAGGTTTAAAGAGCAGGATACTAATGGTAGTACAGTCATTGAGGAGAAAATTAAATGGTTGATGGTAATCCATTCCTGTTTAAAAATACAACAAAAATATACAAGAAGATATTGGAATCAGCAGTCAACTTTTAATAAACACAAGAAAAAGAGAAAGCTGTTCACTTTATTTCAAGGTAAAGAGAAAGAAAGATCTGATCTTCATAATAAGTAATAACTAATAACACTTGTGTTCATAGCTCCTGAGTAATTAATAATTTTAAAAACAAACAAGCAAGGAGATGGAGTTTTCGACCACTTAATTCCATGTACATAATACTTTTGACCACTTCATATCCTTAACCCAACCTTCAAGTCACTGGTGTAAACATGCATGTCTTATCAGGCTCTGAGATAAGACTCCAGGTGACAAACTGATGACACTGATCTCCGTTTTGGAGGCCCTGTCGATCTGTGTACTTAGTGGGACAGGAAAGAAATTCCCAGCTGAAAGTCAGAAGAAGTAGCTAGGCCTTCTCATTCAAAAGAGCCTGTCCCAGGGGAGTGGGACCGCTGTTCCCAGGAGGGCTTCCAAAAGATCTGAATTATTCATGGTTTGAGTTGGAGCAGCCCACTGCAGGGAATTTTAGAATGCCCTTATGTTTGGCTACCACGCAGGCCCATTTCAAGGACCTATTCCGGAACTCAGGGAGGTCAGGCTGGTTTGTAAAGCACCCTGGTGTGTGCCTTGGAACTTCTTTCCCCTGGCCTCCTCTGAGTTGCGCTATGACCTTGCACAAGCCTTTCTTTCTCCTAGGGGACAAATTTGAGATTTAAACACCTCAATGTTCATAATTAACATTTTGACGAAACAGACTAAATGTAAATAGAAATGCTTGCTACAGTTTTGCCACTACTACTCCCCAGCACCCCCCCGCCCACACACACACAGCATTTTCTAATCCAAATGTAAAGAGAGAAAGATATCACTCTCTAGTTAGAAAAGAAACAGAGCAAGAGATAAAATATGCGATGCCGGTTAAAGTCAACATTCTGAAAATTAAAGGGCTTCATTCTCAGGACAGATTGTCTTGCTCTCACAATGGTTTTCTAAAGACCTTGGACTGAAGTCAGAGTATCTGCCAAGGATCACAGCCATCCCCCTACTCCACCCACAGTCACAATCGGCCACAGACTATCAGCCCACAGTCTGACAGCGCATCCAGAGAGGATTCTGACCCCAGAAGGGACTGCCCCACGAAGAATTAACTCCTGGGGACCCCTGGCATCAAGGTTAGTTCAAGTGCTGTGTTCTAACGGAAGAAAGACCTGTTAGCAAATAAAATAATGAAGTCTGGTGATGCAGTCATCAGGCCACTGCAAATGGCAGAAGCAGGATGTGGGGTGATGGCATAAGGGCTGAGCAGAGGTAGCTCTTCATGGAGGGGGGCAACCAAGGAAGGGTAGGATGGCAGAGGGAGGCCAGGACCAATGGATCATTGTTCGTTGTGTGTGGTTTTGCTCATGTCTGTTTCTTTTAATGGGAGAGACTTTGAGGGTATTTATATCCTAAGACAGGGGTCCGCAACCCACCGGTACCAGTCCGTGGCCTGTTAGGAGCCAGGCCGCACAGGAGGTGAGTGGTGGGTGAGCGAGCCAAGCTTCATCTGTATTTACAGCCGCTCCCCATCGCTCACATTACCACCTGAGCTCCACCTCCTGTCAGATCAGTGGCGGCGTTAGATTCTCCCAGGAGCATAAACCCTGCTGTGAACTGCACACGCTAGAGATCTAGGTCGCAAGTTCCTTATGAGAATCTAATGCCTGATGATCTGAGGTGGAGCTGAGGCAGTGATGCCTGCACGGGGGAGCGGCTGCAAATACAGATTATCCCTAGCAGAGAGGTTTGACTGCACAGAGACCATAATAAATCAATTGCTTGCAGACTCATATCAAAACCCTACCAGAGAGTGGCAAGTGACAATTAAGCTGCATCTTACGAATTAGACTGGGCATAAGCAACACACTTCGGGTGTCACTGTCTCCCATCACCCCCAGGTGGGACCATCTAGTTGCAGGTAAACAAGCTCAGGGTTCCCGCTGATCTGCATTACGGTGAGCTGTAAAATTATTTCATTATATATTACAATGTAATAATAATAGAAATAAAGTGCACAATAAGTGTAATGTGCTTGAATCATCCCGAAACCATTTCCCCCTACCCCCAGTCTGTGGAAAAATGGTCTTTCACAAAACTGGTCCCTGGTGCCAAAAAGGTTGGGGACTGTTGTCCTGAGGGGAAGAGTCAACAAAGAAAGAGAGGTCTGAAGATAGAGGAAATAGACAGGGGGTGATCAGTGGGCAAGGGCCCCGGGCAGGGGGGAGGGGTAGACTAACTGCAGACAGGGCAGGGACACCTCTCCCCTGAGGAAGGAGGAAACAGTGAGTGCAAATAGTGGTAGGCAAGCCTGGGTGTGGAAGCTGAGGAGTTCTTACCCAATGATCAACCACTTCTTGGTGAAGTTGAGGGGCATGAGGCAAAAGTTTGGACTGGTTCTGAGAAGACAGGGGAAAGGCTGACCAGGAGGATTACTGATGGCCCAGAGGCCCTCCTGACAGTTGGCCTGGGTACAGGTGTCCCAGGAGTAGCCCCCACGGGAGATCACAGAAGAGAGTAGAGTCCATGAGGGCCAGGGCAGCTGGAGGAAGCTGTTCAGAGGAGGTGGGAAAGTATTGGAATCAGTAGTCAAGAGGGTTAACTGACCATAAAAGGTGCAATTTATATGGCTGGTTTCAAAAGAAGGCTCAACAGGTCCTGGGGTCATCAGTAAGTCCTGGTGAGACATTAGACCCTCTTGATGGCAGTGTTCATGTGAGTGCTCTACAAAAGGGGAAGACTAGGTCCCAGGATGAAGAAGCAGCATGGAAATGCCTACTGAGCTGCAGAAGACCAGCACCTAGAGAACCTCTCTCCCTACTGTCCCATGACTTCATCATTGGATAACCCACTCTACCGTCCTGAGATGACTCATTTGACACAGGTACTGCCACCTTGTAGCTTCCACAATCAAGGGAGAGATCAGAGCAGCTGGAAGCAATCAGGGAAGGGGACTGCAGCGCTGCATCCAGTCACCCGCAGCAGAGCCACATGCCAGGAGGGCAGGGAGTCCAGCCCGGAGACTTGAGGCAAGCCTAGCTGGGTTCCTGCGATAACGGGGGCACGTGACTTGGACATTTTGAGTGTCTGCATCTGTGAAGTATGGAGTTTGTCCTAGAATCTAGATGATTTCTAACTGTTCCCTGGTTCTATTATTCCTTATCATTCTATCGTTAATTCTACTTATAATTTAAACACCTGATGCCAGAGTGCGAGCATCTCTGGCAACGTAAATCTAGCACTTAGCAACAAAGGAATGGGAAACAATCTGGGACACCAATGTGCCTGTCATAAGTTGTTGTTTGTGTCATTGATTATCATCTAGAAAAGTCGTTTTCCCAATTGGGACTTCTGAAATATAAATTGAGGGAAATGATTCAAAAAGCCCCCTTTTCACTTTTTCTTTGAAGTGAAAATCTTCTCTCTTTTCCCTTGAAATTTCTATACTTCATTGGGAGGTGGGGGTAAGACAGGAAATGGGAAGTATTGGAATGGAGAGCAGGGGACATGGTCCAAATGAATAAAAAGTTGAAAATACCTCCCGTGTGAAAGATCAGAAGAAATTATGGCTACTTACCTTAGCCAAAGAGATAAGCAGTCACTTAGGCAATCCCACTCCTCCCCAGCACCCCCATCACCCGCCCTTCAGCAGAGGGGGTACACCACTCTGCCCTGCCCACCAGGCAGCATGCATAGCCTACAATCCAATCAGATCTTCCAAGGGCCCTGGTTGTGCTAAGAAGCAAGGGGTGTAAAGGGAGCTTACAACGAAGGCCTCTCTGCATCAATATCGAGAAGAATCCTAGAGAGGACTGAACTAAACTGGTCCAAATCGACTTCATTTCTCCACATCAGTTTATTTCTCTCAAAACTTGCCACCTTCTTTCTCACACCTTCCTTTTCCTCCTCAGCCTTTTTCCCAAAGAACAATCTAGATTCATTACCTCTACATCCTCACCCCATGGTAAAGAGACTTCCTGCTACTACCCTTCCTCCAGTTCCTATTCTCTCTACCACTCAGATTCGAGATATGATGTGGAGCAAAAAGGACATGGCCCCTGCCCTCACCCCACTTACAGTCTAATGGGCAAACCAGCTGTTTCCTCTACAATCCTCTCTCATTATTTTTTACCTACCAGATGTTCCTCCCTCTTATCATCCTAGCAACCATCTATTCATCTTTTTAGTGGAAGCTCAAATGGTACCTCCCTTGTGAAATCTTTCTCTACTCCCCTAGGTAGACTTAAATGCTTGTTTTCCTGTGTTCGCACAGCACATAGTACATAATCAACCTGTTACTGGTAGGGTTTGGTTGGTTGGTTGGTTGGTTGGTGATTTTTGTGCTTCTGTCTATTCACTAGGATGGTAAATTACTCAAGACGGGATGACGTTTTCTCTCGGTAACTCCAGTGCCCAGAAGAGCATGGCATCTAGCAGTAAACAAATAAAACTGTGTTATATAGTCCATACCTCAGTTAATATTCCATCCATTGAGCCATTCACACTACAAACCTCAGGATCACCTTTGGTTCATCCTTTTCTCTCTTCCCCTACTCCACCGAAGTCCTGACACATACTTCTGAGTCACTGGCTTCCCCTTTTCTGCTCTGCAACCCCATGGTCACAGCCTCATCCCAGCCCTTGTGTTTTCTTACCTGGCCTATGACAGCAACCTGCTCATCACTTTCAGCCCTCCCACCACTGACTGACCTTTCAAGTTGTTGCAAAAGTGATTTTCTAAAACACAGGTCTAACTTCTCTATTCAATAGGATAAAGTCAATTCCTTAGCATGGTTCCAACTCACCTCTCCAGTCCCATTTCCTACCTCTCTGTGATTGACCTGCCCCAACCAGCCATCTACTCACTTTACGCTTGGGTCACATTAAATTGGTACATGCCATGTTTGTTCCTGCTTCCATGCCTTTGCATGTGCTCTCCACCCTACCTGGAACACCACCATCACCTGTCTATTCCCTCTCTTCCACACACACACACACACACACACACACACACACACACACACACAAACACACACACAGGCATGTGCACTCACATACCTTTTCCTGGCAAGTTTCTATTTCGGATAGAAGCCCAGCTCAAATATCAACTTCTCCCTGAAGCTTTTCTCAAGTCTGCCAGAATTCATTCGTTTCTCTCACACTGCACCCACACATTACTTTGTTCATACCCCTAGTATAGCACTTAATGTACTGAATTTTAATACTGTCTACACAGCTGTGTCCCCTACAATATTGTAACTTGTTGGAGCCCAAGACCTATCTAATTCATCTTTGTAATGCACACACGCCATATAATACAACATATAGGAGGTTATTAATAAATGTTTTCACCACTGCTGAAGATGACTGTAGAGTCCGCATGTCTAGAAATATTAGAAAACAAAATACGAAACTTTAACCTGAATGCTGGGGGCACACACTGGTCCCCAGGCAGAGGGACGGACTAGATAATCCCTCAAGGACCCTCTCAATTCTAGTCTGATTCTCAGAGCATTTACTGAGTACAACAGGCCAAGCACTATGCTGGTGATTTTTTTTTTAAATCAAGCATCTTATCTATCTCTCACAACAAACCTGTAAGGTAAGCAAATTATTTCCTTTTCAGTGCTGAAGAAAGGTAACCTCAGAGAGAAGAAGACTTTCCCAAGTTCCTGCACCAGCCAACAGCAAAGCCCCCTACTGACATGAAATTCAAAGACAAGCCTGGCCAAAAGGAATCGAACTTTTTTAAGCATTGAAGCACAGCAGCGCCCCACTGGCCCTAATGAATGGGAAAGAGCCATCAAAGATAACACATGAACAAGCAGAAATCAAATGCTTTTCCCTGTAGCTTAAGTGAGCCCTGGTCTCTGCTGAGATTGAGCCATATATAGTGTAAAACTTAATAAGAACCAATAAGAACCCAATCCTTATTACAACTGCAGTTGGAAATATCCCCTACAGGAAGGAGAAAGATTTCAGAAGCAATGAAGAAAACTCTAATTAGTCCCTCACATCACACTTTACCCAGCAGAATCCAAAGCAAAACTCTAGATGGCGTCCCTTTCAAAGGTCCAGCGATTCATTAGCTACTGTACTTTGAAATAGCTGCCAACTAGTCTGTTTCCTGCCTTCCTTCCAGTGCTGGCCTCACTGGCCTCCTGGCTGGTGTTTCTCACCCCGGTTCCCTTCATCCTCGGCCATGTATAGCAGAGCCTAACCTGCATCCCCTGATCCCACCAGGTTCTTTCCCTACCAGATCATTGTTCTCAGCCTGTGATGCCCTTCCCCAGCTTCTCAAAAATATATATTCAATGGCCAAAGCTGAAACAATCTGAGCAATGTAACAAATAACCATAGTATTGAATTATAACCTAAAGTATAAAATAAACATCCATGAGTCTATACTGATATAAATAAATGCTTGAATAATGAAATAAAGGCAAGAGTGATATTCCTTACCAAAAATTCCAATTAATAAATGTAGGGAAATAGAAAATCACCATTATAATACCACAGTAATAATTGCTACAGGCAAGATCCACTGATGAATGCTAAAATCAGCGGGGAAAACTGTTCAGGAGAAAAACGATATTAGCACAGCCTCAAAATAGCACCTCCCAAATTTACTAATGACTGTGATGCTTTTAACAGATGCCCACATATCCTCTGACAGACCTCCCTCCAAGAGATGAAGCTCAAGTCCCTTCACCTTGAGTGTGGCTGAACTTAGAGACTTGCTTCTGAGGCATAGTGCATGGAAAGGAAGAAACAGTAACTTTACTGGCAACCACGACCTTGACCATGTGATCAAAGTTAAAATCACCAGCAATCAGTTGTGCAGTTATCATGAGATAACCTGATAATCTGATTTACATGATGAGGAGGGGACATCACTTCTGTGGTGTTCTCCCCAAAATCCATAATCTTAGTTTTATTCAGGTGAAAACACCAGCCAGACTAAAACTGAGGGATATTTTAGAAAATACCTGACTAGTCTTCAAAAGTATCAAGGTCACAAAAGACAAGCAAAGACAGAGAAACTGTCACAGACTAGAGGAGACTAAAGAGATGTGATGACTTAATGCAATGTGGGGTCTTGGATCAGATGCTGGAACAGAAAAGGGGCATTTATGGAAAAAACAGGAAAATCTAGAGGAAAAGAAGTGTTTGGTTAATAGTAGTGTATCAATGCTGATTTCTTGGTCTTAATAAATATATCATGGTTATGTCAGAGGGTAACACTAGAGGAAGCTGGGTAAAAGTTATATGGGGACATTCGTACTATCTTTGCTACTCATAAATCTAGGTTTATTTCAAAATAAAAAGTTTTTTAAAGTACACCTTTTCTTTTTCTGATTCTTGTATGTATTTTATACTTCCATTTGTCTAAAAGGAGCATGTTTTCCTTGAAAAATCAGAAACAAACAGCAAGATGTTCATTTTTAACAACCACCTTCTTGGACTTCCCTGGCGGTCCAGTGGTTAAGATTCCGTGCTTCCCATGCAGGGGGCATGGGTTCGATCCCTGGCTGGGGAACTAAGATCCCACATGCTGCATGGCGCGGTCAAAAAAAAAAAAAAAATGTAAGGCCACCTTCTTGGAGAAAGCTCCTCTCAGGAGGGTAAATTGCTCCTTACGCTGCATTCCTTTAGGATTTTGTCTGTTCAGAGACTCTGTTGCAGCATTCAGTTCATTCTTCCTTTTTTTATAGTTGTTATGTGTCTCTCCTCTTAGCAGCTCTATGGAGGCAAGGGCCCTTTTAATCCTACCCAACACTTAGAATCCAGTGAGTGTCAGCGGAGCTACTGGCAGGAAGGAAGCCTCCATCCATCCAGGGACAGTCCCTGAGCCAACCCTACTTTCAGGGCTGGCCTGCCAGCTGCTGTTTTTCTAGACCTTCTCTGCACCTGGGGCCTCAGCAGGTGTCTGCTCTGATGCAATGTTAAAGCAGAGCTCTAAGACCAATCAGTCCCAGGCCAATTCAAATCTCTACCATCCCTGGTCACCACTGAAAATACAGCCTGTATGATCATTGATCCTTACCCAGTGGGCTTTACAAACTGGCCCAGGCATCTCCCCATCTCACTCACATCTCACAGCTTTTCTCCCTTTCCACTGTCCCCTCGGGAACCCCACCCATCACTCCAGCTCCAAAGTAAACAGGCTCTCCTACAGCCTGTACCTATCCTCAAAATGTTCTGTTCACCTCCCAGCTTTATTGGGACCATGGTTCTCCTGTTATGCTGGTCCTCTTGGGAGGTTAAAAGCCAGAATATACCTAAAGTAAACTGCTGTGGCTCACTGCATCCCAGGCCCCTACCCAAAACACATGTCAGAGAACAAACCTAGAGGGAAAAAACACAGGATGCAAAGTATATCCAAATTATTTTAGATCCAAAATTTCATTCTTTATGAGAAAATAAGCAAATGTTCATTTTTATTCAAGGAACAAATAGTTCCCTGGCTTCATATGTTGAGCATTAACTGCAGGATTTGCCTAAGAACAGGAATTCTAAATTCTACAGCAAGGGAGTGTAAGAAGTGGCAAAGATCAAATGGTGGCCATAATTTGTGGTGCTTTACTGTAAACCTAAAATTTATACTGGGAAATCTGTCTCAGAGTTCTAGAACAGGAAGTTGGCAACTGAAGGCGTACCCTTTGTGGAGCCATAGCTAATGCACAGGATGTTTCAGAACCCTTGAGGCTATGATACTTTTCAAGCCAGGTAAGCAACAGTCTAAATATAGCACTCTTCGGTGCTCTGATTCAGTTCTGTAGGAGAAAATGAATGGTCTGAGAGTCACCTGGCTACGCCCAAAGTCAGCTTCTTCTCCCCCTCAGTATAGCTGAGACTTTTTGTTTTTCATCTGCAAACTTTCACCATCGTTTGAACAATAAGTAATTGGTAGCAAAACTGCATACAAGGAGAAACTGCTCAATACAATCCCATAGCTAAGGCTGCTATATATACCACAATGCAGGCTGCGCATTAAACAAGGGCACCACTTCTAGGGGGCCCTTCACACCACAAATATCAAGATTTGCATATTTATTAGTGTGGTTTTCCGGAAGATGGCAGGAAAGCACCCTATTCCATAAAAATCACTATATGATGACAGTTCCCTAAACGTGGAAGTGTTTTGAGGAAGGGATATCTTTTTCTAAATTGCATAAAGGTGCCATATGGGCTAGCAGCAGCTACGATTTTATTTCATGCTGTAAGACTGTTCTCCAACCAGTAATTCTGTCTCTAAATTCTTAAAACACCAGTCCACAGTAAGGACTCACAAGTATTTCTGACTTTCTGGCTATTTCTCCGAGAGTTTTCACTTGCAGTAAATTTAACCTCAACTCAGATAAACATTTATAGATATGGGGAAAAAGAACAATTTCATACAAAATAATAATATATCTAGCTAAAATAGTATCCTAAAACAGACATGGTTGGCTGAGCTTTTATATACAGAAACTCATACCAGCTTTTTAAATGCCTATAAATTTCACTTTCCCAGCACTACAACTGTACCGTGACCTAGTTTCTCCACTAGAGAGGTCCAATTATGTTTCAAAGTGAGGCTAAAATTTTGTCCTAAATTTATAATGGGAGAGACTCATTAATTTGCTCTCATCCCCTAAAACAAACTTACTCCTTGGGTGAATCACATAGTGGTATTTTTATTTTTTTAGTAACACTACATATGTCAACATATATTTGTTGGGAACAATGACTATATGCTAAGAGCTCTTACAATGCTAGGATCTGGAAATACATAAACGAATATAATATGGCCCTTTTCCTCAAGAACTTCACATGTTAGTGGAAAAGAGAAATATATGGATACATGATTGTAAATCATGTATTCCAAACTAGTAAAGTAATATGAACTTTACTGGGGACATATGCTAGGTTCAAGGATGAAAGGAGGTGGGAGGCATTAACTACATGTGAGGTATCAAAGATGCTTCAAAAAACCTGTATCAGTTTGGGTTATTTTGCTGTAAGAAATAGAACCAACTATTGCATGTCAGCAAAAAGAAATGCATTGAAAGAATATGAGGAAGATCACAGACTCCAAGGAAAAACTGAAGAATTTGTCCATAGAAAAGACGGGGAACAAGAATGTCCAGGGGGATCGGGGTAGCAGGAAGGAAATGCCACCGTCTACAATTCCCCTGACGTGCTTATCCGTTTGGCCTGGCTTGGGGTCTTGTGTCCACCCCTCAGGCTGGGAGAGAGCAGGGCACCTGAACTGACAGTTACACCAAGGTCCACAGAGGAAGGCAGTTCCCAAGATGGCACACCAGTACCAGAAGGGGAAAGCACGCAAGGTGAGCAAAAGCCAATGTCCACTTCCAGGGGTCTCACTGGTGACCTGAGTGAGAACAGTTTCTGTGTAAGGGGCATGGGATCCAGATTACTTTAGGCCAGGAGCCGATGTAAAGTGAAGCAGGGTATCCATCTCTGTTAAAAAGCATGGCAGTGAGAAAAGGGAAATAGAACAACAGTAGAAAATAAAAGCAGGATCAAAGGAGGGGTTTTTTGGTTCTTGTTTACTTTTAACCTAGAAGCGACTTGACCATATTTCTAGATAGAGGAAGGAGTCGGAGCAATAGGGGCAGTTTAAGATCTGGGTGAGCCCTGGAAGATGGATTTCTTCTGAAGAGAAAGAAGTTACTATTGCCATTTACCACGCCAGGTACTTACTGTGCCAGACACCAGGCTAAAGAGGCTTCTCCTGCATTATCTTCTAATACTACCAAATGGGTACTGTAATTATGCCCATTTCAGAGAATGGGGAATTGAGTGTAGAAAGTTTTAAGTAAAGTGCTCAAGGTCACACAGCTACAGTGGCAGAGCAGAGAACAGGTAGATTTCTTTCTGACTCCAAAATCCATGCTTTTAACAGTATTTTGCCTCTTCCTGTAAAAGCAGGAAGAGAAGGTAGGTAAAAGGGGGTGTACCAGCTTATAGATTTGTATTAAGCAGGTAGGACATGGGAGAGATTCCTATCATTAATCTTCTCTTTTCTCTGCAGGATATAGCAGCCATTAGTTGAGAAATGGTAGGTTGAGAATGGCACAGTGAGGCTGACCAGTGAAGGATTGTTACAATTTGGGCTGGAAATGGGACAGACATATGATACAAAAAGGCCTGAGGAGCATGCTGAAGACTCCCCTACACCACACACACACACACACACACACACACACACACACACACACACACACACACTTCCCCAAGGTGGCACAGGAACCACTGCCCATGGCTGTGTAACCCTCTACAGCTTCTACAGCAAGTCTACCCAGTGCGGGTGGAGGCAGAGCAGCAAGATGCTAAGACAGAACCATGCTCAAGTCCCAGCTCTGGCTGTGTTAAAAAGAAGGGTAAAAATAAAGAAAATCTTATTCAGATCAGTAATTTCTCTGGCTCTGAGCTCAGAGATTATTATTCTTATCCTACCTGAGGCAGCAGTAAAGTAATGCTTTAAAATTATACACACACATATACATACATACACACACCCATATATACAGAAATATATTCAATTTCTATCATTAACAACTTCAGTTAGCATTCATCTACAGTTATGACATAAATGTCAACTAGCAACATCTTTCCTATTTCTATTTTTTTAAATCATTAATAACTTTATTTTCTTAGTCTTTGTTTCTTAAAAGTCCATGATTACCAAATACTATTTTTAGAGCAGAGCAGGTAATAATCTTGGGTAATATGACTAAAATTTAGAAAGGCCTAAGATATCTACAAAAAGTACATCTAAAAGGCTTAAAAATTAGATAAGATGTAGACTTGATAGCTAATGCCTCTGTGGAAGCAATACCCTCATGAATATTTAAAAGTCACCTGGAAAATCATTACATTCTGTCTTGAAGCTAATTCCATGGTTTTGTATTTAGTAGAGAAAAAATAAATCATGGGACAGAATGAAAAGCAAGATTCCAGTTACACATTTTTAAAGTACGCACATATAGATCATAGCAGACATCTGGAAAAATTTATACCAATTGTTAAACTATATTTACCTCTGGGATTGCAATGGGGTGGGCTTGGAGTTCCTACTCAGAGAGAAGAGGAATTTTTACTTTTCATTTTCTACAGTACTCTGATTTTTAAAAAAAATAAGCCTGTATTTCTTTAAACTTTTGACTATTTATTCACCTATTTATTCATTCATTTATCTATCTTAGTAAACTTTTTATTTTGGAAAAATTTTAGATTTACAGAAAAGCTGCAGAGATAGTACAGAGAGTTCCCACAACAACCACACACTGTTTCCTCCTTTCTTAACATCTTACATTATCAAGGGACGTGTGTAAAAACTATAAAGCTGATCTTGGTACATTACTATTAATTAAAATCCAGACTTTATTTGGATTTCACCAGTTTTTCCGTTAACGTCCTCTTCTGTTCCAGGACCCAATCTAGAGAACCACATTGCATTTAGTTGTCATATCTCCTTGGTCTCCTCTGGTCTGTTACAGTTTCTTAGGCTTTCCTTGTTTTTCATGACCTTGACAGTCTTGAAGAAGACAGGCCAGCTGCTCTATATAATGTCCCCCAATCTGGGTTGTCTGATGTTTCTCTCATGATTAGAATGGGGTTATGGGTTTTTGGATAGATTATCATGGAGATGAAGTGCCCTTATCATCACATCAGTATCGGGGGTACATGACTTCAGCATGATATCACTGGCAAAGGTTACTTCATCACTTGCCTATAGTGGTGTTTTCCAGACTTCTCCCCTGTAAATTTACTTCATAATTTTCTTTTTCTGTACTGTTCCTTGGAAGTGAGCCATCAAGTCTAGGCCACCCTAAGTGGCGGGGCGGGGGGGGTGGGAGGGATAGGTTAAGCTCTTACTCCTAGAGATAGGAGTACTAATGTACATTATTTTGAATTCTTCAGTAAGGAAGACGTGCCTCTTTTCACGTTTGTTTATTTATTCAATCATTTATTTATATTAACATACATTCATGTATATTTATTTTATACTTTGGATTATAACTCAATACTATCTGATTTATTTATTTTATTGCTCAGAGTGTTCCAAATTTGGCTATTAGAAGCTTTTTCGGGAATTCCCTGATGGTCCAGTGGTTAGAACTCGGTGCTTTCACTGCCGGGGCCCCGGTTCAACCCCTGAAGAGGGAACTAAGATCCTGCAAGCTCTGCGGCTGGACCAAAAAAAAGAAGCTCTTGCAGCTTGCCTCCTGTGCCCCTTTGACATGCCCCATCCTTTTGCTTTTGTTTTGTGAGCACTTCCTTACTTTCTCATACTACATGATGTTCACACTCATCTTAAGCTCTTCCCTGTCCTAGCCTTAGAAAATTACTCCTTTTATTGAAGAAGGGTGTTTAGAAACCAAGCTCTGGGCACTGAATGTGTCCCTTCAACTACCTTTTAATAAATCTGTTGAAGATTTAATAAGTTAGCATATGTGAAGCACTTCTTAACATAGAGCCTGACACATAATTAGCACCCAATAAACAGAAGAAAGCCATTATTGTCATTGTTATTATTATTATCACTATTATGTACATTTTTAACAAATTTGGAACTTCCAAATCCTAAACTAAAATTATATCCCATTAGTCATTATATCAAGCCCCAATAGGCCTACCAATCTTTCTATATTTCTGAGGCTCAGGAACACATAAGGCCAAGAAATAGACATTCCTCCACCCCTGGCCCAGGATTCTACATTCTTTGACCATAAGACTTTTTTTCTTTCCTATCCTAGCATCTACACAGAGCCATAAAATCGAAAGACTTCTGTGGAAAAAGATGTCCCTTAATTTTTAAGTTTAAATGAAACATTTCAAGGGCATTTAAAAAAGAATCACTCCCATATACAAGTCAAACTCACTTTGGATCTATAGAGTGCAGTTCTGAATTCCTGCCCCAAATAACTGTTGTTTAGAAATGCTGCAATGTCATTGGAATGGAAATGGCTATTGTCCAATAGATCTGTAAAAACCCCTTCAAACAATTCCTGTTGTGTCAAACCACAAATGCCATCATTCTTATTGAGCAATAGGTACTAGAGAGTCCCTTTTATGAATTAAATAACCAATAGCAAGAGTTCTAAGGGGGTGACTTAAAGGGAACCTCTACCTTAAGTACTCTGGCCAGTTAGAGTGGCCACTAGGTATCCTCTGGTCATGAGAATCAGAGAGGTGTCCTGGGAGACACAGATCCTGGGAGGATCTGTGGGAGGACCCTGGGACCAATGGGCAGGCTCAGGACACAGGAATAGGAATGATTAAAAAATATAGGGTCACTCGCACCTTTCAGGGCATTACCTGGGCCCTGCAGAGTTGCTGGGTGGGAAGTACTGTGGAAAATTCACCCTGCTTTAGGATACATCAGAAGCCTCATAGAGTGCAGGGTAAAAGCATTGCAGGAGGAATGCTAGGAGATAAAAGGAAGTAGAAGTTTCCCAACATGACAAAACTCTTCTCAGTTTTTCAGCATCCACGATCTTCTTCCTAAACATTCTGGGTTTCTGTTAGCTTTTGGATAACTGCTTTTTGCTCTTGGTATCTCAGAATGTACTAATTTTTTTTTTTTTCTTGGTCTAACCCAGGTCTATATTCTTCTGAGCAAGGCCAATTGATCCCTACCATAGGCTGCAACCTGTAAAATCCCCTGGCTCCCGTCTAGAATACTTCTGGTCTGGCCTACCTTGAACTTCTTGCTTTTGCTCCCAACATGATCCCACCCAGCTGTCTCTTCCAGGTCCTCAACCTGCTCAGTCCATCTCTATCTCACTGTCCAGAGCAGCCCCTGCCCTTGGGTCATGGCCCTCAGGTACCATGTGGCTTCACACAAATGTCCTCCAAGCTCCGGAAAACATATCCCGATATCCTTGAGGAAAAGAGTTATATGAACCAGAGCAACCAAAGCCACCTTTTGGGAATGGAAGCAAAGCCTCATAATTCTGGTGGGGATTATCTTTCCCCTCCTCAGGAAGTACAGGAGGGATCAGGTCAGCAGAAGAAGCAATTCCTTACTTTCTAACATTGGGTTATTACTATTAACTAATCTTTAGACTTTACTGAAAAGTAGCCAAGGAGCAGAAGGCTTCAATCCCAGGAGGCCAGCACTGGAAGTGCATACAGTCAGATGCATTGGTATTACAGACAGCAGGATTGAGAATCATTTACACCTGGGTTCAGTTTCTGACCCAGCCCTCACCAGCAAAGAGACTTCAAGCAAATCATAGACTATAAGCTTCAACGTAAGATGGTAACCCAGTGTTAACAAAATCTATAACTTACTTTAAAATACTTCAGTATAATCTGTGTGATATACATATGACAATTAACTTAAGCTTCATTTCTAGACTTAGCTAAAGTAATATCTGGTAAATATAGTCCAGGGTGGGGGGTATGTGCCAGCCAGCATTATTTCAAAAAGGGGGTAGCCTCACTCCTACATCAATCAACAATCACTGCTTTGTCATTTAGAAAGCTGAAAGTTAGAAATGGATTTTCCTTGGAAAAACTAAAGGTATTCAAGACATGTGAGTTAGTTAAAATACTGTAGAAACACTTCCGGGAAGAAAAGAATAAGAATCCTCAGATGTGCCCCTTAGTGATGTTGTCTGAGGCTCAATCCCTAATCTGTCTTTGTCTTCAACCACTGGTTCAGAAGAATTTCTGACTGTGTGATGCTTACTAAAGGGCACAGAATCCTACTTCAAGTAAAGCTTTTACTATACAGTTGGAGCATCTAAAAGGAAATAGAGCTGGAACTTCATTAATCCTATCAAACGGATTGTATGAAATATTTTGTGCCTAGTTTGTTAATAAATGTTTGTCTAATAAATACCTGTATGCGTGGTAAATTTTGGTCTGAGTCTTGCAGTCATTACAACTTGGTAAAGGTTGTGGAAGAGTAGTTAATTATCAGTTCAAACTTCTTAGGTAGCTACTATGATTTCCAAAAAGAACCTGAGAATTGGGTGTGATCAAATTGGTTTAAGGAAATTCTCAATTTCCATCCTTCATATCCTACAGAGTTGTTGAGGAGTTACGTGTAAAAAGCTGACTGTAAACTCTAAAATCCAGTACAGACATACTGTCTCAGAAATGTTTTTGATTTGTACAACCCAAGATTCCCCAGGGCTGGCCAGCTCAGGGGTACAGATGGAGTCACATTATTGGTAATGTCTTACATTTACCAGTTTCTTTCTCTTACCTGCCTCACCAGAGTCTAGTTCCCTGAAAAAAGAGCACTGGGTAGAATTTCACGATGTTTCAGCATGAAATGTGTGTGCACACTCCTTACAGCATGGGCACCTTTGCCAGGAAGGGCTGATATTTCTAGGCACTAGCAGGCCCCTCTCACTGATGCTCTGGGCAATAATCTACAGGTTGGGGGCTCACCCCATGAGAGATGCAAGACAAACCTTTGAGAATATGAAGGAAATTTAAGATTTCTGCTTAATTTTTGTTTCATCCTTTTTAATTTATACTTTTGTGTATGTTTTATAAAATAATATATTAATACAAGTGAGAGCTTAGACATTTTTTAACATATGAGGCTGACAAGAGAATTTGGAAACCTCTGGTTAGAGCATCTGTAGATAGATGGGAACACACTTTTCTCCCTCTTGCACAATATACTCTGCCTAAGGCTGCTGAAGCAGTGGTCTTGTGCTCAAATCAGATACAGATTCTTTAGTTGAATAGCTCTTATACACTTGCCCCTCCCCAGTTTTTACAGGTCTCAGCCCTGAGTCCAGGGAGTGACCACCTCAAACTGGGCTCAGAGTCACTTCACCCTTTGGCAATTAGAGCTTATCATGGCAGACTCCATTTCTCTTAGGATGAGTTCTCTTCAGAAATCTCTTCTGACCCCAGTGCCAATACACTCTGTCCACTGATGGAACAGACCACTAAATCATCAGCAACATAGGGCAGACATTCAGCGGACATGCCCAGACATGTCTGGAGCTCAGTGATGGAGGCAACTCAAGCTGAGAGGCTCCAGCCTACACCACATCTGACAGTGTAAGGAATATTAACCCCTCACTGCTAAATCATATAATCATTTCCAAGGCAAAGCTTTACCTGTACTGGGAAAACCTCTCTAGGCAATCGTGTCCCCTGAGAGTGGATGCATAACCTCTTTGTCTGCTTACTTATTCAATGTCTGTGGGAAAAATGTAAAATCAACATTTAATATTGAGTATTTAGAGTATTTTAATACCTGAGGGTGCAACAGATTGTGTGAACTGAATCTGTATTAGAAAAGTAAATGCACATTTTAAAGTGTGGAATTTCCCTTGACAAGATTATGAGAGTTTAACAGTAAATGTTAGTATTCACTGGGCCCAAAACAATTTTCTATGGAAACATTTTCCCCAAATTAGTGTAGAAAGGAAGCGTAAGGAAAATAAAATTTGATATACAGACCGTCCCCAAGTTATGATGGTTCAACTTATGATTTTTCAACTTTATAATGGTGCAAAAGCATACGCATTCATTAGAAACTATACATCAAATTTTGAATTTTGATCTTTTCCTGGGCTAGTGATATGCAGTATGACACTCTCTCTGATGGTGAGCAGTGGCAGCTTTGTCATTCACACTATCAAGAGGATAAACAACTGATAAACTTAAAACCATTCTATACTCAGTCAACCATTCTGCTTTTCACTTTCAGTACAGTATTCAATAAATTACATGAGATATTCAATACTTGATTATAAAATGGGCTTTGTGTTAGAAGATTTTGCCCAACTGTAGGCTAATGTAAGTATTTTGAGCACATTTAAGGTAGGCTAGGCCAAGCTATGATGTTCAGTAGGTTATATGTATTAAATGCTTTTTTGATTTACAATATTTTCAACTTACAATGGGTAATCCCATCATAAGTTGAGGAAGATCTGTATAAATATCAGTCATATGATATGGTTGTTCCTGTCCAATTTAGGGAAGAAGCAGGGTAGTTGGATAAGATGCTGATACAAGACTCCTTTGACCACCGAAATCTCACAAGTCTGGGACTAGAACAGAAATTCTCCTAAAACAAGGTCAGGCAGCAAGGCTGGCCACCAGTTAGTCATGCTTTTACATTATGAATAGCTCCAGCCCCCACTGAACACTCCTGAGAGTTTTCAGTATCTCACACACTGTGCTAGGTGCTTTGTGCCTAAACTACACATTGTGCCTAAACTATACAATACTTGACAAGGCAGGTACTATGAAGAAAAGCAAAGCCCAGAAGAGCAACTTTCCTTAGGCACAGAGCTAGTATCTGACTGGGATCTGAACTCAGAAGATCTAACTGACCCCAATCACAGCTCACCAACATGCCACCTGCCTTCCTCAAGGGAACTAGTTGTCTTCAATGGGAAAAATGGTTGCTGATTTGCTCTCTTTTGAATATTACTGTGAACAATGCCAGTGTTATGAGCCACAGAGTTAAAACTGGCTCCTGGAGAGGGTGGAGAAAAGGGAACCCTCTTGCACTTTGGTGGGAATGTAAGTTGATACAGCTACTATGGAGAACAGTATGGAGGTTCCTTAAAGAACTAATAATAGGGCTCCCTGGTGGCGCAGTGGTTGAGAGTCTGCCTGCTGATGCAGGGGACGTGGGCTCCTGCCCCGGTCCGGGAAGATCCCACATGCCGCAGAGCGGCTGGGCCAGTGAGCCATGGCCGCTGAGCCTGGGCGTCCAGAGCCTGTGCTCCGCAACAGGAGAGGCCACAACAGTGAGAGGCCCGCGTACTGCAAAAAAAAACCAAAAAAAAACAAACAAAAAAAAGACACATGCACCCCAATGTTCATTGTAGCACTATTTACAATAGCCAGGACACGGAAGCAACCTAAATGCCCATTAATGGACGAATGGATAAAGAACATGTGGTAAATATATACAATGGAATATTACTCAGCCATAAAAAGGAACAAAATTGGGTCACTTGTAGAGATGTGGATGCATCTAGAGACTGTCATACAGAGTGAAGTGAAGCAAAAATTGAGACACAGAAGTAGAGAACAAACGTATGGACACCAAGACGGGAAAGCGGCAGGGGGTGGGTGGGGTGGGGTGATGAACTGGGAGATTGGGATTGACATGTATACACTGATGTGTATAAAATGGATGACTAATAAGAAAAAAATTTAAAAAAAAAAACTGGCTCCTATCCATTGGAATTAATTCAAAAGACAAATGAGAATCACGCTTGCAAAACAGAAATACATTCTGGTGCTGAAGTCAGCAGTGTGTAATCCTCTTGAGTCAGGATGTAGTAACTTTATGTATCAACTTTTGGAACTCTCTGATCAGATAAATTTTTATTTCAAAGTGAAAAAAAAATAACACACTTTTTCCATCTAGGATAACACATTTCTTATTTGTTAGAGTCCCCATCCAGTGCTCACACTGTGCATTTTCTCCCCCTCTTCACCACAGCACACCAGCCACACTGGATACCTGAGGTTGTCCTGGACACAGGCTTTCACAGAGCTGGAAAAGGTTCAGAGCACAGCTAGAAAGATCGTGGGGATGGAAGGGCCTTCCATGAAAGAAAGTCTAAAGTTATCAGGTCTATAGTTTAGAAAAGGGGAAGCCAGGAGGTGGGGAAGCATGACCTAAGTCTATTAGACAATAAAAAATTATTTAGGGTGACCCTAAGCTCATTTTCACCAAATTCAATAGAGTTAGAAACTCTACAGGACTTGGTGACTCAGCAGAACTTGGGTGAGGGGAGAGGTGAAACAGAAGGCTAAGGATGACACCCAGTCTCTGCCCTGAGGGATGGGATTGAAGACAGGGCTTTATTCTAGACAAGGAGTTCAGAAAGAGGAACAAGTTTGGAATGGGGAAGAGAATGAGATTTTAGATGTGCAGAGTGAAGGTACTCAAGGAAGATTTGGGAGAACACAAACAGAAGGCAGGAGAAATATAAATCTGAATCTCAGGGAAAATAATCAGAGGGTAAAAATCTGAATTCATGAGTCATCAGCACATGGCTACAGGAGAAGCCATCGACAAGCACAGGATCATTCAGAGGAAAGGAGGAGAGTTAAAGATTGTCCCTTCTGCTCTGGGACCAGATTCACCGTCTCATGGGAGCTGTTTTAGGCTAAATAAAACATTAACCTCACTTACCTAGTGGGCATTAAAACATATGTAATACTAGTGAACATTTAAACTCTGTGACTTTTTTTGGCTCAAAGAATTTTACAAATAAAATTTTAAATCTATTTGTTATAAATAAATACAATTTTACAGTCCATAGTTTTCATAAGAGAACTTTGTTACTGTTACTCTCAAAAAACAAAATATAAAAAGGAAAACATCTGAAGTAAATTTGCAGATGCCAGATGAATTATGGCACTATTGCTCCAGAAATAGTTATCTGAGGATGACATGAAAGACAACCTTCCCATTCTCCCCTAAAATGTCCCTTGGGAATCTTGTTAAAAGTCTACATGGCCCTAGAAGATAGGACTCTTCTTCCCAGGAATCTGCTCCTTCTTGTAACCATTTCTCATTTAATCTATTTAGGTCAATTTGTTTGTTTTTCTAGCTAAACGTTTAGATATTTATCATTGCGGGAGTACAACGATGGTTACTAGTAACAACATCGTGACCATTGCTGAGTTTGAAGCATGTATCAGGCACCATTCTAGGAGCCATGAGCATTCTCCTCAGCAAGCCCATGAGGCAGGCATCAGCGTTTCCATTTTACAAATGAGATGGAAGCTCAGCAAAGTTGAGCAACTTGACCAAGGCACATCGTTGGTAGCAGAAAAGCAGAATTCAATCCCTGATGTGTCTTTCATTAAAGCCCCTGCATGCTCTTTGCACTACTTCCCTAACTCATTTAGGGACTGACTTCATCACTGCATTATAAAGATAGTAAAGATATTGTTATGATAATTAACAAATTATTAGGTTGAACCACATGAAATGGCAAATATCTGACCATTTTTGACCTACGAAAATGGGAATTCCACATGGTTTGACCTTATAAAAGCACATACACAGGTATTTGGGGGAAATGTCTGCAGCAGCAGTGTGAGTTTCTAAAGAAATTCCACACCCAATAGAAAGGGTAGAGGAGCACCAAATATTTCACTCAACTCATTAACAGAAAATACATGTTATGGCTAAAAGGGAGAAAGAATAAATAGAAAATATTTGAATTTACAAGATAAGGGAACTGTTTAAAAGTTTGTTGTGAGGGGGGTAAGAAGAGAGGGAATTGGAGGAGGGTGGTCAAAAGGTACAAAAGTCCAGTTATTAGACAAATAAGTACCAGGGATGTAATGTACAACATGACAACTATAGCCAACATTGCTGTATGATATATAGGAAAGTTAAGAGAGTAAATCCTAGGAGTTCTCATCACAAGGAGAAAATATTTTTCCTTTCTTCTTTTTTTATTGTATCTATATGAGAAGACGGATGTTAGCTGAATCTACTGTAGTGATTATTTCACAATATATACAAATCAAACCATCATGTTCTATGTCTTAAACTAATACAGAGATGTATGTCAATTATTTCTCAATAAAACTGGAAAAAAAATTTTAAGTTTGTTGTGAAAGACAGTAATTTGTTAGTTTAAGTGAAACCTTATGTATCGACTATAGGTTAACCACCAAGAGTACTGTGAAACACAAGCTAATGAAACACACAAGTGTGAAATTTAAATGGTGTATAAACTAAAATATGTTTTCATCTATATGAGGGCATTAAGCAAGTTTAAAATATTCTAATGGAATATCATTTTGGAAAAATGACAAAGCTGAACAATTGAAAGACAGGGAGAACCCTTTAAGTGAGGCATAAAATATTAGAGATAAAAGGAAACAGAAATCAGTTATTTTAACCTTTTGTTTTACTGTGGAGGAAACTACAGTTCAGGAAGATTATATTAGCAGGAATTAAAACTCAGATTCCTGACTTCCAGTCCAGGACTCTTTGAAATAGATCAAAATAGCATGCTATTTGAACACAGTAATGTCCTTGTGTACTGCAACTGGCCATGGCATGTATTGCAGCTGTAAGGAAACTTTCATAAGGCATAATTTTTATCCTATAGCATGATGAGGTTGCTAAAAGTAAATATATTAAAAATGTTTCATAACCATAAAATAAAAACACTATATAGGACTTCCCTGGTGGCGCAGTGGTTAAGAAACCGCCTGCCAATGCAGGGAACACGGGTTCAAGTCCTGGTCCAGGAAGATCCTACATGCCTTGGAGCAACTAAGCCCGTGCGCCACAACTACTGAGCCTGCACTCTAGAGCCCGCAAGCCACAACTACCGAGCCCGTGTGCCACAACTACTGAAGTCCACACACCTAGAGCCCATGCTCCACAACAGGAGAAGCCACTGCAATGAGAAGCCCGCGCACCACAACGAAGAGGAACCCCCACTCACCGCAACTAGAGAAAGCCCTCGCGCAGCAACAAAGACCCAAGGCAGCCAAAAATAAATAAAATTTTTAAAAATAAAATTAATGAAAACATTGTGAACTATAAATTTAACAGCATTACATTTTCTTATTCAGCCCATTATTATTATGGTATAACAAGAACACTGCCTTCTCTCAAGATGTTTTTCTAATTGCTTTTGGATGTTGTTTTGCCTTTTAAAAGAGGAAGGCATTCTAAAAATAGGATGCTGTCAAAACGGTTTGAATTTCAAGAAAAAAATCTCACACCTGTTGGCTGAGAGATAGTTCAAAAGCATGACATTTAGAATATGTCTTTGGTACAAAATTCAGCTATAGATATCCACTGTTAAAAGATAGTTTGCCTCTAATTCAAAATATATAGCAGAAATCGGCTATCTTAATTATTTCCTTCATTTATGAAGTGGTATGTTCTTCTGACCAAGCAAGCATATTGTTATGTGCCTGTGCTTTGCTTTATTTCTCATTAGAGAATTTTTATAGCAATAGGAAAGGGTTGACTGCCATGGCTTATTCTCCCTATCTGGTACTTTCCTTGAAGATTCCTTTGAAACCCACCAATCCATCAATCAATCTGAGATTTACAGCTCAGAATTCATGATTTCAAGGAGAATAAATAAGTGATCCTGAAGGAGTCTCAAATTCACTAAAGAGATAGAAAGAGACAACCACTGGTAGAAGAATCAATGTATCTTTCAAATGACCAAGGAAACTCCAGCTCCCTCTTAGAAACCCCATGGAGAGGAGAAGCCCATCAGAGCTGCCTGGTCAATATCCCTGCTTTCATTGGAAGAATTTAGAATACTGGATGGTGTATGATGGCTTAACCATCAGCCAGAAGGGCTTCCTGACATGCTATCTGGAATAGCAAGAATCACTCAAAGGTGTTCAGAACCTTGAAAACCATCACTGAAAAAGAGAATTCATTTTCTACATACTGAATACAATCAAGTTGCCTCTCTCAAAGGGTTACGTGGATTCGTTCATTCGTGCAACAAGAATTTACCAAGCACCACCACATGCCAGGCACTATTCTAGGAGCTAAGGAAACATCAATGAACAAAATAGAAAGGAGGCAAGAATATACAGTGGAGAAAAGACAGCCTCTTCAATAAGTGGTGCTGGGAAAACTGGACAGCTACATGTAAAAGAATGAAATTAGAACACTCCCTAACACCATACACAAAAATAAACTCAAAATGGATTAGAGACCTAAATGTAAGGCCAGAAACTATCAAACTCTTAGAGGAAAACATAGGCAGAACACTCTATGACATAAGTCACAGCAAGATCCTTTTTGACCCACCTCCTAGAGAAATGGAAATAAAAACAAAAATAAACAAATGGGACCTAATGAAACGTCAAAGGAAACCATAAACAAGACCAAAAGACAACCCTCAGAATGGGAGAAAATATTTGCAAATGAAGCAACTGACAAAGGATTAATCTCCAAGATTTACAAGCAGCTCATGCAGCTCAATAACAAGAAAACAAACAACCCAATCCAAAAATGGGCAGAAGACCTAAATAGACATTTCTCCAAAGAAGATATACAGATTGCCAACAAACACATGAAAGCATGCTCAACATCATTTCTTATTAGAGAAATGCAAATCAATACTACAATGAGATATCATCGCACACCGGTCAGAATGGCCATCATCAAAAAATCTAGAAACAATAAATGCTGGAGAGGGTGTGGAGAAAAGGGAACACTCTTGCACTGTTGGTGGGAATGTCAATTGATACAGCCACTATGGAGAACAGTATGGAGGTTCCTTAAAAAACTAAAAATAGAACTACCATGTGACCCAGCAATCCCACTACCTGGCACATACCCAGAGAAAACCATAATTCAAAGAGTCATGTACCGCAATTTTCATTGCAGCTCTCTTTACAGTAGCCAGGACATGCAAGCAACCTAAGTGTCCATCAATAGATGAATGGATAAAGAAGATGTGGCACATATATACAATGGAATATTACTCCGCCATAAAAAGAAATGAAATTGAGATATTTGTAGTGAGGTGGATGGACCTAGAGTCTGTCATACAGAGTGAAGTAAGTCAGAAGGAGGAAAACAAATACCGTATGCTAACACATATATATGGAATCTAAGAAGGAAAAAAAAAAAGGTCATGAAGAAACTAGGGGTAAGACGGGAAGAAAGACACAGACTTACTAGAGAATGGACTTGAAGACATGGGGAGGGGGAAGGGTAAGCTGTGACAAAGTGAGAGAGTGGCATGGACATATATACACTACCAAACGTAAAATAGATAGCTAGTGGGAAGCAGCCGCATAGCACAGGGAGATCAGCTCAGTGCTTTGTGACCACCTAGAGGGGTGTGATAGGGAGGGTGGGAGGGAGGGAGACCTAAGAGGGAAGAGATATGGGAACATATGTATATGTATAACTGATTCACTTTGTTATAAAGCAGAAACTAACACACCATTGTAAAGCAATTATACTCCAATAAAGATGTAAAAAAAAATAGACAAAAATCTCTGCCTTCGTGCAACTTGCTTTGTACTAAGGGGAGACAAACAATATGGTAAAATGTGTAGTTTGCAGATGGTGATAAATGCCATGAAGAAAACTTAAGC
This sequence comes from Aethalodelphis obliquidens, assembly GCF_003676395.1. Taxonomy (NCBI): domain Eukaryota; kingdom Metazoa; phylum Chordata; class Mammalia; order Artiodactyla; family Delphinidae; genus Aethalodelphis; species Aethalodelphis obliquidens. Next base: position 8,916,542 of record NW_020837954.1, on the reverse strand, counting down.
AGGAAAAAGAAATTATGTGAGATAATATATGTGCCTTTAAAATATATTATAGCATTTAAAATATATTAAAGGGGTTTTCTTTCCATTAATAAAAGCTCTGAAAAGTATTTCACTGGTTTCAGGGTTGAAGTTGAGAAATTAAATTTCTTCTTGGGGGAGTAATAATCTTACCCCACTACTTGTGAATAGCGAAATAATAATAACTTTTATTTATCAAATGCCTGCTCTGTGCTAGTAACTTTACATAAAAATACTTCATGTCATTCTGTAAAATGGATATTCTCCTCATGTTACATATGGGGAAAATGACACTCTAAAAAACTCGAAATCACAGATCTTATCATCTTATGTTAGAGCTGATTCAAATGTAAATATGCCTGGCTCCAAAACCCACCCTGCCAGGCTCTGTTCTTGTTTACTGTTTAGGTTTAGGGTGCCAGGAGATCAAAAGGGAAGCAAGCTATTGCTCCCTTCTTGGGACCACCCACCCCTGCCCAACTCCCCCACCACTAATCTCCTGCACAGAGAATATCAGTCACATACATATGTGTAAATTGTTGGATTTTAGGATTCCAAAATCCAGAATAGAGATCTCTCATTTGGTACAAGCCATTGCAAAAATTCACTTTAAATTTGGTAACGTGGCCTTTCTACCACCACTTGAGATTCTAGAGTATCTCTGAAAAGGAGCATTTTGTTTTCCCCTCAAACTGGTTGACAGCACTCATTTTACTACTTCGTGTTTGGGTATTAAGCGTAAGTAGTAATTACAAAAGGATGGAGTTAAGATCTAGCAACTGAGAACCAGAAAAAAACATCATGCCAGAGACCATGATTTTTGTTATTTTCTTAAAGAAAATTTTTTTTTAATTAAAACAAAATAAATGGGTTTATTCACCTTCACAACCAATAAACCTAATAATACTAACCAGAGCAAGGACCAAAAGGAAAAACTCTCTAAGTAAAAAATAACATGGTGAAACATGTCTCTTCTTAAGCTGGTTATGTTACCTTTTTCTTGGTCCTCTGCCTCTTAGCATATTCATTTTCAGTTTAGTCAAAATTCAAATGCTTAAAAATCATGTTATCAATTATTTAATACTAAATTAGTGAAAACTCTAATATTTTAATTCATCAATCTGATTCTTTATTAGTTCTCTGAGCAATCATGCCTGTTTTGTGGTTGTTTTTATTTTTTACCATTATTTTTAGGTCTGTTCTTTCTTTTCAAGCAGCTGCTCTTCTGAGACAGATATTCTCAGTGTTCTATAAGCTGCGTGCCACTCCTAGCCAAGGCTGAAGAAATGTGTTTCTCTCTGGAGGCTTGCTGTGATGCCTACCTTCTCACCATCCCCTCCCCCCATTTTTATTTATTTTTAATTGAAAATGCAATGTAGTAATAACACTGAAGGACAAAAATTTTTAACTACATTTGTACACCTGTTTTAATTTTGCATGTAGTCTTCTACCACATAAGGCCCTGCTATTTTGGTAATTTCTAGTTGATGTCTCACATAGATTGCCTGGAAGAGTGACTAATATGTGTTTTAGACTCATTCTCTTTTAATTCACAGCAAAACAAAAAACAGGTTAAATACAGTGCAATATTTGAATTAAATATTTAAAGCTAAATGTAAGCAGATTACTTCACAAGGGGAGCTGAAGTGTCATTTGGTTTTAGATGGGCTATTTTTATGCTAATATAATGGGAATAAACAGTAGCAGGGAAGATGGGGGCCTGGGGTGCTGCTGGTGGGGAGGATTTTGGTGGATTCACAGCTATCCCAGAAGGTTACAGTGATTGGAGACTGATGGGATAGAAACAAAGGATGAGCACTAAGAATTGAAAAAGCTGAGAGTGGGTGGGAAACAAAGATTCTGAGTGGGCCAGAAAATGTAATGAGTTATTTAAGAAAAAACATTTAAATCAAGGAATTGAATGAAAAGAATAGAAGATGAGATGGCAGCCCCAGATATACCTGGAGCCCCATCTCAGAGTACCTCTAGAGCAAGGCGAGAACTAATCAGAATTGTCTATAAGCAGAGCCCAGACAACACAGTGTTAAATCTATGACAAGCTCTCCAAGTAATATACATGTGCTTGCCTTTGGTTGTCCTAATTGGTAAAGTGTTTCTTCAGCACATGGTCTTGCACATGGTAGACATTTGACACATCTGTTGATTGTTGACTGCTGATGAAATTATCTGAAACAGCTGGCTTTACAGCTTATACAGTGGTGGGCATGGTGGGCATTAGGATTGTTACAGGGTACAGCGTAAAGCTGTGAGTCCTTGGGGCTTGATCCTTAGAGAAGACTCCATCTCTAAGATGTGACAAAAGCCCCTTATGGATTTGTCAGGTCCTTGTTTACTGTCACACAGCCAAAAAATTAACCTTTTTCCAGTGCAGCAAATACCATCATTCATGTTAATTCTCTAACATTTCTCTGCACATCTGTAGATTAATACAGTATCTTTTCACTGTGACATGATGGGTGAGAATGCTTCACCTACTATAAGGTCCAGGAGTCTGTCACCAGCATCTCATTATTATAAATAGTAATGGCAGATCTGGACTTATGAACATTAACATTAGCATGGCTGGAGATCCCTTGCTGGAGAAGGGTTCATTATAAATATTGACTGCAATTCCCTTTTTAACTAAAAAAAAGTGAACTCTTCCTACAGTAATATAATCTCAAATTATAGGCCCCTAGCCTCCTGGAAAGAAAGAATAGAGGGGAAAAAAAAGCGCTAAAAAAATACCCAGCCAGCATAAAAATGTTGTGTAATTTAAATAAAGTTAAACAAAGCAGGGGATAAAAGTAATCAAGTAGTAAACAAAGGGCGGGAAAATTAATATAAACAATGAACCAACAGGACGGTTAATTAGCTTGCTTTGCAAAGAACATTTGATTTCTCCCCTGAAAGCAGTGGTGGTGACAAATAATCCTGACCTATCAAATATCTTCAGGTACAATGTAATATGTCCCCCCCATTGCCTATAAAAGAAATGCCACTGAACTAGTGTGCATGGTGGTGAATTACCATGGATGCTTCTAAATTACTATGCATGGCATCTTTTCTCTGGGTTGTTTGACAATGGTCCTTCTGGGTTTTTTTAAGCTCTACAATTGCCATTTGAATTATTCCGGAATAGAAGTCTCAAACTCAAATACCCACAGGGTTCAAGCAGCAGCAGTGGGGGTAAATGGATGGGAGTAGCGGGGAGACCGTGATGAACTGGAGAATACTGCTCCATCTAAGGCAGTCAACTCTTGCCAAGTGAGTCACATCATCTAATTCTTAAAGAGAAGCTTAAAACTCAGATTTGTGTGTCAATTTTTTATATCAAAAGGGCCATACAAAACTGCCTAGGTAACTTGCAGGGTCCAGTGTAAAATAAAAATGAAGAACCCCTTGCTCAAAAATTACTAATAATTGCAAGCTGGCAATAGCAGAGCATTAAACCAGGTGTGGACCCCTCTCAGCGCAGGGCCCTATGCTGCGACATAGGCTGCCAGTCCATGAAGCCTGCCCTGCAGCTATACAAAACAAGCTCAGGAATCACCCAGTTTGAGACCCTGCTCTAAAGGTTCTACATTCTCTTCCCACTTCCCCTTGTGACTCAAAGCAAACAAATGCAAGATGGCTGGAAGAGTTTGGAGCATGCCCTACAGCTAAAGAACAGAGAAAAACATGGCTGGTGGCTTACAAGGGAAAAAGTCTCTCCTTTGTCTTCACCAAGTCTTAAAACCAACTGGGGGATTCAGTTGTTGATAGGTATGTGCTTGTGGAAATGAAATCTTCAGCCCTATTAATTCAAAATACCTAAAAGTCTGTTGCTATAGCCAACGTCCTATAAAAAGTGATACTCCCCTGAAAAACTTTCCCATTCATGGCCCATCTATAGAGTTGGGTATGTGCAATTGCCATCAAAGAGGAACAGTCAATCCACAAGTGATTGTCACAAGTCAGACATCCTTCACACACGCGTGTGAAGGATGAAAAATTTCATGAAAATACAGTCATAGTTTTGAGGGGCTTCCCTGGTGGTCCAGTGGTAAAGAATCCAGCTTCCAATGCAGGAGACGCAGGTTTGATCCCTGGTCGGGGAACTAAGATCCCACATGCTGCAGGGGAACTAAGCCCGCGTGCCACAACTATTGAGCTCACGCACCTCAACGAGAGAGCCCACATGCCACAAACTACAGAGCCCATGTGCCCTGGAGCCCACGCACCACAACTACAGAAAGAAAACCCACACGCCACAACTAGAGAAAAGCCCGAGCAGACCACGCTCTGTAACAAAAAGATCCCGCACGCCTCAACAAAGATCCCGAGTGCTGCAACTAAGACCCAAGGCAGCCAAAAAACAAAAACAAATAAGGAAAATAAATAAATAACATTTAAAAAAATATAATCATAGTTTTGGTTTTTGTTCATGTTTATTTATTTATTTATTTAATTTTTTGGCTATGTCAGGTCTTCATTGTGGCACATGGGCTTCTCTCTAGTTGTGGCACGTGGGCTCCGTAGTTGTGGCGCACAGACTCCAGAGCACGTGGCCTCTGTAGTTGCAGTTCACGGGCTTAGTTGCCCCACAACATGTGGGATCTTAGTTCCCCGACCAGGGATCGAACCCACATCCCCTCCATTGTAAGACAGACTCTACCACTGGACCACCAGGGAAGTCCCACAATCATAGTTTTGAATACATTAGTTAATATGATTGTTTAGACAAATGCTTCCCATTTAAAGTGACGTTTGTAAGGCATACTAGGGTGAATAAACAGCCTGCTTGTAGCTGGAGGTGACTGGCACATACCTCCACCAGCATGCTAGCTGGAATGTTCCATTTAGAGGGCTTACTGGACAGTTTTTAAAGATTAAAAATATCTTCCATAAAAATGAAAAAAACTCCTTAAACTGATCTGTCATATACATTTCATATTTCCATACGTCAGGTTTATGTCAATTGAGACAGACATGTGCTTTTTATTTAATTACAATTATACTTTTCAGAATAGCTTAATACAAACAAAATGCTAATCACCAAATTGGCTTTGTTCACACCCAGCAAGATTCTAATCCAAACTCAAGAAGAAAAAACCAAAGCTACTTGGCTCCACCAAAGCCAAAGTGATGGAGATGCTCTATGGAAATCAAGCAAAAATCACAGGGCTTAAGCCTGTCAAGGTAGAAAAATGAAAACAACTCCAGCATCTTTAAAAAGTTTGGACTGAACTATTCTGCTAGTTCACACTGCTCCCCTTTTTTTTCACTTAACATTGCATTTCCTCTTTCCTAGTCTGATGTGCCCACAGTTTATTTTTCTTTGCTGACTGGAACAAAATAATTTTTATTTTTTAATTTGTATTGAAAGTTTGATATAAAAAAATTCTAGATGCTCAACCTCTTTCCCGCACCTATTTCTTGCTTACAGTGAACCTCTTTTCAATGAATATCTAATGAAGGCAGCTATTAAATAAAAATGAATGTTATATAAAAAAGTAAGAGAAAAACCAAACCTATTATTCAATGCAGCAATTTTACCTCCACATGTAGACCATATATGCATATGTGCAGAGATAATGGGTGTATCTCTGGAATAGAAGTAAATGGAAATAGTATTACAGTATCAAAGAGAATAAATTATTCCACTGTAAATTTATCTGTTTATTTTTATCTCCGCACCTCCACTCCTGCCGCTAGAATGCAGTGGGGTAAGAGATCTGCATCTGTCTTGTCCCACTGCTATGTTCCTAACATTGCCTGGCACATAGTAGATACTCAATAAATAGGTGTTAAATTGAATTGAATACATAGGATCAAAACAAGTTATCATTCCCTGGTTCTAGGATTGGAAATAGAAGGAAACCTGAGACATGTAGCAGGACTACCAACTTCCCTAAATTCCACTGGCTTTTTTATTCCCTAAATAGAGCCTAACTCCTGTGGTCACTGCACCCAGCAACTCCGTTGCTTTCTGGTCAGCCTCTAATCCCTGTAGCTCATGCAGACACGAGCTTGGGCCTCATTGAAACAGGCTAGGACAAAGATTAACTTCTTCCCAGAACCTAGTAGTGGCTAATGAGCTCTGTGGAATAATATTTCTAAGTATTCATCATACCGGAATCAATATCAACGTGCTGTCAGTGTGTGCATTAGCCCCACAGTCAAACAAAGAACAGCCCTTATGGCCCAATAATGACACTGGGCGTGGATATGGGCAAGATGATGCAGAGATGACTATAGCAGCTCTCCTCAAACACAAGGCTTCCAGGATGTTGCACAGACGGTCATTCTTGTACTTTGTCAGAGGTAGGCAGCATTTAGATTCAGCCACTGATGATACTCAGCAAAATAACTCTCTTTTATCTTCCTAACCCATGAGATGGATTACACCTTCCTGACTGTAAGAGAAGTCTACTCTTCTATTCCTTGCTGGTGCTGGCAAGGAATTCAAATGTCTTAAAGTTAGCAGAGCACTACATATGTAGCTGGTAAGACAGGTACAACAAACTTGAATCATTACTGACTCAGGTAAGACCTGCTTTTATTACAACTCCATCATGCCCACACTCATTTGTGTAGCGTTTCCCATCCTCAGATCCTGCTAGAAAGATATGTCAAGCAAGGGTACTGGCAAAAGGTCTGAGCATCAAGTCTGCATTACTTTAATCTCCGGGATCAGAGTAGAATCTGACCATGATTCATGCTCATCCCTGTAGTAAAATGGATCTTAGTGCGGTAAATGAGATTTCATTCTACGTGTGAAATCTGATTTTCCAATTACAATGAGAAGGGTGGGGTGAGTTTGATAGAGTAAAGATGACTGCTCTTATGGTATACACAGTTAAGATGTTATAAAACTAAGATGACTGTGGGTAAGCAGGTGGACATCACAGTCAAATCACATCGATTTGGAATCCTGGTCCAATAACTTATTAACTATATGACCTTAGCCAAATTTGGTAACCTGGCTAAAACTTAGTTTCTGTAAAATGTAAATAATAATAACTTAATCCTCCTATAAAATGAGATTGTTACTCTCTATCTCATAATGTCATTATAAGGGCTGAATAAGTTACATACAATGTTTAGTCCAGTGCCACTACATAATAAGAATTGAATAAATAAGAGCTGTGGTTGTTACTATGATTTTTCTTTTTATCACCCCACCATGGCCTAGTTATCTACAAAGAATTAACTTCTTTGTACCTTTGTAATTCAGTGAAGAAAGCCATAACCAAAAGCATGGAAGAAGTTAGTTTCTTGTTAGGCTTCCATGGTCTAAACTTGGCCACACAATAAATATGATCTTAATGATCTTTCACTAATCACTGTGAAATAAAATTCTCTAAATTCTAGAAAGTTTCAGTGAAACACCACAAAATGCAGCCATAGAGCAATCTCTCCCTTCCCCCATACACACACACACCCCATCCACCCCTTGGGGATATATTAAACTAAGACAACCGAAATAGCCTTAGCCAGTAATTAAGACACACAGCTAATCAGAGAGCAGCACAGGCTGTGGCCCTCTGCAAAGAAAACGAGCACCCAGGACGACAGCTCCCGTTACTAGGGCTTTGTTCTCCTAGAGCAAAAAGAGCACAAAAGCATAAAGTTGGGGAACTACAAAAGCATTTTGAACATTTGCAGAGGTGAGGAGAGATCACAGGCTCCTCTAAACTGGAAGGAGATTCTACCAGATAACTGCGTCAGCCCACACCCTCCAGCGCCTTCCCCACCCTCAAAGCATGACTCCACTTTTCCTATCATTGCCTTTAAGGAATCTGGCTTCTGCGACTTCCAGTAATGGTACAAATCACCCATGATGAAGCAGCTGAGAGCACTGTTAGACAAAAGAAACAAAAATTAAGCAAATAGGAAACTCCTTAAAATGCTGCCTTTGGTTATTTTTATTCCTAGCAATTTATGTTACCAAAACAAGTCTTTCTTCATTGCTTTTCCTTGCAAGTAATACTTTAAATGAATTCCAATGGCCACTGAGTGATTTTCTCCAGACCCATAATCTAGCCACTAGACGCACTTTCCCCTCCCCCATCACCATCTAGCACTCCTCCCTGTCACCTTAGAGCTTCTGACTTAGCTGTATTCACACCCAGAAGTCCCAGCAGAGCTTTCTGTTCACATTTTACGACATAAAAAAAGCAGGCAATGAACCCATGCTCCTAAGTGCCTGCGATAAAGCCAGGCTGAGCTGACCTCTCCCATCCCAAACAGCTGCATGTCAGGCACATAAACTTAAAGGACCAAGAGCAGCATGTGTGTGATGTGTATAAACAAACTAATTAAATCCAAGATCTTTCATCCCAGCTAGCGCCTAATGGGACCAATAGGCTCGACTCTGTGCAAAAAAAAAAACACAAAACAACAAAAAAAACAAATCACTCCAAGCTAGCAAGAGGTATTGCTTTTCCTGCTTCCTGTGATACATCTCTTTTAGGCTCAATAAACAGCCTCAAAGAAGAGGAACTCAAGGGTTGTCATTCATTCCTGTACGACTTTTCAAATAAAAACTATCAGCTTGGCAGCACTGAGCCAAAGACCACTCCCTGATCCCAAGTGGACACACTGATCAATTGGACTGACATGCACCTCCTCCTTTCCTTCCCTTAGTAGCAATCAGCTGCACCGGGGAAATCCATTGCCCAAAACAAAAGACAACTCACTGCTCCTTATCTGATAATGTCAGGTCATAATTTTTAGAAAAAACAATAATAATAATGAAGAGGCCTAAAGACAAAGCTAGGAGTTGAAATAAGCACCATACGTGTTTACATAGAGTTTCAGAATTGAGTTGAGGTTATGACTGAGCCCAGAGATCTGTATTCGCCACAATCACTGAGGACTCTGCTATTTATTCATCTTATCAGATTCTGGTTAAAGTTAAGCAAGAGGTAGCAACACCATTGCCACTTGCAGAGGCTCTCCATAGGGTTACCCTTCACTGCAACTGCCGCAGAGAGGAGACTTGTTACAAGTCAGCCTGCAGATAACTCCAGCTATTTTGAGGACTAGCTAGAGATGAAAAAATATTGTGGCAGTCTTTCAACTAACTATGAAGGACACGGGTCGAAGGACTACCATGTACATCAATAGGCTCAAGTAATTTCATTTTGTTTGGGTCTCTATGTTTTTAAAAAATTCTGTCTTGAACATTCAAGAGATCCCCTTTCACATCAGGGCTATGTCAAATGCTTATTCAGCATTCGTTCCTTGCCATGAAGAAACTGAAACCCAACCGAGGTAAATACTGAATTTCATACTGTAAATCACTTAATATTTCATAAATCACAAGAACAAATAGGGGACCAATGAGCTCTCCCCATAAAAAGGAAATATGTATCTTTACAATCTTTAAATACTGTGAACTGCTCAATTTAGAGCCTATTTGGGGTTTTGCAATAGAAAAATATCTTATGTTTATGAAAAATTCCATGAGAACACTAAAAATAACAGGCAGAGATAGAACAAGAATAATTCCACATATTTTGATCCCTCTATGACTCTTATAGGCCTTTGTCTTAACCCAGCAGCCTGAAAACAGATTTAGGTAAAACAGCCCTTCTTTCCCTAGTCCATTTTAAGCAGACAACATCCCCCCATCACCGCCTTAGCAGACACCGACTAACCAAGAAAACAGCCATAAAATTAAGGCCCAGACATTTAACACTCACCATCTCCTGCTCCCACCGCCTTCTTTTGATGTTTACAGCACATCTGTAGGATGCAATACTAGGAGATGCCTTGTTTGACCTGCTGCATGATGCTGTGACATCAGTTCAGATGATGCAGCTCATTATGGGAAAGACTGCTGTTGCTATGGCAACTGGGATGTGCTAGGAATCCTTGCTGCATTTCCAGTGGAGCCTGAGACAATACGGAAGCCCTGTAAGAAACAGACAATATGCAAAATTTAGATCAAAGGAAGAGGATCCCTCATTGGGCTAAAATCCATAGGTTTAAAAGGGAGTTCCCTGAAGTCATTTTGGAAAAAATAAAAATAACCTCCTACTTTGTTGTTACACACTTAGAAAAAGGGGGGGGGGGAATTAGATTTAGCGCTAAAACAAATAAAAACTCAAATGGACAATGTTTCTCTGTTAGGCAATTTGATTACTTTTTCCTCTCTGGACAGCATTTCAATTACTTTTTTAAAAAGTTATTAAAAAGAATTTTTCTCATTTGTCAAAGACGAAAAGAACAAAGCAAGGAACAGAAAAAAAAATTAAAAATGGAATATAAACAGCTGAGAAAGTGACTCTAATTCTAAAGAAAATAGGGTTTAATTCTCAGAATATGGACAAACTCCTACCAACAAAGTCTGTCCTAATCATTTCCACTGATGGACTCCAACCCAGACACATGACACGTGACACAGAACCTTCTCACGCAGACTAGCCCCAGCTCTCACTTGAGCATTGGATAGGCAGGCACATGGAAGGAGGTTTAGAATCTAGGGGGCACATCACATCACCTTCAACTTCTCAGGCCCCTTCCTTTGACATGCAGAGAACCCCTACCACTCAGAGCCAAAATGCAAGAGTCTTTTTCTGGGACCAAACCTGGTAGTTGGAACAAATGGCAGACCTGCTAGAAACTTCCAAATCATTGGCATTCCAAACATTGGGGTTCTGTTTTCCTCCCTATGGGGAAATGAGACACACAGGAGGAAATTACTCACAGCCCTCCCCCCCACAAAAGCTGAAACTGTGTGAAAAGCCACATTTAGATAAGACATAGTGAGGTATTTCTGTAGTTCGTAAAAGAAAAGCAAATCTAAAGCAATCATTTCTTTCCACTCCTGAGCAGAAACAAACATTATGTGATGCGAACTGGGGAGAAGGAGACATGGACAAAGCAGCCATCTCTTGCATATTTAATACTCTCAGACCACGGATAGAGAGAGAATCAAGCTGACCTACATACATCCACTCTATCTGCACAACTCTGGGGAAGAACAACATTCTAAAACCCCCAAATCTAATGAGACAATTATGTCGTCCCCTCCTACTTGAGATTTTAAATGGCATTGTTAACCAGCAGCATGGGGGATGGGGAGATGAAATAGCAGAAGGAATTCAGGCAGTGGCTTGGTAAATGGGGGCTGATAAAATGCCTGAAAGATGCCAAGATCCTAGCAGGGTGCACCATCAGCTATGCACAGAGCATCCCCTCCCTGATGCAAAGCCAGGATTATTCTTACTTCACCTAATGAGGAATTGGGAGGCCAAGAGCAAGATGTGAAGCTGCCTGCCCAAGTCATCCATGCTCTCAGTCATGCGCAGAGCCTGACTCCCACCCTTTATCTTAGGCCACATGCCACACCAAGGGAAGTAACAGGCAGCCACTCCAGTGTAAAGAACACTGATCTGGGATTCAGGAAACCCAAGTGTTAATGCCAGTTCCTCCAGTGAGCATCTGTGTAACATCAGGTCAATCAATTAACCTCTCTGGGCCTCAAGTTTTTCACCTGCAGAGATGATGGATTTAGCTAATAACCATGGTTTTCAAGTTTTTTGTTAGTCGTGGAACCCTATCTTCTAATGATACAGACCAAAGCTGGGCTGCCCTGGGTGAGAGGGGATAAGAAGCCCAGAGCCAAGTTTGACGAGCCCTTCTCAACCCCATGCCCCATCTCACCTGCTATGATCTGACCTCTGAAGGCACTCTGATGAAACCCTCAGCCACTGGGGAAGATGGAGTGAAAGTCATGGCTCTATAACAAGATTATAAGCCTTTCCATAACTGAAATCTACGGTTCTATAAAAGGGAGAGAAGAGGGTGGGATCAGGTGTTCCAGACTTGAATATGGCTTCTCAGTATGAGTTTCCTTTGCCAGAAAAATGTCATTGGTTTGGTGGGAAGAGATGGATGTCTCATCAATTCTGAGGCCAAGTCAGACTTTTAACAACCTGAAGTGGCTGAATTACTGGCTCCCAAAATGGCCTAATAAAAAGTGGACCCATAAAGCAGAAGCAAGTCATGAAGCATTTTCTTGCTGTGTGAATGGGGCTGTAGTAATTCACCTTGAATTTCCTAATGGCCTTTCTCACTACCTCCAAATCCTCAATTTGTGGTGTTGTTTTGAGGATTGCATGCACTAATGTTTATAAAAGCATTTGGAAACCAAAAGCAGAACCTTTGTTAATATTGTCGTTAACAGCCCACTCACCCCAGTCAGGGGAGGCTATTTAGCTCTTGCCTGTAGGTCCAATAAGATTCTGGACTCTGGAATAAGATGGTTAGGAAATGGCTTACAAGGTCTGCACAGCTACCAATGCGGGCTTACCCCTCACTACTCACTTCGACAAGGGGTCCTCCCAGAGGACAGAGCCAGGGCCATGGGCAGAATGGATAAACGCCTCCTCTTGGAGAACAGAGTCAGGGCCTTACCAAGGAAACTCTCCTACTTCCAGGTGGCCATTCTTACTAGCCAAGGGTCATTTCTACCCTAAGCAATGTTACTTGGCTATACTGTTGACATTTTATTATTTTCAGGTTTCCAGGAGAACAGAGCTACAGAATTAACCAAAGGTTGAAATCTTATGCAGAAGGAGAAGGGGTTTAGTTAATCCTTACCAACAATGCCCAATTCTGGAATTCTGCCTTCAAAATTGACCTTCATTCACAAAATATACAAATACTCAAGCACTCTAACCACAGGCCTACATGACCATATACCCATGCTGGCTGTAGATGCTGTTTTAATCAGTACACTATATACTTTCTGAGAACATTTGTTGGCCAAAAATATCTGGACACCAAATTACAGTGGTCATTTGTGGCTCTTACTGTTGTCAAATGCACACCATCCCTTCTACTTTTTTTAGATAATCACACAGATATTATTATTAATCATGGGTGAGCAGAATAGAATTTGCAACCATAATATTAATAATAAGCTCAGTTATTATTGTAGTTAGCTAATGTTTGGATTTATTATTTCCTCTCAGACATTACCTCTTCCACATTCTAACTTATATGCTTTGGGTGGGAATCCAACCAAGGAATGCAGAATGCCACTCAGTCTTAAGCCAATAAGCTTGTTCCATCCCCAGACATACAGAAATTAGTTCAGAGATGATATGAGACCCCACTGAAGCCAATAAGATACAGTGAGACATTTTAAAGAAATCACTGTTGGCTCCTGGTTTTGAAAGGGTGTCAAATCTGAAGTAGCTCATCCATTTTGTATTCATGAGTGAAGAATCTGTCTAAGCCAACAGAGGGAGGGCTGAGATAAGTTGAAAGAAAAGAAACTGAGTTCTGATGACACTGCTTGGGCCAGAAATCAGCCCTATTCTGACTCTGTACGTTATAAGAGCCAAAAAGCCCCTTTTCTGTTCAGCCAGTATGTTTTGGGGTTTCAGTCACAGTAAACAGAGCCCTAACTGATCCAATCATTGAAGAAACTGTGTAAGGCATAAATTGGCACCATTAGCATGAAGCGTACTTGGAAGAAAAAAAAAAAAGCTTGGGCTCTGGAGTGGTGTATGAGACTGAACAGTGAGACCCCTCAAAGGGTTAGGGTCAGGGCCAGAGCTGGCAAGACCCCCTCACAAGGAAGGCGCAATGCATTATTCATCTTTTCTCCTGGACATTCCCGGACTTGACAGTGACTACATACTCCAATCAGCTTAAGCCCCATTCCTCTGTCCTTTCCCAGGCAAAATTCCCATCAGCAAAGGCCAAAAAGCCTCCAAAAGCCCAGGGAGGATGGATTAGCTCCTGATTGAACACCTCAATTTGGAACCTGAAGCAAACCTTGCGGTGATTTTCGCCAAAGAAACTGGCCCCAACCTGTTCAAAGGTCTCCCTGTCATCTTCTGAATTTAAGATTTTCTCTTGCCCAACTTTAGAGTTAATATGGTTTGCTGCTTCACTAGATTTAACGCCAAACAAAAACATTCGACATAAAACCAAGTGGCTTTAATGTGCTGGTGGAAGTCCAGTTGTGCCGAGTTATATAGGTAAAGGAAATACCTATATATATCAGGACCAACATATGATGAGGGTTTATGTGCTGTTTAAACTTTGCACTGGCATTTCTGGGGCTTTCCTGTTGTAGTACTCAATTTTTTCATAGGTCTTAATCTTATCTACTCAAGTAAACAGCTCTTTAGGGTACTACCAATGTCTTGCGCTACTTTTGATTCCCCCATAACCTTTAGTGCACTCCTAGGCATAAGTAATCCCCTAACAAGTCCTTCTTAATTTCTTTTTTGTTAAAGTAACATTGTTTCCATTCCAGGCAAAGAAAAATTTCCTAACAGCTTTCTCCTTATCACAGCAGAGTTTGAAATCTTATAAGATTTTACTAAGGCTTACATGTGTAAATCTTTTCCCCTTCCTTTTGCTGCCTAAAATAACAAAAAGTAATTTGCTACTAAGAAAATCTGACCAAAAATGATAACGCAAGCCAGCAAACAAACATTTAATCTCTGTCTCATCAGAGACAGAAGGAATAGTGATCATGATACCTGTTTCAAGTTATTTACAACTGAGTCTTTTAATTAACATAGCATTTTCAGCCCACACGGTCTTTTAAAAAACTAGATTCCTCCCCTTACCTGAGAAAAATCATGAATAAAACAACTAACCCTCATTTACATTAAAATAACTAACCCGGCATAAGCATAATGCATTCTAGAAATATGGAGTTTCCCGAGATAATTTTAGTTAGAAAAAGTGATTCTTTTCTATGGAAAAGAAACAAATTACATCATACCTTCATATGTAAAATTCCTACAGTAAATAATATGTTAAAGGGCTCACTAAATCAAAGTTACAAGTAGCTCTGATAAAAGAGATTTGTTTTACAAGGTACAAACATTTTTTTTAGTGAATAATCCAATTTAGTAAATATACTCTTAAAAATCAGCTCTATATAAAGTACAGAGTTACACACCATTGGTAAAGTTATCTTCATTTGCTAGAGTGCTATGAAACAAACAAGAGAGCTGAAATGTTCAGCCGATTACAAGTATCCATTTTGCTTTACATCTGAGTCGTTATATCAGGCTGCCTTATATTCCATTAACTGGACGCATGTCTGTCATGGAAACAACTTCAAGCATCTTCAGGGCAAAGACTAAGTCTTCCAGAGCAGAGTAGGTTGTGTAGCAAACACTTGTCGTGTACATTGCCTAGTAAATGCTTCTTTACATGAGTTTGTCAAACTCAGAGACTTGATCCTGGCCAGCTAAAGACATGCAATTAGAAACTCCCAAACCACCAGTCAATCATAAATATACATGCATATAAACACATACACATATTGACTTGAAAACATAGGTGAGAATGACTTTTTGCACATAATACCAATATTTCCCTCTTACTCTAGCCAGTGATAATATTTTACTTTCAAATGTATTAATTTACTGCTGGTCTAAACATTCTATCAAAATGTATTTATTGTAAAAACATTTCACCATAATACAAAATATTATTGCTTCATGGAATTCTTTTGAAAAAGATTACACAAACATAAAAGTAAATCTAAAATATTCATAAGTATACATGTCACAAAAAGAACATATACCATAATAAATACACTGAGATAACATGCAAAACAATAAAGTCAAGTAATAAAAGCACTGCTTTACCTAGCTCTATGTTTATAGTGCTTGCTCGGTGCTATGGACTGAATATGTGTATCCCCCCAGAATTCACATGCTGAAATCCTAACCCCCAAGGTAATGGTATCAGGAAATGGAACTTTTGAGAAGTGACCAGGTGATGAAGGTGGATCGCTCATAAATGGGATTAGCGTCCTTACAAAAGAGGCCCCAAAAAGCTCCCTTGACCCCTTTTACCATGTGAGGACAAAGCAAAGAGCATTGTCTATGAACCAGGAAGTGGGTTCTCACCAAACACAGAATCTTCCAGCCCCTTGATCTTGGACTTCCCAGACTCCACAACTGTGTGAAATTAATGTCTGTTTTTTATAAGCTACCCAGTCTATGGTATTTCTGTTATAGCAGCCCAAACAGATTAAGATCCCAGCTCCTCAAAACTAAGTTGTGTTTCTATATACCTACAACAAAAGAAAAATTAAGAAAACAATCCTATTTACAATGGAGTCAAAAAGAATAAAATACTTAGTAGTAAATTTAATCCAGGAAGGTGAGAGATCAGTACACTGAAAATTATAAAACACTGATTGATGAAAGAAATTAACGAAGACACACATAAATGGAAAGGTAGCCCATATTCATGGATTAGAATAAATAACATTGTTAAAATGTCCATAATACTCAAAGCAATTTTCAGATTCAATTTAATCTCTATCAAAATGCCAGTGCATTTTTTACAGAAATAGAAAAACAACCCTAAAATTTGCATGGAACCAAAAAAGATCACAAATAACTAAAGCAATCTTGAGCAAGAAGAACAAAGCTGGAGGCATCACACTTCCTGATTTCAAACTATCATACAAGGCTATAGAAAGCAAAACAGTGTCGTACTGGCATAAAAATAAAACACATAGATCAATGGAACAGAATAGAGAGATCCAAAACAAACCCATGCATATGTGGTCAACTAACTTTCAACAAAGGCACCAAGAACACAAAATGGGAAAAGATAGCCTCTTCAGTAAGTGGAGCTGGGAAAACTGGATATCCACATGCAGAAGAATGAAATTGTGCCCTTATCTTACATCGTACACAAAAATAAATTCAAAATGGATTGAAGACTTAAGGAAAAGACCTGAAACCATAAAATTCTCAGAAGAAAATATAGGGGAAAAGCTCCTTGATATTGGTCTTGGTGGTAGTTTTCTGGATACAACATCAAAAGTACAGACAACAAAAGCAAAAATAAATGAGACTACATCAAACTAAAAAGTTTCTGCATAGCAAAGGAAACAAGAAAGAAGAAAATATTTGCAAACCATATATCCAATAAAGGTTTAATATCCAAAATATAAAAGAATTCTTACAACCCATAGCAAAACAACAATCCAATTTAAAAATGGGCAAAGGATCTGAATAGACACTTTTCCAAAGAAGACATACAAATGGCCAAAAGGTATGAAAGATGTTCAACCTCACTAATCAGGAAAATGTAAATCAAAACCACAATGAGATATCACTTCACACCTACTAGGATGTCTGTTATCAAAAAGACAATAGATAACAAATATTGTCCAGAATGTGGAGAAAAGGGAGCCCTTATACACTGTTGGTGGGAATGTAAACTGGTACTGCCACTATGGAAAACAGTATGGAGGTTCTTCAAAACATTAAAAATAGAACTACCATATGATCCATAAATCCTACTTCTGGGTATATATCCGAAGGAAATGAAATCACTATCTTAAAGAGATATCTGCCCTCCAATGTTCATTTCAGTATTACTCACAATAGCCAAAATATACAAACAACCTAAGTGTCCATCAAAAGATGAAAGGATAAAGAAAATGTGGAAGACATATATAATCTGTGGAAGATATCTACATACGGGATTTATATCTCCCATTCCATATATGAGTGAGTGTGTGTGTGTATATACATAAAATACATTCAGCCATAAAAAGGAAGGAAATACTGCCATTTGTAACAACATGGATGAACCTGGAGGGCATCATGCTAAATGTAATAAGCCTGAGAGAGAGACAAATACTGTATGGTATAAGTGGAATCTGAAAAAAAAAAATTTAACTCATAGAACAGAGAGTAGAATGGTGGTTGCCAGGGCCTTGGGGAAGATATTGATCAAAGGGTACACACTTTCAATTATAAGATGAGTAAGTTCTGAGGATGTAATGTACAGCATGGTGACTATAGTTGATAATTCTGTATTGTATATTTGAAATCTGCTGAGAGTGTATCAATAGACCTTATGCATTCTCACCAAAGAAACCAAAAAACAAAAACCCAGTGACCATGTGAAGCAATAGATGTGTTAATTAAGTTGATTGTGGTGATCATTTCACAACGTATATGTATAGCAAATCATCACATTGTACAAATTAAATATATTACAATTTTATTTGTCAACTATACCTTGATAAAGCTGGGGGATAGAGGGAGAAAATAACAACAACAAGAAAAAAGACACCCAGATCTTGTATGTTTCCTAACGAATATAAGATCAAAATACTTCAGGACCTGTTTTAGTTGGTGTGCTGGCCCTTGGCTTAATGTCTTAAAACACCCAAGAAGTGTGGCATAACTGTAGATAGTACCTGCTGTAGTTGGTCAGCACTTTAATAATGTGCCATTCAGGTTTTAAAATGTTAGTGGTGTGCTGCAGAGTATCACGAATTGTACAAGAGATGAGCTAGACTGAACAAAAAGATGATGTGTCACAGTAAAAATGAGCCAGCACCATTTATCTATCTGGGACTTCAAGTGGTGATTTAAAATAAGTAAATACCACCACCCCACTCCCCCGCCCCCCGCCAAAGTGGCACCATTCTGAGGCACTGTTTCTGATGCTGTGTGGGCTCCCATGTATTGGTGGGCTTTGAAATCAGCTTTGGAGTCTCCTTCATAGGAGACAGCCTTATGAGTAACTGTCATGCAGACGGTGGGACCTGAGGAGAGTCTAAGTCCCACCTGCCCCATGGTCTCCCTCACAAACCTGCTTTGGTTCCTAAATTACCTCAGAATCCACTCCACTCAGTTGGAAGCTAATGAATGTTTTGGAGGAGAGGTGTCACCATCTGCCATCGCAGCCATTGATACCCGCAAGACAGTGCGTGCTGTGGGACAGGCACTAAGCAGAGGAGTGGGAAGACAAATAGGTTGAAGCCTCACCACTAACAGCCACGGGAAATCGGGCAAGGCATTAACCTCTCTCAGAGTCCTCAACTGTAAAATGAGGAGTAACTGCTCTGCTTACCTAACAGTGCCATGAGAATCTAGAAGCAAATGCCATATTTGTAAGTGTTATAAGAAAGAAAGAGGGAAAGGAGGAAATGAGTAAAGGGAAAGGGAAAAAGAAAATGTTGGAAGGGAAAAGAGAAGGAAGAAAAAGAGGAAAAGAAAGAGGGAGAGAGGTAAGTAAAGGGACAGGGGAATGAGGAAGAGAAAAAAGGGCAGGGAAAAGGGAAGGAGGAATGAAAAAAAGAGGGGAGGAAAAGAGCAAGAGAAATGGGGGAAAGTGGAAGGGGAGAAGCAACAGGAAGGGAAAGGGGCACAGAGTAAGGGAAAAGGTGCGAAGGAATGTAGGTTTTGGAGCCTGAATTCTTCTAGGCTCTGCTCCCACCTAAGTGTATGTCCTTGGGCAAAGCATTTATCTAAGCTTCACATTTTTCCTCTGGGAAATGGGGATAATAATTCTGCCTTTCAATGTTATTATTAAGATTATCTATTCATTTTTTCAACCAATATTTAGTGAGCACCATTCTAGGTACTTGGCATGTATCAGTCAACAAACAGACCAGAATCTCTGTCTTTGGGGACCTGACATTCTAGTGTGAATCGAAGTGTCTAGCATGGTACTTGGCATATACCAGACACTCAGTAGACGTTAATTAACATTTTCATTGATACTAACAATGTATGGTGTTTATAAAATGTAAAATATTATTATTAGCTCAAATTAATCAGATTAGCCAGATTCTATTTCTATGGAGAAATGGAACTTAGAAGAGGTAAACTCTGCTGAGGAAGGGAAGAAAGTTCCAGCAAACCAGATGATACCAGGGAGAGAGACTGAGGTGGAACCCCTGCGTGCCCAGGATGCACCACCCTGCAGCATCAGTTGAAGAAAACTGCTCTTCGACCGAAACACCCACTGTGGACTGTTAAATGAGGAGAAAAATACTACTATAATATTTGAGATGTTACATGTATTTTTCAAAGCCCCCCAGGTTATTCTAATGATCAGTCAGGATTGAGAACTGCTGAACTAAAAAATTCATATGTGAATAAGAGTAACTTTGCTGCACTATGTGAAGTATAAGTATATAATTAATGTACATGAAGGATCGCTATGCACTTCCTGTGGCTAGAACAGGAACTTCTGAGTTTTTCTACTAAGGGTGACAAATTCGTTCTGATCCACACTTTACTTGTTCACTTGACTTACAGAAGGTCAGGGGGAGTATGCAAGATGAGAGAAGTAGAATGAAAGGATCTTGAATGTGCGTTAAAGAGGGCTCAGTCTAGGGGGTGAAGGGGGTGTGGAGCCACTCAGAATTTTAAACTAGGAAGAGGCATATTCTAAAGGCTATCCTTCTAAGAGTTTTATAATACGTCCTCATCTGGAATTCCTAGAAACAGGCTCTTCTATTAATCTTTAAATTGGTATAGTTCTCCCTTTTTTTTTGTATCTAAAAGCTATCTTTTAAAAATACACTCTCGGACTTCCCTGGTGGTCCAGTGGCTAAGACTCCGCAGTCCCAATGCAGGGAGCCTGGGTTTGATCCCTGGTAGAGGAACTAGATCCTACATGCTGCAACTAAGCGTTCATGTGCCACAACTGAAGATCCCGCATGACACAACGAAGATCCCGCACGTGGCAACAAAGTTTCCACATGCTACAGCTAAGACCTGGCGCAGCCAAATAAATAAATATTTAATAAATAAATAAAAATATACTCTCAGCTTAAATTACTAAGGAGACATATATACAGCAAAGGTATACAGAGTAAGGGATTCAAATATTTTAGTCAAATATGAGTTACTTTTTGAGAAATAAGAAAGAATAAATGAGAGAAAAATTATAATAATTATTCTTATAATAGCTAACTATGTGAGAGGCACGGTTAGGGTATGTATTAATTCATTTAATCATTAAATAATCCTGTGAGAAAGGTACTGAGTCTCATTTTGCAGATAAGGAACATAGGTGCCAAGAGTTGCTCAAGATCTTGCTGCTATAAGTGGAAGAACCAGGATTTGAATCCAGGTGGGTGGACTGACTACAGAGCCTGTACTATTTTTTCTTTTAATTAAAGTATAGTTGATTTACAATGTTGTGTTAGTTTCTGGCATACAGCAAAGTGATTCAGTTATACATATATATATGTATATATGTATTTTTTTCATATTCTTTTGAAAACAGTAACCAAACATTATGGTTTATTACAGGATATTGAATATAGTTCCCTGTGCTACACAGTAAATACTTATTGTTTACTGATTTTACTTATATAATATGTATCTGTTAATCCCATACTCCCAATTTATCCCTCTTCTTCTCCTTTCCTCTTTGGTAACCATAAGTTTGTTTTCTATATCTGTGAGTCTGTTTCTATTCATAAAGAAGTTCATCTGCATCATATTTTAGATTCCACATATATGTAATATCATATGGTATTTGTCTTTCTCTTTCTGACTTACTTCACTTAGTATATTTATCTCTAGGTCCATCCATGTTGCTGCATATGGCATTATTTTATTCTTTTTTATGGCTGAGTAATATTCCATTGTGTATATATACCACATCTTCTTTATGCATTCATCCGTCAATGGACATTTAGGTTACTTCCATGTCTTGTCTATTGTAAATAGCGCTGCTGTGAACACTGGAGTGCATATATCTTTTCAAATTATATGAAAATAATATAATTATTTTTCTCTGGATATATGCCCAGGAGAGGATTGCTGGATCAGATGGCAACTCTATTTTTAGTTTTTTGAGGAACCTCCATGCTGTTCTCCATAGTGGCTATACCAATTTACATTGCCATCAACAGTGTAGGAGGGTTCCCTTTTCTCCACACCCCCTCCAGCACTTGTTATTTGTAGATTTTTCTTTTTTTTTTTGTAGATTTTTGATCATGGCCATTCTAACTGGTGTAAGGTGGTACCTCATTGTAGTTATGATTTGCATTTCTCTAATAATTGGCAATGTTGAGCATTTTTTCATGTGCCTATTGGCCATCTGTATGTCTTCTTTGGAGAAATGTCTATTTAGGTCTTCTGCCTCTTTTCTGATTGGGTTGTTTGCTTTTTTGTTATTGAGTTGTATGAGCTGTTTGTATATTTTGGACAGAGCCTGTACTCTTAACCTCCAAGACACAGCATATTGAATATAATCCCCCAAATGTTTATATTTATCTCTGGAACACAGACACTCCCTCATTAAAAGACCTTTCCAGGCATCTTGCCTTGACCACTTGGTTCCCTAGCAGCAATCCAGAATTCAGTCAGCAGTGGAAAAGAGAGACCATGCTCACTCCAATAATCCACAATATAAATTAGCTGTGTATAAATCATGAAGAGGAGACTATGCCTTAAAGAGCTTCCAATTGGCCCCTCACATTTTAGAGGCTACCAATTGCAAAAGTCTTGCCTAACAAAACTTTGTTGGTACAATCTGACACTAATGGGCATGTATCAAGTTTTCAATAAATTCTTGTTGATCAAAGCAATACCCAGATCTAAACTATTCAGCCACTAGCTCAGGCATTTTTCTATTACAAACTCAGTTTTTATTATTCCTATGCATGTTTCCACAAGTTTACTAGATATTGATGCATCCATATACATTATGCAGTATTGTAAATTTGGTTTTAAAGTTTATGTAATGGTGGCCCTGCATAAAGTTGGGGTTTTTTGCTCAACATTACATTTTTTATATCTATCCAGGTAGACAGAAATAGCTCTAGGACATTCATTTTAACTGCTATAAAGTATTTCATTTCATGAGAAGCCCAAATTTCATTTATCCATTTTCCTGTTGATGGACATTTATATTGTCACTGATTATTAGTCAAATACCCTATTTGGTATACGGTAAGATACTAATTTTATTTTTTAAGAAAAAAGATCTACAAAAACAAATCCAAAACAATTAACAAAATGGCAATAAGAACATACAGATTGATAATTACCTTAAACATAAACAGATTAAATGCCCCAACCAAAAGACACAAGTGGGCTGAATGGATACAAAAACAAGACCCATATATATGCTGTCTACAAGAGACACACTTCAGATCTAGTGACACATACAGACTGAAAGTGAGGGGATGGAAAAAGTTATTCCATGCAAATGGACCTCAAAAGAAAGCTGGAGTAGCAATACTCACATCAGACAAAATAGACTTTAAAATAAAGACTGTTACAAGAGACAAAGAAGAATACTACATAATGATCAACAGATCAATCCAAGAAGATATAGCAATCATAAATATATATGCACCCAACATAGGAGCACCTCAATACATAAGGCAAATGCTAACAGCCATAAAAGGGGAAATTGACAGTAACACAATAATAGCAGGGGACTTTAACACCCCACTTTCACCAATGGACAGATCACCCAGACAGAAAATCAATAAGGAAACACAGGCCTTAAATGACACATTAAAGCAGATGGACTTAATTGATATTTATAAAGCATTCCATCCAAAAGCAGCAAAATACACATTCTTCTCAAGCGCACATGGAACATTCTCCAGGATAGATCACATGCTGGGCCACAAAGTGAGCGTCAGTAAATTTAAGAAAATTGAAATCATATCAAGCATCTATTCCAACCACAACACTATGAGATTAGAAATCAACAACAAGAAAAAAAACTGTAAAATATACAAACATGTGGAGGCTAAACAATATGCTATTAAACAACCAATGGACCACTGAAGAAATCAAGGTGGAATCAAAAATTACCTAGAAACAAATGAAAATAAAGCACAACAATCCAAAACCTATGGGATGCAGCAAAAGCAGTTCTAAGAGGGAAGTTTACAGAAATACAATCTTACCTCAGGAAACAAGAAAAATCTCAAATTAGCAACCTAACCTTACACCTAAAGCAACTAGAGAAAGAAGTACAAACAAAACTCAAAGTTAGTACAAGGAAAGAAATCATAAAGATAAGATCAGAAATAAATGAAATAGAGATGAAGAAAACAATAGAAAGCATCAATGAAACTAAAAGCTGGTTCTTTGAAAAGATAAACAAAATTGATAAACCTTTAGCCAGACTCATCATGAAAAAAAGGGAGAGGGTGCAAATGAATAAAATTAGAAATGAAAAAGGAGAAGTTACAATGGACACCACAGAAATACAAAGGATCATAAGAGACTACTACAACAAGCATATATATATATATATGCCAACAAAATGGACCCCCTAGAAGAAATGAACAAATTCTTAGAAAGACACAAGCTCCCAAGACTGAAGAAATAGAAAATATGAACAGCCCAGGCATTTATTTCCACATTATAGTGCCTATGCTGCTCAAGGAACAAAGGTGCTTAAAGACAACACTACTGATCAAAGAGTGTGGCTGCACAAGGTACATGGCATGGCAAGGCTACAAGGATGTACAAGCTCAATAACTGCTAGAACTCTTGTTTCCCTGGCCTAATTTTCAGGCTTTGGGTCCGTGCTAATTTGAAGGGTTGCTTTATAAAGAGAGAGTCAGTAAAACACACTGTGGCTCCAGAGGGAGGCAGAACACAGGGCTGGGAATTGGGAGCCTTGAGTCTCAGTCCTGGTAACTAGCTCTGAGGGTCGTTCATCTTCTCTGTGTTTCAGTTTTTGTCACGATACATGCCCTGCCATTTCTGGGGGCTATTGTGAGATTCCCTGAGATAATAATGGGGAATGTGCTTTCTGTATTTAAAGTCTACAGGCTAGCCCAGTGAAAATGGCAAAGGTTTTAGAGCCCAACAGACCTAGGTTTAAATCCCAGGTCTGTCATTCACTAACTGTGTGATCATGGGCAAGTTACTTGCCCTCTCTAAACATAATGTTCTCATCTGTTGAAAAGGGTTAATAGTAAGACCTATCTCTTAGAATAGTCAAAATAATGAAATGAGCTAACTATAGAAAGCATCTGGCACATATTAGCGCTAAATAAATGGTAAATATTGTGCTTGTTTGCCAGCCATTATTTCTCAGGTTAGTCTTACGTAGACTATAAACATCTTCAAGGCTTTGATAATGAATTTTTTAAAATCCCTACAGCTTCTGGCATAGAACTGAATATGCGAACGGTGACTAGTAGCAGCAGCAGAAGAAGCAATACTAGTAGGAGCAAAATCAGCCACAGCAGCATCAGCTGGATCACTGTTAGAGCAGCAGGTAGCAGCAACAATAATAGAGCAATAGTAGTCAGGGCAGCAATAAGTGCAGGAATCACTGCAATTCTATCCCAGCCTATGCCTTCTTCTGCTGTGGATCATCTATCCCCACACTAAGAAGATAAAGTCTCTCATGCAAATAAGCACTGATTTATAGGTATCGAGTCAAAAGAAATTAAGTAAACCCTGCAAGCTGAGGAAGCTCAAATGTTAATGGATGTTAAATACAGGTTTCATCATACCAGTCCTGTAAACTGTCATCTGTTATCAGATGCAGCAACTCTATGCTACTGTTAAATGGGGAAGATGCTAAAGAAAGAAGCTGGGAGAATTCTGAACAGTGGTGAGCCTGATTCATTCAATACTTCAAGAGAAAGAATCCTAGGCACCTGTGCTCTCAAACTTCAGCCTTGGTTAGAACCTTCTTCTCTGACTCTCAAAACCCCAACATCTTAAGAGGCTCTAGTCCTGCAGATACGAAGTCAGTTTTTCAGGTATCAGGGAATGAGCAGAAAGGCTTAGATAACTACCTGAAACAGAGGCCCAAGTCTGTCCCAGGTACTTCGGGGAAAAGGACGAAGAGGTTGGGAGAGCGACCACAGTGAAGCCAAGAAAATAAACTTAAAACACCAGATGGATTCCCCCATCTATCCTCACAATCTAGGTTTTCTTTCTGTGGTGAAGATTTTAATTATTGTTTGATAAAGTAACCAAAAGCATAGATGCATTGGAATTTCCTCCTTTTTGTCCTTGTTTTTAATGCATGGATTCCCTTGGGGAACATGGGGGAGGAAGTTTATTTAATAATATATAGCTGGTATATATTTAAAAAGAAAACAATTACAAAGAGCCAAAAGCGGGCAAAGCTTGACCATGAACCACATATAAAGAAACATCCTTCCAATAAGAGCAATTCCAAAGGGGAAAACACATTCTCTGGTTAGCAAATACATGTATGAAGACACCAGCACACCTATCCAAATACATGTATACAGACTCGGTACAGCCAAAGAAACACAGCACATCAAAATGACAACACAACAAGAAATAAACAACCTAATGGAATAACTCAAAGGAATTAAAATAAGATATATCAGGAAGACTCTCACTTACCACTACTATACAGTATTTTTATTAACGTGGGAATGAAGGGCAACAATCTGCCCTTTGGGAACAAACAAGTCAGGAGCCTTTTTCTGTAGAGGCCTAATGAGCTCTCCATAACCCAGCACTTTCCTCTTTCCTCAGTGATATGAAATCAGAGGTCACAAAGAAGGTTCCATTTGGCTGAATCCCAAGCGGAGAAGCAATTTTGCTCAGAGCTTTCTGAGCAGAGAGCCCAAGGGGTAGAAAGCTTAGGTTCTCTTCTGCTCTGCAGCGGATGCATGTGGGCAGTAATTCCAGGAATGGTACTGGAAGAAAGTGTCCATGGTTTAAAATCCATCACCTATCTCATCACCACATCTCCAAGGCCGGTCAGGGCTTACAGGTCTTGAAATTTCCCTTGGCTCACCCAGGAACGGATTTCCTGACTCTAGATTCCTAACTTGCCAAGCCCAGCATTTGCCAACAGCGGCCCTCGGCTAGGTAATGGAAAAATACAGAATCTGGAGGCATCAAACGGGTGTGTACTAGCAAATATCCACCAAGTGGCTGATGGTGAGCCAGGATGGATACAGAAGTACAAGGACTGAGCTAATAATTTCGCATTCAGTCAAGTAACATTGTTATCTCACGGTCAGATCTTTCTTCATTGGTGGCAAAGACTCCCTCATCTTTTTTTGGTCCCAGAGGCAGCAGAAGCTCTAGAAATGCTTGGGGCAGGTAATGGCAGGGCAGAGAGAATGGAGTGACCTAGCACAAGCAGAGGCAGCACTGGAGGTGGGAAAAACCAAAACTATGCTCCCACCCCCACCACAAATACCCACTAGTTATTTGAACGATGAGATTCAGAGTTACCGGCTTGGGCTTAAGCAGAGTGCTCAGCCCTAAAACAGACCTAACGGTAACCTAGCAAATGTTTTGTAAACTCTAAAGCACTATATAAGTGTTATCTTTACTATTATTACCAAAAAGATAATATCCAGAACTCCACCATTTGAAAATTATATTTTACTCTTATTTCTTGTTTTTAAGCTGTTAATGGTCTAGGTGGTTTCTTTTTTTTTTTTTTTTTTTAATAGATTTTATTTATTTATTTTTTGGCTGCGTTGGGTGTTCCATTGCTGCAGGCTTTCTCTAGTTGTCGCGAGCAGGGGGCTACTCTTCATTGCAGTGCGAGGGCTTCTCATTGCAGTGGCTTCTCTTGTTGCAGAGCATGGGCTCCAGGAGCGCAGGCTTCAGTAGTTGTGGCTCGTAGGCTCTAGAGCGCAGGCTCAGTGGTTGTGGCGCACGGGCTTAGTTCTTCCGCGGCATGTGGGATCTTCCCGGACCAGGGCTCCAACCCGTGTCCCCTGCATTAGCAGGCGGATTCTTAACCACTGCGCCACTATGAAAGCCCCTAGGTGATTTCTTAAATGACTGTAGAGCACTTATTAGTCATGTCAAGTATTCTCCGTAGAAATTCTAGACAAATCAATCAATGAGGATAGCAGTGAAAAAGAAAAACACACTTTCAAAAATTTGTCCTTTTCTTCAAGAAACATTATTTTCTGTTATTAAAGAAAACATCACTCAGCCTGAAGTACAGTGGACCCCTGAACAACATGGGTTTGAACTAAACAGGCCCACTTACACGCAGATTTTTTCCACTAAATGTGTACTTTAGTACTGCATGATCCATAGTTGGTTGAATCCATGGATGTGGAGCTGCAGATATGGAGGACCGACTATAGTTATAGTAGATTTTCGAGTGCTTAGGGTCAGTGCCTCTAACCCCCTGATTGTTCCAGGGTCAACCTGGTTGACTTTACCAGTAACCAAGGCTATTTCATGCAACCAGGAGTTGGAGCTATCTGACCTAGAGGACTTTCAGAAAAAAGAAAAACTATGCTCCATATATTATTCCTGCTTCCACCCATTACATACAGAGAAAAAGCATTTCTGGAAGTTTTAGAATAGGAGTTTTCCTTTACTCCAGCTGCCAAGGTTCAGAGATAAAGAGGTCTACCTTCAAAGACTAAAATATTGCACTGTGTGATTTAGTACCAGACTCAATGTAAGTATAATGAGAGTTCTGGCCACTCCTGAGGTTTCCCAAGCCTTGATGGGTAAAATCTGAAGGGAAGAGGTAGTGGAAGAGAGGCTGCCATCTAAGTGCTGGAAACACTTGTATTTGCCCAGATACAGGGACCTGAATTCCCTTCAGAGTGGGTAGAACCTTCGTTTTGAAAAAAACATCTAAATGTACCTTGGTTACATCTACCAATTTTCCTTGGAGAACAATGTGAAATAACCTAAATGTAGCTGTTTCAAATTTACAACATAAGTATTCTTTTTGGTAGAGAAGGTTTTCACTTTAGGTTGAGCTTGAGCAGACTTTAGAAATTTTTTTTTCCTTTTTTTCATAAGGGACCTATGGACTGAAAAAAAGGCTCACCTAAAGGGAGTGGATATTCCCAATACTAGGATGAGACAGAGACTTGGACAAAAAATAGGGACAGAGAAAGCCAACCATAGACTGGGAGGCGAGGAACTTTGTTCTCTTTTTGGGCCTTGGGAGAAGTATGCTTAGATTCTTACAAGTAGAGCACTCCAGTGTATGGTTAGCTGGCCTCTGCCACATAGAAGCATCCAGAAAACTAGGCAGGTGTACACTAAAAGGTCCCTGAAGGTATCCTGGAGCTATGTGCTTTGAAGATAACAACACTGCTATGAATTGAAATGTGTCCCCCCCAAAAATCCATGTTGAAGCCTTAACCCTCGATGTGACTATATTTGCAGATAGGGCCTATAAGGAGGTAATTATAGTTAAATGAAGTCATAGCGTGTGACCCTAATCAAACAGGATTAGTGTCCTTATAAGAAGAAAAACCAGAGAGTGCAAGCACGTTTTCTCTCTCTCTCTCTCTCTCTCTCTCTCTCTCTGCCATGTGAGGACATAGCAAGAAGGCAGCCATCTACAAGTCAGGAAGAGAGGTCTCATCAGGAACTGAATTGGTCAGCACCTTGATCTTGGATTTAGCCTCCAGAACTGTAAGAAAACAAATTTCTGTTGTTTAAGCCACTAAATCTATGATATATTGTTATGGCAGCCTGAGCCAACCAAGACACATACCTAGTAACTTTTAGGATACTTTTTGTATTTTTTGTTTGTTTGTTTCATTATTCCTTCACCTTAAATAGTCTTATTAAACCTGACAGTCTAGCAGATCTCTCAAGGTATTTGAATGCCTAATATGCTCTGTAAACTGTGCTAGGCAAGGGAAAACAATGACAAATAAGGTAGACACAGACACTACCTTTATAATTAGTCTAGACTGGAAGATATTAAACAAATAAATATGAAGATAATTCATGACAATTGTAACAAGTGCCATCCTATACATATGACAGCATTCAGCAGTCTCTCCCATGCTGTGCAGAATTAAGGGGAGATCCTGATCTTTGTACCCAAGAATAGGGCACGGCTAGTGTGGTAGTGAAGGGAGCCATGGCCTGAGGGAGATAAGAGATGCCTGTACCACATAATGCAATGGACAGGCTTGATGAGGAGACTGGAACACTAGACTGAAAGCCCCATGAGGGCAGCAACCATCTCTCTCTTGTTCACTGCAACATCCCCAGCATCTAGCGTCCCTTGGCACACAGACACTCCACACACAGACACTCCACAAGTATTTGTTTTTAAATGGATGGGCACAAATGACAGTACCATGGGGGAAATCTCAAAAATAAATGGGAGAGGCATGAGCTTCAAGATGGTGGAAGAGTAAGACGTGGAGATCACCTTCCTCCCCACAGATACATCAGAAATACATCTACACGTGGAACAACTCCTACAGAACACCTACTGAACGCTGGCAGAAGACCTCAGACCTCCCAAAAGCCAAGAAACTCCCCATGTACCTGGGTAGGGCAAATAAAAAAGAAAAAACAGAGACAAAAGGATAGGGACAAGACCTGCACCAGTGGGAGGGAGTTGTGAAGGAGGAAAGGTTTCCACATACTGGGAAGCCCCTTCGCGGGCAGAGACTGCGGGTGGCAGAGCGGGGCAGCTTTGGAGCCACGGAGAAGAACGCAGCAACAGGGGTGCTGAGGGCAAAGCGGAGAGATTCCCGCACAGAGGATCGGTGCCGACCAGCACTCACCGGCCCGAGAGGCTTGTCTGCTCACCCGCTGGGGCGGGCGGGGCTGCGAGCTGAGGCTTTGGCTTTGGAGGTCGGATCGCAGGGAGAGGACTGGCAGCGTGAACACAGCCTGAAGGGGTTAGTGCACCACGGCTAGCCTAGCCGGGAGGGAGTCCAGGAAAAGGTCTGGTGCTGCCGAAGAGGCAAGAGACTTTTTCTTGCCTCTTTGTTTCCTGGTGCGTGAGGAGAGGGGATTAAGTGCACCACTTAAACGAGCTCCAGAGATGCACGTGAGCCGCAGCTATGAGCGCGGACCCCAGAGACGGGCATGGGATGCTAAGGCTGTTGCTGCCGCCACCAAGAAGCCTGTGTGCAACCACAGGTCACTCTCCACACCTCCGCTCCTGGGAGCCTGTGCAGCCTGCCACTGCCAGGGTCCCGGGATCCAGGGACAACTTCACCAGGAGAACGAACGGCGCACCTCAGGCTGGTGCAACGTCACGCCAGACTCTGCCGCCACAGGCTCGCCCCACATCGGTACCCCTCCCTGTCCCCGGCCTGAGTGAGCCAGAACCCCCGAATCAGCTGCTCCTTTAACCCCGTCCTGTCTGAGCGAAGAACAGATGCCCTCAGGCGACCTACACGCAGAGGCGAGTCCAAATCCAAAGCTGAACCCCAGGAGCTGTGCAAACAAAGAAGAGAAAGGGAAATCTCTCCCAGCAGCCTCAGGAGCAGCGGATTAAATCTCCACCATCAACTTGATGTACCCTGCATCTGTGGAATACCTGAATAGACAACGAATCATCCCAAATTGAGGAGGTGGACTTTGGGAGCAAGATATATATTTTTTCCCCTTTTCGTCTTTTTGTGAGCGTGTATGTGTATGCTTCTGTGTTTGATTTTGTCTGTATAGCTTTGCTTTTACCACTTCTCCTAGGGTTCTGTCTGTCCGTTTTTGTTTTGTTTTATTTTGTTTTTTACTTATGCTGGAGAGGGTGTGGAGAAAAGGGAACACTCTTGCACTGCTGGTGGGAATGTAAATTGATACAGCCACTATGGAAAACAGTACGGAGGTTCCTTAAAAAACTACAAATAGAACTACCATACGACCCAGCAATCCCACTACTGGGCATATACCCTGAGAAAACCATAATTCAAAAAGAGTCATGTACCACAATGTTCATGAAGCTCTCTTTACAATAGCCAGGAGATGGAAGCAACCTAAGTGTCCATCAACAGATGAATAGATAAAGAAGATGTGGCACATATATACAATGGAACATTTCTCAGCCATAAAAAGAAATGAAATTGAGTTATTTGTAGTGAGATGGATGGGCCTAGAGTCTGTCATACAGAGTGAAGTAAGTCAGAAAGAGAAAAACAAATACCATATGCTAACACATATATATGGAATCTAAGGGAAAAAAAAAAGTCATGAAGAACCTAGGGGCAAGATGAAAATAAAGACAAAGACCTACTAGAGAATGAACTTGAGGATATGCAGTGGGGGAAGGGTAAGCTGGGACGAAGTGAGAGAGTGGCATGGACATATATACACTACCATACGTAAGGTAGATAGCTAGTGGGAAGCTGCCGCATAGCACAGGGAGATGAGCTCGGTGCTTTGTAACCACCTACAGGGGTGGGATAGGGAGGGTGGGAGGGAGACGCAAGAGGGAAGAGATATGGGAACATATGTATATGTATAACTGATTCACTTTGTTATAAAGCAGAAACTAACACACCATTGTAAAGCAATTACACTCCAATAAAGTTGTTAAAAACATAATAATAATAATTATTTTTTAGATTTTATTTTAATAACTATATTTTACTTTATTTTACTTTATCTTCTTTCTTTCTTTCTTTCTATTTTTTCTCCCTTTTATTCTGAGCCGTGTGGATGAAAGGCTCATCGTGCTCCAGCCAGGCGTCAGGGCTGTGCCTCTGAGGTGGAAGAGCCAAGTTCAGGACATTGGTCCATAAGACACCTCCCAGCTCCATGTAATATCAAACAGCGAAAATCTCCCAGAGATCTCCATCTCAACACTAAGACCCAGCTTCACTCAACAACCAGCAAGCTACAGTGCTGGACACTGTATGCCAAACAACTAGAAAGACAGGAACAAAACCCCATCCATTAGTAGAGAGGTTGCCTAAAATCATAATAAGGCCACAGACACCCCAAAACACACCACCAGACGTGGACCTGCCCACCAGAAAGACAAGATCCAGCCTCATCCACCATAACATAGGCACCAGTACCCTAGAACAGGAAGCCTACACCACCCGCTGAACCAACATCAGCCACTGGGGATAGACACCAAAAACAACAGGAACTACGAACCTGCAGCCTGCAAAAGGAGACCCCAAACACAGTAATGTAAGCAAAATGAGAAGAGAGAAAAACACACAGCAGATGAAGAAGCAAGGCAAAAACCCACCAGACCTAACAAATGAAGAGGAAATAGGCAGTCTACCTGAAAAAAATTCAGAATGATGATAGTAAAGATGATCCAGAATCTTGGAAATAGAATGGAGAAAATACAACAAATGTTTAACAAGGACCTACAAGAACTAAAGAGCAAACAAACAATGACGAACAACACAAGAAATGAAATTTTAAAATTCTCTAGAAGTGATCAATAGCAGAATAACTGAGGCAGAAGAACGGATAAGTGACCTGGAAGATAAAATAGTGGAAATAACTACTGCAGAGCAGAATAAAGAAAAAAGAATGAAAAAAACTGAGGACAGGCTCAGAGACCTCTGGGACAACATTAAACGCACCAACATTTGAATTACAGGGTCCCAGAAAAGAAGAGAAAAAGAAAGAGACTGAGAAAATATTTGAAGAGATGATAGTTGAAAATTTCCCTAATATGGGAAAGGAAATAGTTAATCAAGTCCAGGAAGCACAGAGAGTCCCATACAGGACAATTTCAAGCAGAAACATGCCAAGACACATATCAATCAAACTATCAAAACTTAAATACAAAGAAAATATATTAAAAGCAGCAAGGGAAAAACAACAAATAAGACACAAGGGAATCCGCATAAGGTTAAGAGCTGATCTTTCAGCAGAAACTCTGCAAGCCAGAAGGGAGTGGCAGGACATATTTAATGTGATGAAGGAGAAAAACCTACAACCAAGATTACTCTACTCAGCAAGGATCTCATTCAGATTTGATGGAGAAATTAAAACCTTTACAGACAAGCAAAAGCTAAGAGAAATCAGCAACACCAAAGCAGCTTTACAACAAATGCTAAAGGAACTTCTCTAGGAACGAAACACAAGAGAAGGAAAAGACCTACAGTAACAAACCCAAAACAATTAAGAAAATGGTAATAGGGACATACATATCGATAAACAGCTTAAATGTAAATGTATTAAATGCTCCAACCAAAAGATATAGACAGGCTGAATGGATAGAAAAACAAAGCCCGTATATATGCTGTCTACAAGAGACCCACTTCAGACCTAGAGACACATACAGACTGAAAGTGAGGGGATAGAAAAAGATACTCCATGCAAATGGAAACCAAAAGAAAGATGGACTAGCAATTCTCATATCAGACAAAATTGACTTTAAAATAAAGACTATTACAAGAGACAAAGAAGGACACTACATAATGATCAAGGGATCGATCCAAGAAGAAGATATAACAATTGTAAATATTTATGCACCCAACATAGGAGCACCTCAATACATAAGGCAAATACTAACAGCCATAAAAGGGGAAATTGACAGTAACACAATCATAGTAGGGGACTTTAACATCCCACTTTCACCAATGGACAGATCATCCAAAATGAAAATAAATAAGGAAACACAAGCTTTAAATGATACATTAAACATGATGGACTTAATTGATATTTATAGGACATTCCATCACCAAACAAGAGAATACACTTTTTTCTCAACTGCTCATGGAACATTCTCCAGGCTAGATCATATCTTAGGTCACAAATCAAGCCTTGGTAAATTTAAGAAAATTGAAATCATGTCAAGTACCTTTCCTACCACAACACTATGAGACTAGATATCAATTACAGGAAAAAAACTAAAAAACACAAACACATGGAGGCTAAACAATGCACTACTTAATAACCAAGAGACCACTGAAGAAATAAAACAGGAAATCAAAAAATACCTAGAAACAAATGACAATGAAAACAGGATGACCCAAAACCTATGGTATGCAGCAAAAGCAGTTCTAAGAGGGAAGTTTATAGCAATACAGTTCTTCCTCAAGAAACAAGAAACATCTCAAATAAACAACCTAAACTTACACCTAAAATAATTAGAGAAAGAAGAACAGAAAAACCCCAAAGTTAGCATAAGGAAAGAAATCATAAAGATCAGATCAGAAGTAATTGAAAAAGAAATGAAGGAAACGATAGCAAAGATCAGTAAAACTAAAAGCTGGTTCTTTGAGCAGATAAACAAAATTGATAAACCAGTAGCCAGACTCATCAAG
Source organism: Aethalodelphis obliquidens (assembly GCF_003676395.1). Classification (NCBI taxonomy): domain Eukaryota; kingdom Metazoa; phylum Chordata; class Mammalia; order Artiodactyla; family Delphinidae; genus Aethalodelphis; species Aethalodelphis obliquidens. The sequence continues at coordinate 8,881,801 of NW_020837954.1, read as the reverse complement.
AAAAAAAGGGAGAAGACTCAAATCAATAGAATTAGAAATGAAAAAGGAGAAATAACAACTGACACTGCAGAAATACAAAGGATCATGACAGATTACTACAAGCAACTCTATGCCAATAAAATGGACAACCTGGAAGAAATGGACAAATTCTTAGAAATGCACAACCTTCTGAGACTGAACCAGGAAGAAATAGAAAATATGAACAGACCAATCAGAAGCACTGAAATTGAAACTGTGATGAAACATCTTCCAACAAACAAAAGCCCAGGACCAGATGGCTTCACAGGAGAATTCTATCAAACATTTAGAGAACAGATAACACCTATCCTTCTCAAACTCTTCCAAAATATAGCAGAGGGAGGAACACTCCCAAACTCATTCTACGAGGCCACCATCACCCTGATACCAAAACCAGACAAAGATGTCACAAAGAAAGTAAACTACAGGCCAATATCACTGATGAACATAGATGCAAAAATCCTCCACAAAATACTAGCAAAAAGAACCCAACAGCACATTAAAAGGATCATACACCATAATCAAGTGGGGTTTATCCCAGGAATGCAAGGATTCTTCAATATACACAAATCAAACAATGTGATACACCATATTAACAAACTGAAGGAGAAATACCATATGATCATCTCAATAGATGCAGAGAAAGCTTTTTACAAAATTCAACACCCATTTATGATAAAAAACCCTGCAGAAGGTACGCATAGAGGGAACTTTTCTCAAAATAATAAAGGCCATATATGACAAACCCACAGCCAACATCGTCCTCAATGGTGAAAAACTGAAACCATTTCCACTAAGATCAGGAAAAAGACAAGGTTGTCCACTCTCAACACTCTTATTCAACATAGTTTTGGAATTTTTAGCCACAGCAATCAGAGTAGAAAAAGAAATAAAAGGAATCCAAATCAGAAAAGAAGAAGTAAAGCTGTCACTGTCTGCAGATGACATGATACTATACACAGAGAATCCTAAAGATGCTACCAGAAAACTAGTAGAGCTAATCAATGAATTTGGTAAAGTAGCAGGATACAAAATTAATGCACAGAAATCTCTGGCATTCCTATACACTAATGATGAAAAATATGAAAGTGAAATTAAGAAAACACTCCCATTTACCATTGCAACAAAAAGAATAAAATATCTAGGAATAAACCTACCTAAGGAGACAAAAGACCTGTATGCAGAAAATTATAAGACAGTGATGAAAGACATTAAAGATGATACAAATAGATGGAGAGATATACCATGTTATTGGATTGAAGAATCAACATTGTGAAAATGACTCTACTCCCCAAAGCAATCTACAGATTTAATGCAATCCCTATCAAATTACCACTGGCATTTTTCACAGAACTAGAACAAAAAATTTCACAATTTGTATGGAAACACAAAAGACCCCGAATAGCCAAAGCAATCATGAGGAAGAAAAACGGAGCTGGAGGAATCAGGCTCCCTGACTTCTGACTATACTACAAAGCTACAGTAATCAAGACAGTATGGTACTGACACAAAAACGAAATATAGATCAATGGAACAGGATAGAAAGTCCAGAGATAAACCCATGCACATATGGTCACCTTATTTTTGATAAAGGAGGCAAGAATATACAGTGGAGAAAAGACAGCCTTTCAATAAGTGGTGCTGGGAAAACTAGACAGGTACATGTAAAAGTATGAAATTAGAGCACTCCCTAACACCATACACAAAAATAAACTCAAAATGGATTAAAGACCTAAATGTAATGCCAGACACTATCAAACTCTTAGAGGAAAACATAGGCAGAACACTCTATGACATAAATCACAGCAAGATCCTTTTTGACCCACCTCCTAGAGAAATGGAAATAAAAACAAAAATAAACAAATGGGACCTAATGAAACTTCAAAGCTTTTGCACAGCAAAGGAAACCATAAACAAGGCCAAAAGACAACCCTCAGAATGGGAGAAAATATTTGCAAATGACAAAGGATTAATCTCCAAAATTTACAAGCAGCTCATGCAGATCAATATCAAAAAAACAAACAACCCAATCCAAAAATGGGCAGAAAACCTACATAGACGTTTCTCCAAAGAAAATATACAGATTACCAACAAACACATGAAAGAATGCTCAACATCATTAATCATTAGAGAAATGTAAATCAAAACTACAATGAGGTATCACCTCACAGCAGTCAGAATGGCCATCATCAGAAAATCTACAAACAATAAATGCTGAGGGCTTCCCTGGTGGCGCAGTGGTTGAGAGTCTGCCTGCCGATGCAGGGGACACGGGTTCGTGTCCCGGTCCTGGAAAATCCCACATGCCACAGAGCGGCTGGGCCCCTTGAGCCATGGCCGCTGAGCCTGCACATCCGGAGCCTGTGCTCCGCAACAGGAGAGGCCACAACAGTGAGAGGCCTGCGTACCACAAAAAAAAAAAAAAAAAAAAAACGCTGGCGAAGGTGTGGAGAAAAGGGAAACTTCTTGCACTGTTGGTGGGAATGTAAATTGATACAGCCACTATGGAGAACAGTATGGAGGTTCCTTAAAAAACTAAAACTAGAACTACCTTGTGACCCAGCAATCCCACTACTGGGCATATACCCTGAGAAAACCATAATTCAAAAAGAGTCATGTACCACAATTTTCATTGCAGCTCTCTTTATAATAGCCAGGACATGCAAGCAACCTAAGTGTCCATCAACAGATGAATAGATAAAGAAGATGTGGCACATATATACAATGGAATATTACTCGCCATAAAAAGAAACGAAATTGAGTTATTTGTAGTGAGGTGGATGGACCTAGAGTCTGTTATACAGAGTGAAGTAAGTCAGAAAGAGAAAAACAAATACTGTATGCTAACACATATATATCTAATCTAAGAAAAAAAAAAAAAGTCATGAAGAAACTAGGGGCAAGACGGGAATAAAGACACAGACCTACTAGAACACGGACTTGAGGACAGGGGGAGGGGGAAGGGTAAGCTGGGACAAAGTGAGAGAGTGGCATGGACATATATACACTACCAAATGTAAAATAGATAGCTAGTGGGAAGCAGCCGCATAGCACAGAGAGATCAGCTCAGTGCTTTGTGACCACCTAGAGGGGTGGGATAGGGAGGGTTGGAGGGAGGGAGACGCAAGAGGGAAGAGATATGGGAACATATGTATATGTATAACTGATTTACTTTGTTATAAAGCAGAAACTAACACACCATTGTAAAGCAATTATACTCCAATAAAGATGTTAAAAATAATAATAAAAATAAAAAATAAATGGGAGAAAATTTGAAAGGACTATAGTCCTAACCTCCAGCATATAAAAACATAAAGTTGCTGTAATAAGAGTATGAAGAAAAAGTGACACTTTATTACAATTCTCAGGGACATTCCAGTAAAACTGAGTGAAGATTTGTTTTGGGGACCATGTCAGAAATGCTCTCTAATAAACAGCTGTTGTTTCTACCCAACAGCCATTTCCAAAAGTTCTGAGATATCCAAAGTTTTTGTCTCTTAAGCTTCTTTTCCTTTGGGAAAGAGGATCCAAAATTACCTTTGGAAACCACCCTCCACTATTCTCCAGTCATGTGGTTTCCATGGAATTGAATCCAACCCTAGCTGCAGGGGAGTCCCAGACTGGCTTTAAAAAACAACGTATCCCATCCCTGTGGCTACATTGATTACTTCCAGAATGGCACATCAACCAGTCGGAGCCAAGGAAACATGTTTAGTCTTCCTCTGGAATTGGTAGTGAGAGCATATAAAACCACAAAGTGAGTCAGTAAAGCTGACACCCAAACGAAGCAAGCCTAGAGACTGGTCATGGTGATAATATGTGAGCACTGGATCAGACCACACTAGAAGCTCAGCCTGCCCGTGTACTTTATGTGAACCAATACATTCTCATCTTACTTAAGGCACTTTAGGTTGGCTTTTCTAGTGCTTGCAATCTAGAGAATCCTAATGGACATGCCCTGCTTCCCCTGTCCTTACTCTCCTCCAGGCTGAAGTAGGCTGGGTCCCAGGAGCAGTAGGTCTCCCTACCTTAAGCCTCTCTATATGGCTGCTGGAATTTCTCTGGCAGGTCTCCACAGTCATTCTACCAGCAATGAAGGTCCTGAGAGAGCTCCCTTTGACCTATGATTAAGGGCTCCGGCTTACAACCTGCCCTCCCTGCATCTGTTTCCTATGGCAGGAAGGCAAAATGCCCAATATGAGATAGATGGGGAAATCCCTGGGCTTGAAGCTCAGTTATTGATGCAATAACAGATTTCAGCTGTCTCCCTTTCTTTTACCACTTTGTCATATCACAGCTACTCAAAACCAAGAAAAGGAAACCTCAGTGGCTCAGTGGAATTACAGAGACAGAGAGTACAAGCCCTGAAGACAGAAGGGCAGTTTTGACTCTTTCCACACTGCCCTGCAGCCAAGATTGAGTGGCCATGGCCCTTCCCTTCAGTTCTCCATCACAGGTCTCCAGCACACAGCTACACCCTGTGGTCATAGGATGCTATGGACTGAACTGTGTCCCCCAAAATCTGTATGTTGAAGCCCTAATCACCCCCCTCCCCAATATGACTGCATTTGGAGTTAGGGCCTATCAGGAGGTAATAAAGGTTAACTGAGGTCATAAGGGTGGGTCCTAATCCGATGGGACTTATAAAAGAGGTAGAGACATCGAGCTCTTGCTCTCTCCCCACACACACAAGCACCAAGGAAAGGCCATGTAAAGACACAGTGAGAAGGCGTCTGTCTACAAGCCAGGAAAAGAGTTCTCGCCAGAAACCAAATCAGCCAGAACGTTTATCTTGAACTTCTAGCCCCCAGAATCATAAGAAAATAAATTTCTGTTGTTTAAGCCACTTAGTCTATGATATTTTGCTATGGCAGCCCGAGCAGACTAATAAACAGGAGGTTACAGTTACCTAAAGCCAGTAGGAGCAAACTGTGTGATAAGGTTGTGCAAAAAGCTAATGCAATCTTTACTTAAGAAAATAATAATGTACTGTTGACGGACAGTAACTGTCATGTTTTATTCTACCACACATAAAAAGAAACAGTCAGAGGGCCAACTAGGACGAGTTGGCCAATGAGTCACCACTGAGGGAAACGGAAGTTGCTGGCTTGCAAAAGAGGACATAGTGGTTTTCAAATAGCAAAGAGGTGTCATGCTGAAGAGTGAGCTAACCTTGTTCTGGTACTCAAAAACTAGAACACCAATGGAGAGAGAAAAGGCAAAGCTGCTTTCAGTTTAACGTTACAAAGCGCTCACAAAGAGTTGCCCAGCAAATGAAAGGGTTGCCTCCTTGGGCCCTGGAGCACCTTATTACTGAAGATAAACAAGCAGAGGCTGAATAAGCATCTCTCAGAAATATCAAGCAAGTAATTCACACTGTGGGGCATAAGGTTGAACTATAAAACCTCTATCTCTTCCTCCAACTCTATGATCTTATGAAGCCATGACTAATAGCATAGTAATTAAGAACCAGACTCCTGGTTTCAAAACCCAACTCTGTCGCTTACAAACGGTGTGACTCTGAAAAAGTTACTTCCTCATCTGAAAAATTAGGGCACTAAGAGTAACTTCTTCACCTTGTGGTGGTGACATCAGTTAATCTATGTAGAGAACCTAGAAGAGCACCTAGCCCATGGTAAGCCCCAAGTAAACATAAGCCTTTGTTATTGATAGCTGAGTGACAGCTTTGTTCTCAGCCCCATTATAACAAACGCAGGATGTAAAGATATGTGCATGGTCCTGGTTCTCAAGACTAATATATAAAAGTAGGAGCAAACAATGATAGCTACCAAGTTTTGAGTTCCTACTACAAATTGAACACTTTATATACATCATCTCTAACCTTCCAACAATCAGCAAAATAGTCATTACCATTCCCAATTAAAATGACAGAACCAAAAATTAAGATTAAGTAACTTGCAGCTAGTCACAAGGTGATAAGAGGATTCAAATCCACTTTTACCAGGCTCCAAAGTGTAGGCTTTTTCCATTCTGTCAGCCATCTCAAAACTAGTCTGTTCCTTTCAATTACCTAATTTCATCACTGCCAAACCCTATGGGGTAAATAGAGTAGACAGTATGGTGTGTGAGTTGTACATATAGGCTCTGGAGTCAGGATCAAAATGGTGACTCTGTGATACTAGCTATGTTCTTTAACTCAGGTCACAGCTCCTTCATGATAAAATGAAGAGGACATTAACAGTACCTATATGTGTTTAGAAAGTACCTGGCTAATCATTATAAGGTGTTAACCATTATTATCATTTCCACTGATACATAACAGAAACTGAAGCAAATCAGCCAAAGAACCTAGACGATAAATCAGGTTTCTTGTTTGTCAACCATTTTTCTACTAGGTCATATAGTTGTACTGATATGACATGTTAGTGTTTTTCTTCTGAAAGACTGCATATCATATTTCCACAAACTTGAATATTCCTAACACTGAGCTCTTAGTCAAAATGATTATGTTTCTGCTACCTCTGCAAAGCTCAACTATCCAATACGTTTTTTGCTAATGATTCAATCCTTAACCATAACAAATTAGGCCACTGATCATCCCTCTTCTGTCCACGCCCTCCCCACATCACTCAGGAAAAGAAGGCGCCCCTGGTCCTATATCCCAGCCACAGCCGCCACAAGCAACAACACTGCCAGACCTCAGCCTTTGAGCTTCCTGCGCTGCTACAAATCCCAGTGTGTAGCTGCTACGGAAATGCTACTTGCCTCACATCTGGTTTCCATTTGCTTTACCAAATGGTCATGTTTTCACTTTGTGATCCTTCCAATGACCCATGCTAGACTTCCGAACAAACCCACCGTGGGCAAGCATTTCCTCTTGGAGAAACTCCTTGCCAGCCCAACCCTAATTATTGTTTTTTCCTTATTATAGTCCTTGATGGTGACAAAGGAACACTCATGCCCCTCTCCTATTGTGGGTTGGAGACCAAAACAACAGCCCTGGAATTAAAATTTTATAATTTTTTTAAAAAAAGAGAGGCAACTAGAGAGTGACAGTGCCTATTCTCCTCTCTCTCCCTCACTCTCAAATTAGGCCTCTGACCCACACTCTCACACAGATAATGGGGTTTCCACCAGCCTGAGGATCCCGATTCCATGCCAAATACGGCTCCCCCATATGGCAAAAAAAGGCTGCAGCCATGGGACAGCTGCTGAGCTAAGACTAAATCCTGTTTGGAGCACTTATGGCTCAGAGGGTGTCACCTCCAAGATGTTAAGGGCTCCATCTCTCCCTCCCAGCCTGCCCATTAGGCTTAGAAGCAAGCATACAGCATAATCACCCGTGCCTCTCCTGGGTCCCTGAGGGGAGCCCCCTCCTCAGGGTGGAGCGTCTGTCATATGGCTACCAAGCATCTGGTTTTAAGCAGGTTTTTTTGAGAGGTGAAATGGTGCCAGTGTTGTACTGTTTCCCTTCCCTGTGGGCATTCATCAGAGTAAATGACTAGAGAGTAGATTAGCCCTTTAAGAATCTGAGTCCCACTGGCTAAAATGGATTGTTTGGATCCAGAGTGTTGAACTTCACATACTAGGAATCCCTTCTAGTGTTAAAGTGAAGGGGAGTTTGAGTTGTTTTTCAGAGTTTATACTGTTGTCTGATTGCCCCCCTACACACCTATACACACTCACACACACACACAATACATTCACCAACATTTTGTAACAGAAAGTTGGTTTCATTTTTTTCCTTATAACTTCTCCACGTCCTTGTTACTGATGTGGAAACATTTTGTACTTCGAATTCAGCTTGGTGAGTGTTAAAGCTAAAGCGGCAAGAGGCTGGGCAATACTAAGGTCAAAAAGGCCACCTCCTCCCCCAGCACCAGAAAACGCCGGAACTGGAGGATTGGGAAGGCAGCCTGGTTGGGGACGGACACAAAAGCAGAAGACAAGTAACATCATCCAATGATGTGAACAAAGGAGGAGGAGAAGGAAGGTTTAGAGAGGGGCAAAAAGATTGATGAGAGGTGCAGGAAGAAATGAACATTTATTAAGGATCTACTATGTACTAAAACTTTATGATTCCATTTTTATGCCCACAAGGACCGTGTAAGAAAGAAGGCACCCCATTTTTACAGACAAGTAACTTGTCTTACATTGTCTAGTAGCTAGTAAGTGTGATATAGCACCTAAATCCAAGTTTGTTAGAATCCAAAACCCCACGTTTTTAAATGCATCAATCTGTCTCTGTTAAGTCTAAATAACTGTGTTCATGTTTAACCACAAATAATGACTGTAACTATGGACACATGAAGTGTTAACATTAGAGGAAGCTAGGCGAAGGGTATATGGAAACTCTCTGTACTATCGTTGAAACTCTTTTGTAAGTCTAACATTATTTCCAAATAGATTTTTTAAAATGAATGTAACTGCATTTCACAGAGCACATGTAACCCAGACAAGGAGCTAGCGATACTATGGATTAAGAGCCCAGTGATTCAAGAATCAATAACCAAGCTTCACATGATTTACTCACTGTCCTTTTGACCTCAGATGCTAATGAGCCCAAATGTTGCTTCTTACTAAAATGAAGTAATTACTTTAAAAGTTGCTGTCAATCTGAAGATACAGTATTCAATTTGGCTGTACCCTGTTAATGTTGCTAATTTAAGCATAGTATTAAAAACTGCCATTACCCACAGTGCCACGTGCTTATAATGATTATACCTCACATTTTCAGAATAGACGCCCAAGAGTCTCATTCATATTATAAGCAACTAAATAAAGTAAAATATTTTAGGCTTTTAGGTGATAATGCCTACTACTATTCTAATGATTGGTAACTCAATCATCTAGTTACAAAAATAATGCCCTTAGTTGTAAAAGTTCTATATGTTGACCTGGCATCATCTTTTCAGATATTTATTAGACAAGAAAGAGGACCCAGATCCTTCAGAGGACACAATCAGGCAAAAGAGAGTGACAGCCATCTAACCTTGCTTCTACTTTTCCTGCTACCACCTTTTGTGTTTCTAAAGGGGTATCTCAGAGTCCTGCTTTTCATTTGGGTGTGCTCTCCTTTGACCCTCCTTGTGGTACTCCTGGGTCTCTCAGTCTTGACACCCTATCCTGGCTGAGAGGTAGGCATGTAAACAATCTACATCTGACCCTCTCCGCCAGGAAATGGAATATTGGGCAAGGGAGGAACAGATAGAAGATAAATGGAGCTGAATCATTCTGATGGCCGCTAAAGAGACTTTCCATGAGCTACTCCAACTGAGATCCCATGGCTTATATACTTGTGAGATCTTATTTTCTGTTATTGTGTGAGCTAGGCAAATCTATTCAATAAATTTTTTTTCTTTTACTAAAAGTTAGTCAGTTTCGGTTACAAGCAAACTTAGAGGATCAGAACATTGTATCTGGAAGGCATCTTAGAAATGAGGTAATAACAATGCTCCCTTACCTCCAGCCACTATGTTGCAGTTGAAGAAAGTGAGTATTTTAATTTGTGTTTAGTCTTGCTACATGGAAAGTCAACTTTTTGTCCTTGAAACTAACAGCACTCCAATGTAAACAGTGCCTGAGGGCTTGCCCATAAATATTTCATAGGATATTGCTATGTAAAAAAAGAAACAAAACTTGCTTTAAAGAGTTACTGATGCCATGAACTAGCTCTGCTTATAAATGGAGACCTAACAACATAGAATATTAATACTCCTGCAGTATTTCCTATCATGGAAATAAGTTAAAGTAGACAGAAAGCACCTCTGAACTCTTTTTAAAGTAGCTCATTTAAATAAGATATTAGAAGAGACATTGCTGTAGCAAAAAAAAAAAAAAAACTCAGTGGCTTAGAACATTAAAAGTTTACTTTTTGTTCATAGCGCAGTCCAATGTGGGTCATTAGAGGGACTCTGCTCCACAAAGTTATTTAGGACTCAGGTTCTTCCATCTTGTAATTCTGATCTTTAGTCTTTGAATCTCTCCATTCAGCAGACAAATGGAGAAGAGAGTAGGACTTGGTGATAGGAGACTTTTATGGGTCAGGCCTGGAAGAGGAGCACAAGAGCTTGAGAAATGAGGTCTAGCTTTGTGCCCAGGAAGGAAAGAACACATTTATTAGTGAGTTCCAGTGGGCTCTACCACAAGCAGCAAATTCCTGGACTTGAAAGAAAATAAAAAATCTGACAGTAATTTCTTTAGTGTAATTTATCTCTATCTAAATACAGAGATTGCCCTACCTGAATTAGCTACACATAGATATGATTTGAAAATACTTCATTTTACAATGACACAAGAAAAGCACTACAATTATCTAAGTAATCAAGATATGCAAGATTTCTTATTAAAAAATTTACTAGGATATAAAAAGGTCGAATGATTAGGTCTCAGATGGAAAAAGGGGCTATTTCCATAGAACTAGTTTGGTTTTGCCTGCCCTGTGGTCAATATAATCATATTAGTAAAAGGGGGAGGGGAGACGGGGCAGAGAACCAAGACTACAGAAACTCTAGTGTAAATGGTCAGGAAATGACCAAACTGCGATTTTCTTTGATGGAACGTGATCTATGGAAACATACTTCTGGAATTAAGGAGCAGAGAAGGACCCTTCTGGGCAGAACTTTCTGTCTTCTGCTGGACTCTCGCTATCTTCCTACTCCATTTCCATTGTCAGGCGGGCTGCCGCCACAGCAGAACCAGCTCCAGATGTTCCTGATGTCATTATCTGCTATGTGACTCATCCTGCCTGCCACCTTCAAATTAATGAGATTCTTGTTCTCAGTCTTGTGTCCTTCCTTGGGTTTCTCCTGGGCCACAGTGAGGGCGAGAGCATCCCCACAAAGGGGGCCTCATGTTCACAGGGAAGAGCAGCAAAGAATAGTTCTCTTTCCTAAACACCCCTCAGAGTAGAGTACAGTTGCCAGGGGGCACACAGTGTTCCTCACCCAAATAGGGCCACTGGCTCTGGTCATCTCCAAGATCTCAGGCCTGGGATATCCACAGTAAATCCCCAAGGTCTGAGCGCCTCACTCCTGGCACACCCACCTGGAAGAATAAAGCCCCTCAATTCCCTTGTTTCCTAATGATTATCCGTACCACAGTGGCTTAAAGAGGAAGGAGGGGGTAGACGGAGGGAGGGCAGGCCTAGCCAGCAGGCCTGCTTCGGAGGCAGCCAGCGGGCTGGGCTGGCAGGCTGCTGAGAGCCTGCTGCTTCCCACGGGGGGTTTTGCTCACCGGATCAGAGTGACACTCGAGAAGGCAGCAGCTGTGGCCAGAGACATCTCCTCTAACTCCTTCTTAGCTAATGAACTGGAAGGATCCAGAGGGAGCCAGGAAAGAATGGCTCCCCTGGGGTGTGCAGGGAGGCCTCTCCTCCCATGAATTTTCCATTTTTAATTAGGCTTGATGGTTCAGTCAGGATAAGACTTTTGAGACAAAACATCATACTGAGAAAGGAGGCCCAAGTCTTCATACATCAGATCTCTTAGGATCACAGACCCAATACTTGCCCTGACTGGGCCCCCTGACTTGTTTTAAAGGGGTGAAGAGGAAAGAAACAGGGTATTTTTAAAGTATGTTTTCTATTTCAAAAGGAACACGTGATAATTATTAAAAATTGAAACAGTTTTGAAATATAAAACAAAAAAAGAAAATGTGGCCCATAAACATATCTCCCCAGAGGATAACAATTTAGTGTTTTTATTTAGCCTTCTTATAGACATACAAAGATACCTGTGTGCTATTTGTACATAAATGTAGATATTTAAGATGAAAATTTGATCATATTATACACTCTTTGCCTCTTGCTTTTTTCCAGTTGCTGTAGTTCCAGTTGCTGAGATAGATCTATCTCGTTTGCTTTAACAGCTAAATAGTGCTCCATTTTAAGTTTATGCCTTTATTTCACCAACCTTTTACTGAATAGTATCACTGCATACTTTTCAGAGTATTTTAGTAGAATAAATTCCTGACATAGTGATTACTAGATATTCTAGTTTACTATATATATATTTTATTTTAGTAGATTTTAATAGACATTGCCAAGTTGTAACTTTTTTGTTGTTGTTGTTCATTATAAATAAGCTTCCAAAACATATTTAAGTCGAGTCGTTTGAATGATTTGGCCATGAAACAAAGCTACCAGAAAAGTTCCTGCCTAGATAAATTAACTGTTTTCAAAATCTAGGAGTGTGGCTATGGAAATAGTTGGCAAAGAATTCACCGAAGATAGACAAAGCTGTGAACAGACAAGTCATTTGAACAATTTTACATTCAATCTCCGATCCTGGAAATTATACACAGTTGTACAACATTAACTTCTTTTAAAGTAAAAATCTTGAATCTCTTCATGTTTCTACAAGAAAGTCAGTCCTGGGTAGTTTGGAGACTAGAAATGAAACAGGGTCTATAAGGAAAGAGTCTAATATCCAGTGCCACAGTCCTCATGGCATGAAGGGGTGGGAGTGAGGAAAGTCCCTGGCCTGACACACACTTCTCTTAAGTAGATGCTAGATGTCCCTGCCCTGAACACTGGATTGGGGTATCAATGGTATTGATGTCCTTGCATGTAACAGATGGAGAAGAGAAACCAAAAGAGTTACCCTCAAACTGCTGCTTTTGGGGTCACAATTCTGCAACTCACATAAAATCCATCTCTTTCTGTCTCCCCAACTTCCCTTCCTCCATAAACAATGAAGCAGGTCTGTATCCTCACTTTCCTAAGTCACTGTTGAACCCCATTCCCCAATACACACTAGCCTGAATTCAATCCCAAATTGGTGTGTGTGACTAACAGAGGTCGGCATGGGAGCTTTTGACGTCACTGGAGACAAATGTCAAAAGGGAAGAAGAAATGGGCATGTCCATTCTCATCTAAACATGTTTCAGTCTTTGTAGAATATAAAAAGTGCTAGCTTGTGTCTGAATAAGAGGGAAACAGAATAAAGTAACACGTTTTATGGACAAGTTTGAAAAATAGCAATATGAATTCATATGGCCTTAAAATATTTACTTCTATCTACAAGGTAAATTTTGTTAAGTGTGATTCAAAATTAATGACTACTGATTGTATCAAAGGCCTGTGTAATTGAAGACAACAGAACAAAAAATCAAAGAGAAGGACAAGGAAAGGAAACTTCCAAGAGTGAATAGATTAATTTTGAAAAAGATGATTTGGGTAGTCAGTTCTTTTCTTCATTCTCAAATTCTAAATATAATACAAAGAATTAAGAAGCTCCCTGGAGTTGAAATAAGAATTATACGAGAATGCTGGGACTTGCCTGGTGGTGCAGTGGTTAAGAATCTGCCTGCCAATGCTGGGGACATGGGTTCGATCCCTGGTCCGGGAAGATCCCACATACCACAGGGCAACTAAGCCCATGTGCCGCAACTACTGAGCTTGCTCTCTAGAGCCTGCAAGCCACAACTACTGAGCCCACGCGCCACAACTACTGAAGCCCGCATGCCTAGAGCCTGTGCTCCGCAACAAGAGAAGCCACTGTAATGAGAAGCCTGTGCACCACTACGAAGAGTAGCTCCCACTCACTGCAACTACAGAAAGCCCACGTGCAGCGATGAAGACCCAACGCAGCCAAAAACAAATAATATATATAAGTAAAATAAGTTAATTTAAAAAAAAGAATTATATGAGAATGCTGATAATAGTGGTTGCAATAATGCCATCATCAGACAATATCACCATAAAATGCCAATATAATAGTTCATGTATGTAAATACACACCTTATAAGTAATTCCCTTTTAAAAAAGGAAAAAGGAAAAAAGAAAGAAAAGCACCGTTTTTTCACCATGCCCTTTTAACGTAGAATTATTATTCTTTTTTTTTTTTTAGAATTATTACTCTTAATGTAGAGTCAGATTAGATAATCACTCTACCTAACAGGAAAGTGTATGAGCATGAGTGCACATGTGCATATGTGTGTGTATATACACACATACAGACATCCTACTGTTTCATGTAATTTTAAATCAGTGTGTTCAAGTGTATATCTTACGGTATATTAATAACAAACTTTACGAAGGAAACCTAAGCTTACTAGATCAGTCTTAATTTTTTAATTAAACAACAACAACAAAAATGGGCTTCAGAATCACATAGAACTGTGTTCAAATCCTGGCTCCACCATTTACAATTCAGAGAACTTGAGACAAATAAATGACCACTCTAAGGCACAGTTTCCTCCACTGTACATGGAGTTACTCCATAGGGCTGTAATGTGAATTAGTGAGATGAGAACACGTACATGCACCAGACAAATTCTGAGGATTCAGTAAATTTGATTATCTTCCCTTTAATTCAAACATGAATAATTCATGCAAAATTCTTCCTAAGCTATAATGGTACTGTTATTAATAAACAAATAACAACAGTTAATAAAGTTATAAAACATAATTTTACATTTTTTACTAGTATTTATCTCATGAGACCATTACTGCTAGTTAAGTATATATCCACTTAGCCTTAAATACTATAATTGACATTTACCAAGAGAATTTATACTGAGGATATCAAAACTCCTCTCTAATCTTTCAATCCAGTGACCAAAAAGAAATGCCAAACCTAAAATGAACTGTAACCAGGATTGTTAAAGGATAATACATGGCTCCTGCTTATTGAAGAGAAACAAATGTCTCAGAGAGTTTGTTTTTAAATCACTCATAAGCACAGCAAAGGAAAGGTAAAACAAAGGGAACCACCTGACATAATACCTGAAATATACTACCCTTTTCCCCTTTCTGCTGCCAGAAAACAAAGCCCTTAAAATACAGGCCTCTAATCAATGCACATTACCTATTCCAATGTTTAAATTTGCCAGTGTTCCTAAATGGGAAAAAGTTCAAGTGTAAGGAAGAAAAGTCAGGAGTAGCAACAAATCCTGAGTAGATGAAATACTGGAATCCAAGTAAGATTCAGTCCATGTTAAAGAAAGAGACAATCAGAATTCAAATGGGTTCAGTCCATCCTTGTGGGATCCCACTTGTGCTTATGGTTCCAGTTTGCTCTTGCTCTCCTGCTGGCTACTTTACAGCCATCTTCCCTTCCCTGCCTGCTCTGTGTCCACAAGCTCCAACTTCAAATGTGAAGATGACAGCATTATAGAGACTGCTTGACCAGCTCCCACAGTTACATGAGGTCACACCCCTACAATAAATCCCTGTGTGTCTGTCTGTGTACATATATATGTGTACATATATGAAGGGATTTGTTACAGGTATGAGACCTTATATTATTGTGGGAGCTGGGGATTTATATATCTGACGAACCCTTACAGATACACACCAATATATTTAATATGTTGATAATTTTCTTGCTTTTCTCTGGATATCTCACATCTCTGTGCTCTCTTCAACACAGAAGGGAAAAGGCAAAAATAATTTTAAAACATCCCTCTCTCTCTCTCTCTCTCCCCTTCAGTTAACTAGGTCATAACTAAAAGCCATTACATGGTGACATTATAGGATAAAGAATACCCAAAAGCCATTTTCCATCTCTTTCTTGTTAGCAGAAACCCAATTTGATTCAGGCGTCAGAGGCCTGCTTGCCTCCTGGGAGGCTGGGCCTTCCTTGGCCCCAGAGGATGCATCTTGAGTAGCCCAAGCCAATCATGGTCAGTTATTTTCCTTCCCAGTGATTGGGTTAGGAATGGGCATGTGACATAATTCTGGCCAGTTGATGAGGGAAATATGTTGGGTGCAAAGAGGTTTTAGGAAATTTCCCCCCTCCTTCTTAAAAGGGGACATGCAAAAGAGATGACCTTTCTCATATCTTTGGATGTTGTTTTGCTGGAAGATGGTTTCTGGAGCTGCTGTAGCCCTTATGGTAGGCAGGATAATGCCCTCCAAATATGTCCATATCCTAATCCTCAGAACCTGTAAATATCTTAGGTTACATGGCAAAGGGGAACTAAGGTTGCAGATAGAGTTAAAATTGCTAACCCTTAAAATAGATTATCCTGGTTTATCCAGGTGGGCCCAGTGTAATTCCAAGAGTTCTTAGAAATGAAAGAGGGAGGCAGAAGAGGCGAGTTGAAGGGAGATGTGACTATGGAATAAAGGCACAGAGATGCAACGTTGCTGACTTTGAAGATGGAGGAAGGGGGCCAGAGTCCAAGGAAAGTGAGCAGTCTCTAGCTCTGGAAAGGTAGAGAAATGGATTCTCCATGAGAGCCTCCAGAAGGCAAAGAAGCCCTGCTAACATCTTAATTTTAGCCAAGTGAGACTCAGGTGGGACATGTGACCTACAGAATCGTGAGATAACAAATTTGTGCTAATAAGCAGCAATAAGAAATTAATAGAGCCCTCTTTGACTATAATGCTAATACACTTGAACTCAAGAAATCAATGGCAGGAGTAGAGTAGGAGAGCTCTGGCTTCCCCCTGGAGTTTTAGTTAACTCAAACGCAGTATGTTCAAAATAATTAGTAAAACAAATGCAGAGCATGTTACTAGCCCAGTGTAACACTCCTACTGAACTTGTCACTTACGGATTGCCGTGTCCTGTTCTCAGCATCATGTTCAAAGAGGAACAGTTGCAACTAGAGCATTCACGTGATATCAAAGAAACAGCCAAGAACCCTGAGGATGCTCACCTTAGAGGAGACTTGAAGGGAGTCTACAAACCTTAAGAGGCGGGGATGTGTAAGTGGGAATGAGACTGTCCTCTACGGGACAGATTATAATCCATGGGTAGAAACAGAGGAATCAAGTTTCATCACAATATATGGAAGAGCTTTTTACCATTCAGAGATGATCACTGATGGAGGATGTTGCCTTTGAATGTACAGCACTTGATGTCACTGGAAGAGAGTCCTAGATAGAGTGGGTCTCATTCTCTTCTAAAATTCCGTCTAAATCTAAGGCTTTATGGGTTTATTTTTTAAGTGAGAGTTTTAGAAAGTAGTACAATGCTTACCATATAGGAGGCACTTAACTCACTTGAGAGAGTTGGGTTTGGAGGCATAGGACACAGACTGCAAAATTCATCTACTTCACAGCTTGCTCATGTTGTTAACGCTTTAATAGGCATATCTGGCCTGTAGAAACAGGCGAGAAAACACTAGCAGTACAATTATCACTAAGAATTATCAGTAAGAATTAGTGTCCAGATAATACAATTGGTTCTTTTCACCCTGGTCTTTCCACAACTCACAGAGAGGAACAGAATTTATTTTGTTACTCCTCAGGTGGTTTCCAACCAGTGGTCATAACGTTTCTAGCTATTCATCATTCCACGCAATCGTTCAGTAAAGACAAAACAATGAACTGCTTAACAAGCAGTATTTGGTGGTGATGAGGGTGAATAGTATCTTTGTATTTGCCTCAATGTTAGGACCCTTTTCAAGACTGCCATCTGGACTAAACCAAATGACAATGCTGATTTCTTGCTGGCCCAGTCTCCATGCCTTGTTTTGCCCCTTTGGTTTCTCCAAAATCCAAGGCTTGTCTGACTCAGAATCAAAATAAGTGGCTAGTTACTAAAAAGGTTTTCGGAGTTTTGTTTGGTTGGTTGGGTTCTGTTGTTGTTGTTTGGGGTCCAGGCATTACCCTTAATTCCCTTAGGTTAAATACTACATTGTCCTTTACTATTTCTCTAAAAATGCATATAGTTCTAGTTCAGAATGGGAGTGAGGAGGTCACACATTGATTGCTTTCCTAGGCCTGGAGGGACTGGGGTATCAGAGCTGAGTGGTGCAAGGGGGAAAAGGGAAAGACCAGAAAGGGGGAAAACAAAGATGCACGGCACTACCCAGAACCACAGGGAGCTCTAGGCATCTCCTGTGGTATCACACCTTGCTTATGGACAAATTTTAGAACAAATTTAGCTGATGAGTGAACTCGCCTTAACTGTCTGCTTCCCTCACAGTGGCAGGTCCTGGTCCTAAAGCCACTTTGTATAGTGTGACTCTGTTATCCTGATTGGACCAAGAATAGGCATGAAGTCTAAGCTGGACCAATCAAAGTCCATTTACCAATATCTGAATTGAAATAGTGAAGAAGGAAGAAGGGAAAGACAGAGAAACAGGCTGAGTCTCTTGGGATGCCTCATCCAGTTACCATGATGTAGCTTAGAACCTGTAGGCTGACCATATTGTACTTGCCAAAGGTCAAAGGGGCAGAGGAAACAGGCCTATGGCAAGACACACCCGATCCTAGGCCCTCCAGAGGCCTGGCTACATTCTTGCTCGGCGTTACATGAGTCACTCGTGGTATTTTGCAAGTTATTTTTTCCTTAGCTAATCTTGACTGGAGTCTGTTACTTGCCACCACGGAATCACAATAGTACTCATCTGTGGTATCTTTTTTTTTTTTCTTCTGTACGCGGGCCTCTCACTGTTGTGGCCTCTCCCGTTGCGGAGCACAGGCTCCGGACGTGCAGGCCCAGCGGCCATGGCTCACAGGCCCAACCGCTCCGCGGCATGTGGGATCTTCCCGGATCGGGGCACGAACCCGTGTCCCCTGCATTGGCAGGTGGACTCTCAACCACTGCGCCACCTGGGAAGCCCTGTGGTGTCTTTTTAATGTGTCAACTTAACTAAGCTGAACCACATTTTCCAGAATTCCCTTTCCTATATATTTCTGATGAGGGTCAGCCACAAGAAGTATTCTTGTGGGAGATTTGCTGGGCAGAAATGATGCAGCAATCATTTTGCAGCTCACACAGGTGCTGCTGATCTTTGCTCACTCACCTCGTTTGCATGAGGCAGCAGCTGGGCCTGCAACTTGCTCTACTTTCCCCTGGATCTTCCCCAGCTTCTCCAACTCCTGGGCCAGGCGTGTATGTTTAGCTCTGTAATGAAGAATTCGAAATGTACTTTTATCCATATATTACTTTATCCTGTTGATACCTGGCCCATCCTCCCAACCTATCGAGATCATTTTATCTGTCATTCTGTATGTTAGCTAACTAAGCTTCATTACAATCTAACGCCTGGCTGTACTCCCCATACCCTTTTTATTTATACTCCTCGGGGCCCTTCTACCTTCTAGAAATCTATTAAACACCCTGGGCAAGAATGGAAGGAGATCTAATATATTACTGTGCTGCCCCTTCCTTTTACATTTAAACAAAAGTTTCTGAAGATAATGGTAGCCCCAAGGAATGAGTTTTGCAGATATGGAAATTTCCATCAGGCCTGGTAGTGAGGTATTTGAAGGCAAAAGAGGGCCTTAAGGTAGGTGGCTGCCTCATCCGGCTACTCTTGTGACAAGCTTTGGCCACCCCACAGGAGATAGGAACCCCCAGCTTCTCCCATCTCTTACACAGGGCAAACACTCCTCATCCTTTGTCTTCCTTTCTCAGAAAACTGTAAGATTATAGGTCACAGAAAGTGACTTGTTTCCAGCCTTATCCCCCAGGTCTAGAATATGCCTGGCACAAGTAGCTACTCAGTAATAACTGTTGCTCTTTGCTGCATAAGCTTGCACAAGGCCCACTTTGACATAGAGGGCTCGGGAAATCCTAGCCAACCCTAAACTGCAGCACAAATACCACCCTCCAAGTCCATAGCAGCAGACACATCACTGGCCCTGACAAAATTTGGGGGTAAAAAAGGGAGGGAAGAAAGAAAAAAAAGGGTGATTTACTACTTTTTATCAAACCTATAATACAATTCCAATTTAAAACTAGAGACTAGTCAAATATATTATTATCCTTAAGTCCTTTTAATTCTGAGTCCTTGAAATTAATTTAAACTAAAATGCCCCACCTGAGCAAAGTGTGCATATTATGTTAACTGTTTAAGAAGGGAGAGGGAAATATGAGATTGGTAGACAGATAGATATCAAAAAATAAAAAATGGCTATCTAGGGACTTCCCTGGTGGCACAGTGGTTAAGAATCCGCCTGCCAATGCAGGGGACATGGATTCGATCCCTGGTCCAAGAAGATCCCACATACCGCGGATCAACTAAGCCCATACACCACAACTACTGAGCCTGTGCTCTAGAGCCCGCGAGCCACAACTACTGAGCCTGCGTGCCACAACTACTGAAGCCTGTGCACCTAAAGCCTGTGCTCCACAACAAAGAGAAGCCACCACAATAAGCCCGCGCACCACAACTAAGAGTAGCCCCCGCTCACTGCAACTAGAGAAAGCCTGCACGCAGCAACGAAGACCCAATGATGAAGACCCAACGATGAAGACCCAACGCAGCCATAAATAAACAAATTTATGTTAAAAAAATGGCTATCTAGAGAGGGAGGAAAGGCATAAAGTGAAGAGGACAGGATAAAAGCCAAATTTCTTTACATATACTTTTGTTGATTAGACTGTGGAATCATGCAAATATTTTATATCATTATAAAACAAAATTAAATTTTAAACAGCAATACTTTTATGCTGAATCCATACTCAAAAAGCTATATACTATATGACTCCATTCATATGACATTCTGAATAAAATCAAAACTACATGGACAAAAAAACAGAATCAAATTGCTGGGAACTGGAGTGGGGGTTGACGGTAATGGAGCTTGGGGCAATTCGGGGGGTTGATAAGACTGTTTTTTATCTTGGTTTTAGTGCAGGGTACATGATTTTATGCTTTCGTCAAAATATGCAGAACTATACATTAAAGAGGATAAATTGTACAGTATATACATTATACCTTATTAAAAAGAAGTATAAAATATCCTTAATAATAAAAAGCAAAAAAAAAAAAAAAAAAAAAAAAAAAAAAAAAAAAGAACCTAAATGTGTGTCTAGTTGGTGGTATAACCACCAGAAACAAATCATGCCAAGTGACTTAAAAACACAGTAATGTGTCTGGTTATTCATTATTTTGGCATATGCCCTCATTACAAAAAAGAACTTCAAACAATTCTAACATTTTCAACTAATCACACTGTTAGAGTAGCATTAATAATGCTACACTTGGACTACTGTGTGTTTAGTGGGGGATAAGGAAAATGAGTAATTGGTGTTAAGAAGAGATTTCGATGTAGAAGAAAGGTACAGATTAAGATCAATGAAATTAAGTAAAAACCCTCTTTTTTGAATTAGAAGTGTCAATATGAATTCATAATTTATTTTATGTTAAAAAATATTTCTTGTATCTGTCTACTGAAAAGACCTAGAAATAATGACGAAACCGGAATCAATAAGCACCCATAGCATCCAGGTAGTGGTCTCTAAAATACCCCAGGGCTTCTTGGAGAAATGGTAAGTTCATGTCTGGAACAGAAAATGTAAAAGAGGAGCCAAGAGCAGTTTTTTACACCAGAAAATAAAGAAGTCATCAAACATTACTGGAGTTGTATCTAGAAGACCCAGGAGTCAATGTCAATGCTCCTACTGGGCAAATATGGGAAACTTTAAGCACCAATAAGGATAATACCAGCAATGGATTAGAATATATCACGTGCGTTTAAATCCCTAAGTTCATAATGACCCTAGAAAGCACTGGTCATTGTTGCACGCTAGGGAACCACTTACTATCTGTAAAGCTGATAAATAGAAAGAAAGAATCAAGCACCTGTCCTGCCTTTCCTTTATGAACCATACCTTATAGGGAACTCTAGTGGTTGTTGAGGGCAAAATTTTCTTTAAACTGGAAGTAGTCTGGCTAATAAAGGAAGAAGCAAAAACACTGATGGGATTCTGTCAGATGCAATTATTAGCCAGAGGAATGAGCCTGACTTCTAAGCGAAAGAGAACAATTTAAGGTGAGAAGACACAAGAACATTTCTCATATGTAAGCATTTCATGAGAAAGTGGTATTGATCACTGAAAAGTAAATGTGTTTAAAATTTTTTTTCTTTTAATAATTTTATTGGGATATAATTCATATACAATACACTCATTTAAAATACACACTTCAATGGTTTTTAATATATTCAGATACACACAACCATCACCACAGTTTGAGAATATTTTCATCATCCCCAAAAGAAGCCTCATACCCATTATACCCAGCCTGGGCCATCCCCGTGGGTATGAAGTGGAATCTCACTGTGGTTTTCATTTACATTCTAAAGACGGATTTTTAGTGTGCAGAGAAATTATTTTTTTGAACCTTTATCACTCAAAGTGAGGAGAAAAGATCCTTTTGAAATGAGAACAAGTTGATTCACAATTCAAAAAATAATAAGATGAATCCTTTTTTGTGAGGGACTCTCAAGCCAGTTTTCAGGAATAAAAAGCATACTAAAGGATAAATCCTATAAAGAAGGAAAAGGCTAAGAACATGAGAAGATGGAGCATTATGTTTTTTGGTCACATTTTGACTGATAATTTGACCCCTAAACATTACGGTGAATAAAAACTTTTATTCCGAAGAACTGGTTTTTCAATCAAACGGTGTCAGAATGAGCAGACAACTCCTGAATTTAACAAACAGAAAGGAGAGAGGAAGGGGGGTAGCATTTGTGTTTTGGAACAATTTTTTTTTAATATTTAGTTATTTTATTTATTTTCCTTTTTTTCTTTTTTTTTTTCTTTTGGCTGCATCGGGTTAGTTGCGGCACATAGGATATCTGTTGACACATGTGGGATCGTTTTCGTTACAGCGTGCAGTCTGCTCCGGTTTCTCTCTAGTTGCAGTGTACGGGTTTTCTCTCTCTAGCTGTGGCGCGCAGGCTCCAGGGTGTGTGGGCTCTGTAGTTTGTGGCACGCGGGCTCTCTTGATGAGGCACACGAGCTCAGTAGTTGTGGCACGTGGGCTTAGTTGCCCCATCTTAGTTCCCTGACCAGGGATCGAACCTGCGTCCCCTGAATTGGAAGGTGGATTCTTTACCACTGGACCACCAGGGGAGTCCCCTGGAACAATTTTTATTAAAGTTGAAACTGAAGAGTCTGAGACTGGACTAGCCTTTCACGGAAAAGAGACACCACCAAAGCCCTCAACTTAGCTA
This sequence comes from Aethalodelphis obliquidens, assembly GCF_003676395.1. Lineage (NCBI taxonomy): Eukaryota > Metazoa > Chordata > Mammalia > Artiodactyla > Delphinidae > Aethalodelphis > Aethalodelphis obliquidens. Next base: position 8,858,952 of record NW_020837954.1, on the reverse strand, counting down.
GAGAAGAGAATTCCAGAAACATAATTGTAATGTCTTGATGTGCTAAAACGTTGGAAAAGGACCTGGAGAAAAAATTTTAATTAAACATTCAGGGAAGCCTAAGAGTTTGAGTTTAACTGGAAGGAGGTAAGTTGTCTAATTCAGATAAATTAAAATAACAAAAGTAAACAATCCAAGATCACTTGGTTTTGACATTTTGAATATGGTACATAAGTAAGTGAGCCTAACATGAGAATATGGAGTAAGCCATCTGGTGCCCTTAAGAGATAAGGCAAACTCTGGAAAATCACAGAAGTGACTGTTTATATACTCTTAAAGGAAAACTAGAAAATGGCATTTATGAAAATGAACCTACCAGAGGTCCAGAGAGGAAGAGATGTTGGGAGTATCTCCCTAACATGAAAGGAAAAATCTGACATTTTGTCTTGGAATCACTCTACCAATAAACCAATGATAATTCAGTAAGAGGAAGTTTTTGTGTCTTACAGGAAGAAGACAAAAAAGTGAAGGGAAAACAAGATTGAACTGAAATAAAGGAAACATCCAGAAATGTGAAAGAAGAAAGTTTCTTAGAGTAAAGAATACCTTTCTTAGACTCATAATATGAATGAGGCAGCACTCTGAAATCTATTAAAAGACTTCTCAAATCCAGAAAATCAATGAGATCCAGAAAATTTCAAAAAGAAGTAGGTTAACTATATTTCAGAAGAAAGAGAAATAAAAATAGGATGATATCTTTGAAGAAAAAGGCCAAAGAAGAAAAAAAAAAAAGGCAAGGGACCAGGGCAATAATCTGAGAATAACTTGATTTACTCAAGGGATTTTGAGGTGAGTTTCTAGAGCTTTTTAAAAGCTAGTTAGATCTGTGAAAAATGCCATTGGTAGTTTGAAAGGGATTGCACCTGTAGATTGCTTTGGGTAGTAGAGTCATTTTCACAATGTTGATTCTTCCAATCCAAGAACATGGTATATCTCTCCATCTGTTTGTATTGTCTTTAATCTCTTTCATCAATGTCTTATAGTTTTCTGCATACAGGTCTTTTATCTCCTTAGGTAGGTTTATTCCTAGGTATTTTATTCTTTTTGTTGCGATGGTAAATGGCAGTGTTTCCTTAATTTCTCTTTCAGATTTTTTGTCATTATTGTATAGGAATGCAAGAGATTTCTGTGCATTAATTTTGTTTCCTGCTACATTACCAAATTCATTGATTAGCTGTAGTAGTTTTCTGGTAGCATCTTTAGGATTCTCTATGTACAGTATCATGTCATCTAAAAACAGTGACAGCTTTTCTTCTTTTCCGATTTGGATTCCTTTTATTTCTTTTTCTTCTCTGACTGCCGTGGCTAAAACTTCCAAAACTATGTTGAATAATAGTGGTGACAGTGGGCACCCTTGTCTTGTTCCTGTCTTAGAGGAAATGGTTTCAGTGTTTCACCATTGAGAACGATGTTGGCTGTGGGTTTGTCACATATGGCCTTTATTATGTGAGGCCCACTTTCTGGAGAGTTTTTATCATAAATGGGTGTTGAATTTTGTCACAAGCTTTTTCTGCATCTATTAAAATTATCATATGGTTTTTATCCTTCAATTTGTTAATATGGTGTATCACATTGATTGATTTGTGTATATTGAAGAATCCTTGCATTCCTGGGATAAACCCCACTTGATCATGGTGTATGATCCTTTTAATGTGCTGTTGGATTCTGTTTGCTAGTATTTTGTTGAGGATTTTAACACCACATTGTACAGCAATTATATTCCAATAAAGATGTTAGAAAGAAAAAAGCACCACCCTCCACCCTGCACCCTGAAAGGCCTAGAATAATAACCCCCATAGCTTGTTGAGCACGCTAACATATTTACAGTACTTTTGCAGCCATTCTTCATTGAATGTCACTAACTAGCATCCTGCTGGCCAAATCTACTCCACAGACATGCTTTAGGTTGATCCACAAATTGATACACTGATACCTGTTAGGAACTTCTGTTCATTCCTAAAAAACAGACTGCAAACTGAAAAGCCATTAAGTTTAAAAACTTTTTCCATTCATTTAAATGAAAAAATTGTAATGTATTGCATCCCAAATCAGTATACCCAAACTATTTTCTCAGGTTTAAAAAAAAGGTATAGCAGTTGAAAAATGAAAATAACTATATAGGTAATAAACAATTTAAAGGTGAACAAATATAGTTTGCACATAAAAAGGCTAATTAGAAAATAGAAAACATGGAAATGTCACAAAATAAGAGAAGGAAATATACATGAAGAAAATATTTTCAGAAATTATCTTGAAGAGAGGGAAAGAACATCAATGAAAATTTTCACATTAAGGAAGAAAGTAGCAATTCTTCTTTTAGGAAAAAAATAGGAATGAATACAAATAGAGAAATTGATATTTTAAATCAAATAGTAATTGTCATTTAGAGGTGGAAATATAGGTGTTTTTCTTAAACCTTGAACTCTTGACATTGTTTACTCTTTTCCTCATTCAATTATGTGCAAGGCTTTTTCCCTCTTGCAGACTAAGAATTTTAAGCCAAAAGAGATACAAAAACTATTTCCTTTAAAGTCACTGCAATTAATACAAAGTAGACAATTCTTTATATTTTTGCTCCATTCAGGAAAGATCTGAGAACTCTGATCTCCATAAAATTGAGTGAATACTATGTACTGGTCTAGATTATTACAGATTAGTAGTCACTCAAGAAACATTGAATAAAGGAGGAAATGACGAACAGAAAAATATACATACACACAAAAACACTGCTTTTTCCTTGAGGAATCACTCAAGACTTTTAAGTCACATCAAAGACAAGACATCGAGAACTACTAAAAATATTCTTTCAAGAAAAATAATTCAATAAAAATGCAAAGCTTCTCAAAATTTTGCTCCTTAAAAATTCTTTAAAAGTTTGAATCACTAGGGCTTCCCTGGTGGCACAGTGGTTCAGAGTCCGCCTGCCGATGCAGGGGACGCAGGTTCGTGCTCCGGTCCGGGAGGATCCCACATGCTGCGGAGCGGCTGGGCCCGTGAGCCATGGCCACTGGGCCTGCACATCCAGAGCCTGGGCCCCGAAAGGGAGAGGGCAAAGAGGGGAGAGGGCCCCAAAAAAAAAAAAAAAAAAAAAAAAAAAAATTTTGAATCACTAGGTTATATACATGAAACTAATATAATACTATAAATCAACTATACCTCAATAAAAAAGTAAATAAATAATAATAATAAATGAAACACAGTTTTTAAATATTTTATCTTTTGACAGATCATGAAAAGACATTTCAGAGAATTAAAGTTTTGAATAGGGGCTTCCCTGGTGGCGCAGTGGTTGAGAATCTGCCTGCTAATTCAGGGGACACGGGTTTGAGCCCTGGTCTGGGAAGATCCCACATGCCGTGGAGCAAGTAGGCCCGTGAGCCACAACTACTGAGCCTGCGCGTCTGGAGCCTGTGCTCCGCAACAAGAGAGGCTGCAATAGTGAGAGGCCCGCGCACTGCGATGAAGAGTGGCCGCCGCTTGCCACAACTAAAGAAAGCCCTCACACAGAAATGAAGACCCAACACAGAAAAAATAAATTAATTAATTAATAAACTCCTACCCCCAACATCTTCTTTAAAAAAAAAAGTTTTGAATAGGACTATAAGTACCTATTTTTTTACCTAAGATTATGAACAGATTATTAATTTAGTTTTATCTTTCACTGCATTCATCAGACTTAAATAAACCATGTTTAAAGGCTTCTTTTTGCGTAACAGTACCAGCGGCACTTTTTATTTACAAGTTTTCATGAAATTGGCCTGGAAGCAATTAGGATTAGTCAGAAACTTGCATAATGATCATAATTTTTCATGAATAGGAATGTCTATGCATTTTAAAATAGGTTAATCATTATAGTCCAGATAATGACATCTTTTTTATGTGAAACCTATACTGTTTTGTTAGACACAGGGTGGGAGAGGGAAGATTTTAATCCTACTGTGATACCTGAAATAAAGTTCAAGTTCCCCTCAAAGAAAGCCTGCTTGGACTATATGAAGCAAAATAAATCTACCAGGCTGTCATCACCCACTAGTACCCCTTGCCTTACTTCTACTATATATTTAAAAAAAGAAAAAAGAGAAGAGAGATGACAAAAAGATAATCTAGGGCACACATTTCCTTGCCTCCAGCCACTAGACTCTTGAGTCCTTGAAGGCACAGACCAAACATTACTCCTTTTTGATCTTGCGCCTGACACAGGATGCTTTTGATACATCTTAGGTGGATGAAGGTAGGTCAGTTCTTGGTACAAGATGCAAGCCAGGTATTAAATTGTGGAGGGATTTGTTGTGCTACCAGGCTATCCGGTATAATATTTTATTCTGTTTCCTATCCTGGAAAGCCCATTTCTTTATCCAGCAAACATTAAGCATCTTCTAGGAACCAGGTACTGTTATTTTGCTTGGGATACAAACAAAAATTCCTTTCCCTCATAGCCTACATTCTAGTGGAGGGAGACAGGTAATAAATAATTGAAATAATCAATATCCTATGTTAGTTGATAAGTGCTATGGACAAAGAACAAAATAGAGCAGGTTAAAGGGGACCAGGTGTACAGAGGGAGTGATTGTGATTTTAAGCAACGTGGTCAAGGTAAAGAAGGTGACAGCTGAACAAAGAAGTGAGAGAATGAGCCTTGTCCTTTGCAGGAAGGGCAGTCTGAGGAAACAGCTTTAGCAAAGGCCGTTATGTGGGAGAGCCTGGCCTGCTTGAAAACTAAAGGTAGGTACCTAGAGCAGAGTGGGCAAGGGGAAGCACATGTAATGTGGGCCTGTGTAAAGACTTTGGCTTTTACTCTAAAACAGAAATCCTCTGGATGATTTCTGAACTGAGGAGTGACATCATCTGATTTACATTAAGTGAGATCCTTCTTACTACTCTGTTAAAAGAGACTGAAGCAAACAGATCAACAGGGAGGCTCTTGCAGTAATCCAAATGAGAGATGGTATTTGTATTCGTTTGTTAGGGCTGCCACAAACAAAGTACCACTAACTGGGTGGTTTAACCAACAGAAATTCATTGTCTCATAGTTCTGGAGGCCAGAAGTCTGGGATCAAGGTGTTGGCAGGGCCATGCTCCCTCTGAAGGGCCTAGGCAAGGATCTGTTCCAGGCCTCGCTCTTAGCTTGTGGTAGCTTCAGGTGTCCCTTGGCTTGTGGACAGCTATCTTCTCCCTGTGTCTCTTCATATCAATGAGAGCAGTGAAGGTAATGAGAGGTGGTCAGATTCTAGTTAAGATATGAAGGTCTGGCCACAGGTTATCCTGACAGATTGTGGAGAACGTAAAAGAGAAAAGAATAAAGGATAAGTCCATGATTTGGGCCTAAGAACAGGATATGTTGCCATGAAGATAGGGAAGACTACAGACAGAGAAGTGAAGATGGCAGCCATGAGGTGCACTGTTCAGATCTCCCTGCTGTGCGGCATGTGGTTAGCTGCCAGTCTCCAGCAGATGCACCTCCAGGCTTTGAGGCAGCATTCAAGCCAAGGCCACAGACTGCCTGAACTGCTCTCAGCCAGTGACTGTGGACAGCAGGGCACTAGGGCAGGCCCACTCCAGCCCGGGCAGGATGCCTCTAAGGGCAATCTTTGCTCTGGTTCCTTACCTGCCCCCTAAGACTATCTCAGAGCTGTGCTGAGTCTCAGTCTCTTCCTAGCCTTTCCTCCTTTCTTCCCTCCCTTCTTTCACTGGTTTCAGATTTACAGTGCCATCCAAAGGCCCTCCCTTCTACTCTGGCTCTTACTCCCCTTTATCCTTCACAGGTGTCTCCCTCTATAAATCCCTTGCACTTCTAATTCCATTTTGGCATCTACATCCAGAGAACATGAACTGACACAATCGGTAGCAGGAGTGGGCTGAGAAAGCAGGCAGTAAGATGAGAGTTTCAGACTGGATCAACCACCCCTCATCTAAAGAAGAGCATACCCCAGGTGGTTTGTGGGGCACAGACAGTCCCTGGCACAAGGTGGTGGGCCAGCTGCTGAAGATGTTACTGGTAGTGATGTGGGAACACATCCCATTGGAGGGGAATGCCCTTGCCGAGAAGATGCAGGCATTTGAAAGGTAAGGGGGGAACAATGTATAAAAGGACAGTAGAGTCAGTTGGTTATTACTAAATTGTATTGTCCTGCAGAGGGATAATGAACAACTTGAGAGCACCTTCTAACAAAGTATAAGTACAGTTGAGTATAACAATCAGAAAACCTTTTTGGTAGTTTACAAAGAGACCCTTCTCTCCCATAATGAGAGAATAGACACAACTGAGGAGCAAACACATGGCTGAATAGTCCAAAGCTCCAGAAACATTTAAATGCTTAGCCAAGGCAGGTCTATTATGCAAAAATCCTAATTAGAAAAACCTGAGACCCATATGGGGGAACATGGGTTAAAGCCCAGAGGCTTATGGCTCTACATGCTCTCCTAAACCCTCAGAGCCTGCAGAGCCTACCACTCAGTGTTAGAAGCTAGCACATCCCCCATGAAGGAAGACACTACAGAGGCCTCTCTGCCACAAGAAGTACATGCCACCTTCAGGAGTAGTCCCACTTGTCCCCTGCCTGCCAAACTGATAACTAGAGATAAATTCCGGCATAATCTGTGGTGATGTGCTAAGGCTGATAAGAGAGCAAAGAGCTGCCAGAATTAGCATGTCCTGACAGTCCCGGGAAGGACCTCTGTGGCTGGATTTTAAGGGTGCTTAATCAAAGGAGGAGGAATATAAGACTGTGTAAGCAAGAATAAATTGCCTTGGGGCATTCTCTTGGGACATGGGATTTAACATCCTGGCAAGGACGCCAGCAAAGGAGCAAACTTGCGGTTAGGAGGCTCCTAGAAGCCTGGAGAAAACTATAGCCTATTGTAAAGAAAGTGGAAATGCTTGAGTGGCCACAGCAAGCAGTAGAAGAAGGGATAAAGAGGCTGGGGGAAGCTGGCATACTGGAATGGATGCATTATGTGATGCCACAGACTCACCAGAAGATTGTATTTCTTAGGAGAGCCAAGAGGATGCTTCATTGCCCAAGGCCATCAGGAATTTGCTAGGGAGAGGAGAACCAGCTTCACTAAGAACTTCAGTAGTGGCTCTACTCTGCAAGCCAGAGCCTATGGTAAGAGAGGCAGTCACAAAGCTTGGCTTATTGACAGTGATGGGGTTGATGGGGCCCCAAAGCAATTGAGCCCTGGTGGCAGCACAGAAGCCAGGAGAACAAAATTATTGCAGTGACTGGAAAGGCTAGAGGGACAGCTGACTGGTCAGGGACCTGAAAGGAAAAGATACCAGAAGATCAGAGACAAAAATATACATGTAAATGGACATATAATTGTGAGAATGAAGTGTGAAGATTTTTGTATCATGTTAATGCCATAAGTGCCACCATGGAATAGGCACTGAGCAATTAAATAGGCAAAATGACTCGGCCAGCTGACATGAGTCAGCCTTTGCCACCAACCATGCTGAACTAACAAGATGGGCACAGGCCCACAATGGCAGAGTATACCTGGGCCCAACAACATGATCCCCACTTATCAAGGGCAATCTGGCTACTGCCATCTCTGAATTTTCAACCTCAGAGATGAAAGCTGAGCATCCTATATAGCACTATTCCTTGAGGAGAACAACTAGCCACTTGGCAGCAAGCTGACTGTACTCCTTCAAGGGCCAATGACTCATTCTTATAGGAGTAGACACCTATTCTGAGTATGGGGTTGCCTTTACTATCTGCAGAGTCTCAAGCAGCACCGCTATCAGGAATCACAGTGTGCCTATCCCACAGACGTGGAAGGCCACGAAACACAGTATATGACCAGGAACCCATTGCACAATGAAGGACACGTGCAGCAGGCCCATGACCATGGAATATACTGGTCATATCACACACCACACCATACAGAAGTCACTGGCATGACAGAGCATTGGAATGCCCTGTTGAAGGTATAGCTGAAATACCAGCTTGGAAGCAATTCTCTGCAAGGATGGAGTGCCATCTTCCAAGGATGTAGTGTAAGTATTGAATCTATATGGTGCTGTGTCCCAGTAGGAAGAATTCATGAGTCTGCGAACCAAGACATGGATGCAGGAGTGGCCCCACCTTACCATCATTCTCAAGGACCCACGGGGGGTCATTGTGTTTCCCATCCTTATCACTCTCGGCTCTGTAGGGTTAGAGGTCCTGTTCCCCAAAGAAGATGCACTTTGCCAAGGGGTACAGCTTTCTTTGATAGCATATGTAACCTGTTAAATGCAGAGCCCCTCATTCTCTTCAGTTTAAGACATAAGCAAGGCATCACCAGCTACACTTCTACAGCTCATGACTGGACAATGTTTGCAGTGCAGAAACTGCATGTTTGGGATCCCCTGTACATCTGGTTCCACCACTATTTTATAAGATGTTTGGGGCATGAAAGGATTATCCTCTGGTTTACATGCATGTTCCTTACAAAACTGCTAAATTACTTAACCTGCCTTCCTCAACGGCTGTTTCCTGTATAAGTCCCAGTTTAGTGAGAAGAGCAAAAGAACCACCTGCTGCTTGGGGCCAGGGCTGAACTGGTTGATGAGTCCCTGTTTATTTAACCCTTTCCCATAGGCCAGATGTAAGTGACACTACCTCCCTCTCTGAAAGCAGAAGAGGAAATACAGCATTATAATGAACACCTGAGACCAGATATTTACAATAATGAGCTTCTGTTGTAATGAATGGAATGTTAGGAATCATGTTCTTAATATGCAGAGGCTAAAATGAAAGGTCGGTTTTTCTGTAGTGAATTAGAAAGTGAGCAGATGCTGTCTGACTGTGCTAGGAAAAAGAAGGCAGCATTCTGACCACACCCTTCCTCCTCTGAAATTCCCAAAGCACTTGTGATATTTTGTTGTGGTGGGTAGCTTAGATATTTGAATTTTTTTTTTAAAGAAACTTTAATGCTTGCTTTCTTTTTTGTTTTTAACTTATTTTATTTATTTTGGCTGCATCGGGTCTTAGTTGCGGCACGCAGGATCTTTGTTGCGGCATGTGGGATCTTTTGTTGTAGCCCACGGGCTCCTCTCTGGTTGTGACGCACAGGCCTCTCTCTAGTTGTGACACATGGGCTCCAGAGTGCATGGGCTCAGTCGTTGCAGCACGTGGGCTCTCTTCTTGTGGCACGCTGGCTCCAGAGCACGCGGGCTCAGTAGTTGCGGCACACGGGCTCCAGAACATGCAGGCTCAGTAGTTACAGCACACAGGCTTAGTTGCCCCATGGCATGTGGGATCTTAGTTTCCCGACCAGGGATCAAACCCGTGTCCCCTGCATTGGAAGGTGGATTCTTAACCACTGGACCACCAGGGAAGTCCCTGAGATCTGAATTTTTGAGGCATGGGAGAAATTGAAGAGCTAAGTCTCACAGGCTCACAGAACTAAGAAAAAAGGAACAAATGTAGTACTTAGATGTCTTTTCTCCTTCTAACATAGTGTACAGTCAGGCAGTTAAGGTACCTCCCCTTAAAGTGAATTCTGCACAAACCGGGTCCAGAGTACTTGTGTTCTACAAAATTATTCCTTCTAGAAAATTCATAATCAAAAAAGTAACAAAGATGGACATTAGTATTCAAAATCAGTAGCAGTCCAAAAAGCTAGTTTTAGAATAAACTTTATACCCAAATAGAATTTCATTTGTACAGGCCTGGGTCTGAAAGAGAAGGGTTAGGTTTCTAAAGATAAATGGGTTAAAAGCTGCCGAGTCTGGAGAGCATCGTCTGAGTTGCCATTTATTTGGCATCAGCTACATTCAGTTTTTGAGTCAAAGCCATTACTACGGTATGAAGGAGACAGTTGTTGGTTTTAAGGTCCTTCAGTGGAGTATGAACTCCCTGAAATGCCAAGTGAGGAAAGTTCAGGCCAACCCAGCCTGTCTTTTCTGAGAGACGGCCAAACCTTAGTGACGATCTGATCTGGACAGCCAAGAAGTCTTAGTTTTGATCTTTTGTAGGGAAAAGTTGGGACTCTGCCCAAGTCAACAGAAAAGGGAAGAGGCCAGGATGGGAATACAGCCTGTGAGAAGATGTCTGCCTACACACTGGGGAGGCATGTCCAGTTTGAGGCCTCCTGCTTGCCTGCTTAGGCCTTAGGCAATTACTGAGCTGCTGTTCCATGAGCCTTTGCATAGAACATATATTCATCTACTACGTCTTTATCATGCTGTTTTAAAACATCTTAGAGAGGTCTTATCAGTGACAGCTAACTCTAAGCTAGAGAGCAGGACATTGTTGCCTCTCCAGACCCCTTTCCTGGGAGGTCTAAATCAACTCCTTGGTTCACTGAATGCTGGACATGAAGAAAGGTACCAGGCTGGGAGCCTGGGAATAGACAGCTGGGTTCAATTGGGCTATGGAAGCTGCTTTCTCTGTAGCATATTACTGGAGAGGCAGTATGGTGTAATGGTTTCTGTTCCCCATTCTGCCACGTACTAGCTATATAAATTCTAGCAAGTTTTTCAATCTCTATAAGCCACTATTTCCTCATCTGAAAGAAAAAAAATAGAAATATACCTACCTCATAGGAAATAATGAGATAATACATGTAAAGTGCTTGGCATATATAACTGGTTGACATCTGTGTTTTCCTCACTACAATAGAACAATGTATTGAGGAAAAGAGAGACAGGAAAGTAATTCCTTATCTATGACTCTGTTTCCCAAATTATATAATAGGGGCATGATTATTATAGCCATTTGCCTTAGGAGATATGTGAAAGACAAACAGATGTGAATCCCATTGGAAAAGAAATATAAGATGGTATCGTTAACAGAAGGCTATGACCTGAGGAAACTAGAACATGGCCTTGATGTTTGATTGTTCCCTTTTGGGAGTATTATTCCTGAACTCTACCTTCCTGCTTTTTAATTCTCCTACTAGATAGGAAAATTCACATTTTCAATTGCTGTTGAGTTACATACTGAGATTTTAAGGTGCAGGTAATGGTGAAATCTCATAAGCTCTTTCAGGCAAGAAAATTTTTAAAAATAAAAGCAAACAACTACCAGGTGATAAAAAATGAAGCTATCATATGCCCAGTGTTGCTAAGTTAACAAGAAAATCATAGTAAACTTTGATAGCCACCTTCAATGAAAGAGAATTTAAACTGACCTAATTCTATCAGAAATAAGACCTCTTTCCCTCTCCCCCACCCCACAGCTACCCTTGGAAAAAAAAAAACAAAATTCTGATTCAAACGCTAACATTCCTGCAGTGCTTTGTTTTTGCTGAAGAAATTTTTTTTGTATAGTTTATTGCCGTTCCTTGAAAATAGTATACACAAAGTCCTAAATATTTACCAGATGATACAGATCTGCCAGGGTTTTAAGCCAAGTTTCAAAAGTTTTATGAAATCACTTCTTGGACATGTTTCTAACAATCTGGCCCATGAAAATTTAACTGGGGAGGATTTTTCCACCTTCTTCACATGGCCTTTAGGTCACAAGCCTCTGTGTGTGCCCATATGAAACTCATACCCTGCAATCTTGAATGTCCTTGCTCGTTCAGAAGCACTTGTTATCACTAGATAAATATACAAAAGCGTTTATTCTCTGGGAACATCTATTGATATTTCCAATGAAGACACCATGTGCTCTGGCTTCAGTACAAACTTATTTTCCCAGCCTCCACCTACTCAGATCTCAAATATCTGCCCTCTTAGCTAAATAGCTTCTCAGAAATAAATTTCAATTCAGTTTTTATACAATAGCAATTTTCAATTCAGGTTCCACAGAGCCAAATACCAAAACTACCTCAATCAGAGTAACTCCAGTTGTATTTTTATCTTTAATCTTTATAATTTTATTTGAATTAGGCCTTAAAACATTTGGGGAAAAAAATCATATGTTTCTGTAAGTATAACCCTTAATAAAGAAGAAAGGCAGTTTCATTACTTCAGTTACTAGAACCTTTAACTAATCTTAGATATCAAAATGTCATATTACCATTTTAAAATCTTTCGAAAGGATTATAAGCCTCTGAGAAATTTTAAGAAGAAACAAGGATGCTGGCCTTTCACATCCTGTCCCAGTTGCCTTGAGGATCCGGCTGCCAAAAATCTTAAGTCTTCCCCATGGGAGTCCCACAGACACATCCAGACAGGAAGGTCACATTCCATCAAGAACTCCAGAGGAAGAAAATGATGCAGAGGGGTGCGAAACCAGGCCAAGCATTTACTACAGACCAAAATCCATCTATAAAGCAGTGACCCAGTTAGTAAGGAGACATTATCCTCATTCTACCAGACTATTATTTTTGTGTTTCTATGTGGGTCATAGCACAGAAAAATCCACGGAGGATTTGCCAGGGAAAATATGGAAGCTACAACTGAGGATTGTTGACCCTACTTTTCTACTCGAGTTGTCACATGAAGGAAAAGGTGAGACCACAGGGAGTAGCAAACCCAGACATTGGGATTTCACAGACACGAAAATGTTTTTTAAAAGAATTAGGAAACTGACTCACAGTTGCTAACTTTTACTTTTGCTGTGCAAATATATGCTTAACATGATCACTCTCATCTATTACTATCATTTTGTAAAAGGGCATTTTAACACCAAAAAGGAGGGAGATTATGATCTCAGAGAAAAAGGGCTGATCTTTCCTGAATAGATCAGTTAGCCGTCTTATACTAACATCACTACGAAGGCAGCCACCTTGCCCCCCCACCCCGACTTGGATTGAATGTTTTGTTTTGTTTCCACTTTAAACCAATGAAAAGTACTTCAAGGCAATCCCAATCAACATACTGTATAGCCAGAAGAATGAGGCCAGAGGGTACTGTGATGCAGGCTCCCAAAGCAACTTGGACCTGAGCTCAGCAGACTGGTAGGGAAATCCCTGAGATAACTCTGGTTGTGAGTTAAGGTGATCCAACAGAAAACCAAGTACATCATGGCATTTTACAAGCTTTGCTGTGTACTCTGCCCAGCCCTGAGAGAGGGATGGAGGCACCAGGAGTGCACACCCTCTCCCACACTGCCGGTCAGCTTTCCAAGCTTGGTGATCCTTTTCCAGCAGATGGCAGAACACACACAGAGAAAACTCCAAAGCCACCCAAGGTTTCTGCCTCTCAATTGGTCCCGGGTATGATTTCTTTAAAAGTCTTGAAAGAAGAAAGTTTGCAAAAAAAGTCCCACCCACACTCCACCTTGAAACCTATTTACACAGTACTTCACAGAGAGGCTGAAACTCTTTGCAAAGGGAAAAGCCACAAGGTAAAGAAAGCCTGACCAATAAACTGCAAAGACCAGGATAAACATCTTCGAGATGTTAGAGAGCCTAGCAAATAACTCGTGCATTTTTTCATTCTAAACCGAAAGCTTTCATTAATCTTCATCACATGAGCCTATAAAGGTATAGTTATGAATAGTCTTTACTAAAGAAGCCCATGGATTTTACATTGCCTCTTTCCAATGAGAGAAGTCATACAGTAACCAAAGTTATTCCTGACACAGTGGGTCAGAACAGCCAAGAAAACTAATCTTGTGTCTCTACGGGTGTGTGTTTTCACAAAAGCAAAACCATGTTCCAAGCTGAAAAACTTTTTCCTAAAATATACTCTAACTGAATATTTCAGACACAATAGTAAGTAAGTAGGTCACTTGCTCTCTAGGATTCAAAGAATATCAGCTTGTGGTACTCCATCTGCAGTTAAAAGGAAAGCACTCCACACCACAAGAACATCTTCACCATAAAGCTCTTTATAGCAGAAGCTGCAGCTCAGGGGTCAGATCTATGGCCATGAGTTTTGTAGATAATTTTCAAAACTCATTAGCATCCTCAAGAGTACCAGTAATTGAGCTTCCAAAAAATCTGCAACAACCATACCTACACTACCACCCTCCCTTGCAGGCAACTTCTAGTCAGAAATTGGACCCAGGAATATATGTCCTAGAAACATTTTTAAATAGCCTTAATTTGGTTGTCAAATCATGCTCCTTCTCCATGCTCTCTTTTTTTTTTTTTACAGTGTCTAATCCGGTCCTGCCCCCACGCCCAAACAATTACCCAGTGTTCCCAGGGATGTACCACACTCTGTGCTTTCCAGGATGCTACCTGCCATGCAAAATAGAATGTTAGATCCAGAAAGGATCTGACAGAGGAATTAACACAGCTGCTTCCACTGATGAGGAAACCTCGGCTCTGAAAAATACACTCCCCTGGGCCACAATTTTCTGGTGCCAGAGCTACCCCCGTCCCTCCAGGTCTCATCAGATTGTTCATTTTCACCAGACGACAAGCGTGGGGACAGAGTGTCTGACTTCGTGGTTACTCCTCTCAGAAAACAGGTCTTTGTTGAACAAGGGGTTTGGGTTTGGAAATTGCAGGAGAGACCAGTTGGAGCAGACACAATTTTGAGCAGTGGGTACTTTCCATGTCCTCAAATGACATTCTGCCTGTAAACAGACCACACTATAAAAATGTAAGCATGGAGGACTGAGCCCTGGAACCCCTTGGCAACTGTAGAGAACATAAGCTCCATGAGGGCAGGGACTCTCTTTTATTTACACCTAGTGTGAATTCACACCCAGTACCTACAACAGAAGCTGTCACTGAATAGCAGCTCATCAGTAAATATTTGCTAGATGAACAAAATGAAGGATGGAAGCATCCCTCTTCCATTCTCTCTATACTCAGTCCATCTCTACCCACTTTTTGCTCCCTGTTATACTTAAGTCTAGTTCCTTTCATCAAAACTCTGTTGTCAGGTAATACCTATCAGTCATTTACATTTTAGTAGCCTTTAAACCACTGCTTGGAGTGTTTGGAATTTCAGTTTTCTAAAAAAAGCTCTGGCCCCTCTGCAGGCCCAGTCTCAGTCAGCAATGGAAGGTCTCTGTGGCCAGGCCCTATCCATCCTCCTCCCCGTGCATATGGCCAAGCTTTGAATTCTTTGGAAGAACAGCAAACTGTTCATAGGAACAGTTCCTTTCCCCAATGACCTCTGGATTCCCTCCTTTGGCTCTCCTTAGCTTTCACATCTTTGTAAAATAATCTAAAACCCTATCTTCCTGCTGTCTCTATCTTCCTTTCTCAGCTGTCAAAACCTAGAAGACATGCTGCTGTTGTGTATTTAGGCTCAGCTGTACTGTTCAATAAATGCCAAGCCCCTTGTTTCCCACACCTCACTCAGTGAAGCCAAAGCACCTCACCTTATTAAGCAGGAGCCCATCCTCACCCTATCACACACTAGAGGGCGCTGTTGCTATATCCAGGCCCAAGGAACTTGGAGCCATGGAGAAAAAGGAAGTGACAGAGCTCTCAAACTCCTGGGAGACATTCCTAGCTGGGCCTCTCTGCACAACCACGCTGCACAGTTTCTCAGAACCAAAGACCATTACACCTCATCAAACTATGCAATTCCAGGGTGAAGCTTACACATGGTACAATAAAATGGGAGGACTGAAGATTTCCAAACTAAAGATTTTACTGTAAGACTCATTTAGGGACACAGGTTCACATAAGAGTATTTATGATGACGACTGGATGTGAATAATTAATTCTCACTCACCACTGAAGAAGACAATTCTGTTTGGACAACCAAGCGGCAAACACTGTCAGGCAGAATTAGATGTATCAAAGGCAACCAGAACAGCCAGGAAACACTTGAGCTTGTCCGTGCTTTTCACAGTCATCTTTCCTGGTATGTGATGTCTAAGACTTTGGGAATGAAAGCTTCACACACAAACAAATGAATATCAGTCTCTCTCAGCCTCCAGCTTGGCTATTGCACAAAGCTTGCAGGCTGCCAGAGAAGCCTCCCTGGCCTCGGTTAACTCTTTGCTTGAATAACTGGTGGACCTGCATTGCAGGAAAAGCTCTCTCACGCAGCAGAAGGTCTTTTCAAATTTCTGAACAAGTCATCGTACAGAGAAAGTATACTTTCGTTGGGTTTGTGGGTTTTTTAAGATAAATTGAGAAAAATGGGTATTTTTTTTAAAGTTCTCTGAATGAGACTCTCACCTAACAGTATGAACGTTAAACATTCCCACACAGGGAAGAATGGATCTGCACCAAGGGAAATAACTCTGGTATTAATCCAAGAAGAAACAATCCCGCTCGCCCTCCCCCCACCACCAGCTGGGGTTTCACACTTTTGTTGCAGTGATTTGGGTACTCCACACAAATGCTAATGAGCAACAATTCACTAATGCTAATGATTAGAACTCTCCTTGGCTCCAAAAGCAACCCAGCCAAGCTAGAAACTTGAAGGATCCCAAAGTGTTTCAAGAGGGACTCAGCCAGTCAGAGGTGCCTTTTTAGGGCAAGTCTTACACAGAACATTTTCCTTTTGCTCTGAACTCCATCCCTAAAAAAGACACCATCCCAACTACAGCTGCATCAAACTTTCACATTAAATGCAAGGAATTTCCAGTACCAGGTCTTTTGCAATAACTAGCTTGACATTTCCACATAAAGCTCTAAAGACGAGGATAAATATACCATACTTAATAGAGTGCTGGGGAAACTTCTAAGAAAGTAGCCCTTAACCTAACTTCTGCCCTCACATACCCAAAAGATATACTCCCATTAGTTACCAAGGCTGTCTACCGCAGGGAACAGATCAGAATGAGGAGGCTGGGGGATGAGACGTGGGGTATAGTTTGAAAACGCATACTCTGAAAAAGTGACTGGAGAGCCCCCTGAAGGGACTCTGCTTAACCTCATTGGAAATCACTTAGGTTATTTAACTCGATCATAAAGCAAAGAGAGAACACAGGTGGGTAACACCAACATATTCATGATTTAAGGTACTGATGAACAATGCGTGAGTACCTCCAGTCCTACCCTGAAGTTTTACTCTTTAAAATGAAAAACCCAAAGACAGAGCCTTGAATCTACAGTTAACCAAAAACCTTCATATGCAAAATGCTAACTAGTTTGAAAAGTAATAGCATAAGCAAGTTTTAACTTAACATTTTCAGCTACAAGTCATTCCTGTGATTTCCTAATCCAAACTGTGAAAGTCTTGCTTCCTTAGTAAATTGAGCAGAGATCTCAACCACGCTTACCCATTAGATTCACCTGAAAAGATTAAACCATCCTTCCCGCCTCAATGGACTATCATTCTTAATCGGCTTGGGGTGGGCCCAGAGCAGAGTACCTTTTTAAACTCCTCAGGTGTACGGCCAGATCGAGTACCACTGAGCTGGGGTATCCAGGCCCACCACCTGAATGTAATTAACTGCCTTCTTTGAACTTCCCCATATCTGAATTTTATTCTGCACAATGAAGTTAATCGAGAGTCCTCCCACCGGAATAGAGTAAAAACAAGACTGTAATCATAAAAAACTTTGAGGTAATGAAAAAAAAGGAAGTGGGTACTTTTATCTTGATATTTGAAACCAGTTGTTGGCACTGCTAACAATGAAGCCACAAGATGTTGATGAGACGGTGAGATAATATAGCAAATATGTAGCAAATCTGTAATTCTGAGGTATAAATGTGTTACATCTCCTTACCAAAGGATTTATTGCATTGCAGAATTCAGCATTAAATTCAAACAAAGAAGCAACAGAGGGACAGAGAAGAAAGGGATGTGAGAAGCCTGCATCGTGAAAAGTCTAAACTTATATCCAGATGGTGCTGGAAGAGAGGTTCAAACCCTTAGTCCTATGGTGTGAACACAGCATCGCCATCTGGGGAAGAAGCCAGCAATGCCAAGACCTCCCTGCCCGCCTCTTCTTTGCTTTTTTTCCTCTCCCACACCTCCCTTCAAGGCCAGTGGACCTAGTGGGGTTCCTGACTGAAACCACTCAGATCCCTCTGCCCTGAACAGTACAGAACAGTCAGCCTCTTACTGCTGGCAGAAGTTAAGGGGAGATAGACTTCCTAAGGCCCTAAACCATCACTCAGCACACCAAATAAGATCTGGGGACTGAGAATCAATAGACTAAACTGTAGAAATTAGGACTCTCAGAGTCCCAACTTGGGGTCAGAAGAGGCTAAATGGTACCCCTCAGTTACACAAGCTCTGAACTGGCAAATTTTACCTTCCTGGACAACAAGAATCACAGATCCGCTTGGCCAGCAGAGGATGGCGTATCTCCACTCACCCACGCCTGTGGCATCACCATGACAGTAACACAGCTGGCTACGTAAGGACAAAACACGAGAAACACCTTACATAATCAAAGATATGCAGAAAGGTGACATGCATGGACTTGTATCGGAATTTCACTCAGGCAAAAGTCTCTAGCTCCTTCCAAATGTATCTCTAATGACCTAATTTGGTCAGGATTTTGGTGATACAGCTTAGCAACTGTACAGCTTAGCACAAAGTAGCTTCCCTATGCCTTCCTACAATGTACCCACAACCCCTGTTTTGACTCTTATCTCAATCCTTCCCAGTCAAGGCAAGCCCCAGGTTTTCAGTTTCCTCAATGGGGCCCAGGCCACCGCAATGACTCTTCATGCAGTCACCTCCAACTCTTGCTTCTAGAAGACTGAAGCAGGCTTCTAGTAGCCACCAGTTCTCAGGCATATACTGTGTTCTAGGCTCTTAATTTTGTCTTCACAACAACTTATTAGGCAGGTGTATCATCCCTATTTTACAGATAAGGAAATTGGAGCACAGAGAAACTGAATAACTTCTGTCCAAGGTCACATAATTAGTAAGCAGTACAGCAGTCTTTGAACTCAGGCCTGTCTAATGCTAAACTCATGTTCTTTAAAATAATAATGGTGGTTCTTATATAGTACCGCGTGCCAGGCGCTGATCTAAACACTCTCCAAATCTAACCTTAGTCTTTACAATAACCCTAGGAGAGAAATACTATATTTGCCACTACCTTTATGCAGGGAGAAAACTGACAGACAGATGCAACAACTCTTAAAGTTGCAAAGCTCATAACTGGCAACACCAGGATTCAAACCTAGGCAGGCTAATTCCAGCATCCAGACCTTAACCACAGTACATACTGCCCCCTACCGCATTCTCCCTGTAACTTAGTTCTTTCTGTATTCATTCATTCAAATATTGCTTATGTCCCCAACATCTTACCAGATATTATAGAAAGATAACTGTTATTTGACAAATTTCTTCCCTCAGGGAGCAGCAGTTTAGATGGGAAAAATCAGCAAAACAGTATCAAGAAAGAAGGCAGTTACCAGAATGTGAAGTCAGGTAATACGTGATTGGGGCAGCAGGAGAACTCGAGCACTCGGACAGGCAGAAAGATCTTGCTGAGCACTGAAACTGAGTCAAATTTGGAGAGGTGGAGAGAATGGTCCAGCCATACATAAAACCCTGTATGGCTGTTTTATGTATGTTATCTCATTTATTCCTCATCCAGGTCTATAAAGCATCCTCATTTAACAGATAAAGAAAATAAGGTGCAGAAAGTCCAACAACTCACGATCATACAATGACTAAGGGACAGAGCTAGGTTCATCTACCTCCGACACCCTTCTCTCAGCCAGGGGCCTCTTCGCAGGTGAACACAAAATGAAGAGGCCAGGGAATCAAGCAGAGCACTGGCGGGGCCAGGCAAACTCTAACCATTCTGATTTCTAGACCCCTTAGAGCAACCGGGGTTCTCTGTCTTCCCCCCGTCCCACAGGGTGTGTGCATTTTCAACTTAGAAGCCTCTTCCCATGGAGTTCCCACTCCAAACAAGCTCCCTTTCTGCAAACTGACATATTGTGACTTGCCTTGTCCAAGTATAGAGCAGTCCTTTCGGGCCAGTTTAGCTCACCAGGAAAGGGCCTCTCTGAGAACAAGCTCTCTGCTGGTGGGGCCAGCTGGCGGGGACACAGGCTAGGCCTTGGGGCCCTCTAGGATCCCCTAATCCAGACCCCTCTGTTAGGAGGAAAACTCTGAGGCTCAGAGAGGGGAGGGGAGTGACTCACTGAAGGCATTCCCTCACCCCACAAAAAAAAAAATTTAAAAAAATTAAAAAATCTGAGCTCCATAAAAGTGCTTTGGCAAGCAGAGGTCTGAAATGCCTCCAACAGCCTGGAGAAGAGGGAACTAAGGATCTGCCTTCCCACATAGTCTCTCTTTAGACTCCAGTGCTGCTAAGACTAAAAAGGGCAAATCTGTTTTCTTAGCAAGGTTCAAGCTTGACTCAAATTTGTATGGTTAGGAAGGGAGTAGAGGTGCAAGGCCATCTAAATGTGAATCATCAGCTCTTAATCAGCAACCTGGGGGGTGGGAAGTTTTGGGAAAGCGCGCCTGCGAGACCTTTGGATTGGCGCTCTTCCCTCTGTAGGGAAAGCAAGCCCTGATGTGACAGCACCCACTTACAGCCTCTTATAGCATGCGTTTTACAGCACCCACTGTCTAGAACAGGTATATAGGTGTCGTGATGCTTCCAGTGTACCCTCAGGTAGCCCTCTAAACAGACTTGAAGTAATAGACCCAACTACAGCAAAGGAGAATCTGCTGTCCAAAGAGTAAAAGCAGTACCCATTATGTCATCATCAGAGTGTTTAAAACATATATCAGGATCATTACTCATCAAACTTTCCCTCTGGGAACAGATATAGCCCATTGCTCTTTCTAAGGCCGAAAGCCTGTGTGTTATCTTCCATTAATATTTCCTGTCACTCTTCAGTTCCATTTCCACCAATCATCACATTAGACCACAGCCAAAAGACATACCGTTTTTAAAAATGTACTTACCTTAATGTGCTCAGAGTACTTATAGGTCAATTTCCCTGCTGGCTACTTTTAGTGTGGTTGTACAGTGTATGACGAGGACTTCTTCTCTTTCTCTTTAGCATTAGGTAAAATCCTCAGACGGAGCAGAACCTAGATATATTTAAATAAAATAAACCAATGACCTTAGGCTATATCATTCACATAGGAGTGGTTGGATATGCATTTTTTCTAATCTAGGGCCTATTGGCCAAAAGTAGTTTGAAATATTTGGGAACCTAGAGATTGGATGACTTAAAGGTAAGGAAGCTGGACCTTTCCTCTTTCTTTAAATTCTCTTTTCCCCTACGCACACCTCTCTGTGTTTGCCGCCTACCTCTCTGACCACTCATGGTTAGGTTGCTTTATGTATCCCTCTCCCTCTGCCAAGCCCTAAATGTTGGTAGTTCCCTGAACAAACTCATCTATTCCCATGGGCACAGCATATATTCCCAAACCTGTACTTCAACTGATATCTCTCTTCAGAACTTCAGACCCATTCACGAAACTACCAAACTCCCACAAGCACCTCAAACTCAATCTGTAGAAAAATGAACTCCTCATCTTCTCTCTCTGCCACCTCCTCACAGCCACTTCTCTCTCTCTTCTCTTGTTGATGGCACCATCTTCTAGCATTGCCCATGTAAGAGACCTAGGACTCACCCTTTACTCCTTACTCCTCCCCACCCAAGATCCCTCACATCCAATCAGTGTCAAACACTGTCATCATCCTCTCTTGAATCCATCCACTTTTCTCCACTCTCACAACCACCAGCCTAGTTCAGGTAAAAATCATTATTTCCCGAAGTTGAGATAAGTCTCCCAACTGGTCTCCTGACCCTACTTGAGCTCTTCCAATCCATTCCTTATGCTGAACCCAGTGATCTTTCTAATATGTATATCTAAGCATGTCATGCTTTTCACTAAAAATCCTCCTGTAGCTCCATTCTGCTTTTAGGATGAAGTCCAAATGTCTTAACCAACTGAAGATATCCTGCATAACTTGGTCTCCACATACCTCTCCAGCCGCATCTCTCACCAGAATTCCTTCACATTTCATGTTCCAGCCCCACAGAATCTCTTCCAGACCGTCACACCTGCTGTTCTCTTGCCTGCTGGCCTTCCTAGAATCACAGAATTGTACAGAGAAAACGGACTGAAAAATACCCAAATCAGGACCGTAAACCAATTTCCTCCTTATCTGCAGAAAACTCAATCCAATTAAATAAACATTTATTGAGTGCCCACCAAGGGTAAAATACTACCTTAGCAGCTGCAAAGACACTTAATAAGTAAGGCATAACCCATGCCTATGGAACTTGCAATCTCATTGCTTCTCTTAAACCTGAGTTTTAAAGTTCAGGTTCCTGGGCTTCCCTGGTGGCGCAGTGGTTGAGCGACCGCCTGCCGATGCAGGAGACACGGATTCGTGACCCAGTCCGGGACGATCCCACATGCCGCGGAGCGGCCGGGCCCGTGAGCCATGGCCGCTGAGCCTGCGCGTCCGAAGCCTGTGCTCCGCAACGGGAGAGGCCACAACAGTGAGAGGCCCGCGTACCGCAAAAAAAAAAAAAAAAAGTTCAAGTTCCTGAAATGTAGTTCCTTTCCTCAAACTTAAGTTCAAGGCACGCTAAGAAACTATCTGTTCGTGACACAACTGGCTTGTGCCTATATTTACTTTACCAGAATATTTCACCCCCATCTCTCCCAATCCAGGGCCCACATACCATCTCCCAATTTCTGAACTTCAAAGAAGCACTACCCGGCTGTTTATGCCTAGATTAGAAAGCTCGAAGTTCCTGTTGGCTTTTTCAGCTGTGGCTTATGGCAATCTAATTGGCATCGATCACCAGGGATTCCCAGGAGCCTGAAGTCCAGCATTTAGTAGCTATGTGTGGTGTTGCATCAGTCAGGACTGGAGTTTTAAGTTTAAAATACTGGAGCTCAGGAAAGGAGTAGAGAGAAGAGCCATCCTGAAGAAATTTAATAGATAGCCTTTTGGATTGCCCCTGAGCACACACACAGCAAAATGATGGAGCTAGGCAAAGAACACTATCTAAAAGCAAAAGACTATATCCTATGTCTCTGCCGAGCCAGAATGTGATTTTATGATGGAGACACAATCTTAGTGATAGTTTTCCTTCTTCTTGGTGGGTAGATGACTAGAAGGCTTAGTATTACTAGAATTTCAAAGAGGCATCCCCTCTGTGGGCAGACAAATGACCAAAGTCACTCCCTCCTCCTGACTGACTGGAGGCAGGCTTTGTGCAGGGCATGCACTGCATGTCCATGTGTGGTTGGCCCTGGATGGCACTTGTCTGCCTTCCAAATTCATGGCTATCACTACATAAATGGGAGATACTATCTCAGGTTTCTCACCACCCAGCCCTGAACAAGACGGGGTCTACTTTCAAAACACAGAAAGTTACTATAATACATTTTCCATACTTCTCTACTTGGAAACTCATGTGAAGATTCCTAGTGCCTTAAACTTTCATCATTTGTTCATAATGGCCGATCCTGGCCCACCCCTCCACCCCCCTCGATGAGGCAGAAATTTGGATTGTTCTCAAATACAACACAAAGAGAATTTCTGGCAACCAGAGTTTTACCCAGGGGTGGTAATGAAGCATAATTATCCTTGGCTGACCAGAAGCCGAATGACTATTAATAGAGAGAAGCAACAAGAAAGTGTCAAATAGGATAGGGAGCATGCTATACCTGGGTTGAAACACTCAATAATTAGGAACAGAATGTAGAGAACCAAGTGGCCATTTGCCCTATGTCTTATTCCTTTTGGTTTTTTAGGTTGGATTGATTCCTGTCTAGTTCAAGGTGGGGCGTGTACTAGCCTAATTTGGTCTGGGAACCAACCAAGGATTCTGGATGCTACTTTTAAGGCAGGTCCTGGGCCTTAGTTTACCTGTGTTCCTAGGTCTAAAACACCTTTCCTTCCATCTATTGCAAAGTAAGTTTGAGTGTTTGTCAGACAGCAACAGCAGTAAACAAGAGAGTCGAAAAAGATTGGATGCGGCATCATCAACCTCATGTTTTATTTGCATCCCTAGAACTCTGAAGATTCTGCATTTGGCATAGCAAAATCTCCCCCATAGGACTGCACGTGGAGTGACTTTCATATTTTCCACATCTCTGGTCTGGCCTTATTACTCAAAGGACATTAACCCCTGCATTCCATCTAAGAACCTATCAGTAAGTCTTTCAGTCTAAAGAAGTATCAAATAAGGAAATTACTGATTTACAAGCCAGAAATATTTATTGAGTTTGGAAACATTTATCAATTGCCTTCCATATGGAAAACAAAGGATTTAGCACTAGGATGGAGGAGGGTAGGGTGAAGAAGGGCTTGAAAGATGAGAGACAAGAAGCCTCCCCTCAAATGACCTTAAAATTGGGGGAAACACACAGACACAAAAATAAATAATACAAAAGAGAGACAGAGCCCAGGTGTATGGGGCTGTGCTTGCTGAAAGAGAACCAAATTTGGAACTTGCCATACCATCAACAACTTTTAAATATTTTTCATTCTTCCAGAGTAAAACCTTATCATACCTGCGAAGGAGAGAAACTACAATAAACAGAAATACGCTCCTTGAGGAAGATTTGTCTATATTCTTTTACTAATCCCAGGACAGAGGCCCTGAGGTTTATTTTCAGGTTGATCTGGTTTTGATGTGTATGAATGATTTGGTCAGTAAGATAGCAAATAGCCAAAGAGATCAAAAGGATTAGAAAGGCCCACTGAGACAAGATTATGATCCATCCATCAGCATATATATATCTGGGCTCTGCAGCATGGCTGGGACACAGACCTACTGAGCCAACTGGATGCCACCATAACTGTGTGCCCCAAGAGGCTTTTACACCCTGGGGAGACAGTAATGGCAGTCCTAAGAGGAAGATCTGTGAAACCAACTGCAGAGCTCCCCAGTACCCTGCATTAAAAGCCATCAAAATTGGAGGCTTTGCTGATAAGAGAAGTGGAGCATTAGGGAAGATAACTCAAGGTACTGAAAATCCTCAGTCAGACCCACTTCAGCTTGATTGTAATTCTTGGCTCCAGGCCTACTTCTGAAAGACATCAAACATGGAAAGAAAATAAGTCTGAGAAAAAATATAGCTTATTCCATTCGAAGGATAGACAATGAGACATGTAACAGATGGAATGGGAAAGGGCAAAGGGCGTAATAAGACTCGCTACAGGATTAAGCGCTCATCTGATTAAAAGCAGCATATGCAGGGCAGAGGCAGAGCAAAACCACACCACTCACTCCACGCTTCAGGGTGTGCAGCCGTCAACACGCCGGAGACCAAGTGGGAGCCACAAACACAAGCCCCGCTGAGAAGTATCATGACTGGTTAACTGGACTGTGAAGGTTTTGCCTTGATCTTTAGTCACGAAAGTCTCAGCCACAGAAAGAACTACGCATCTGTTGCAGAAGCAGAAGAGCTCAACTTTGTACCCTCAGTGCCAAGCATGATGCCGGACACATCAGGGCTTAATAACTGTGCTTTGAATGAGTGAAAGTCTAACCTCTTAGCTATATGCCCATGAGGTCTGGAAGGGGTAGAGGTAGTCTGTAACCATATGTCCTGATTTGCCTGATAATCCCAGACTATACCTGTTGTATCCGCATAATCAGTAATGGCCCCTTTTACTTGCTAAAGAGTATCAGTTTGGACAGCAAATTATATTTTACTTTAGGTATATAGTCTGTCACCAAAATGAATGTTTTCCATTGATTAGATGATCACAAATACACATGGGGCCCTTTATTTTTTCAACCAAGTCACTCCTCAGTCCTTGCAGAGCCTGTCTTTGGTGGACTTTGTGAGGTCCTTTTTTCTCTGGTCTCCCGTTTTATCTCTTCGCCCATGTTTCCCTTATTTCTTCCATCCCTGTTTTTCCTTCATGAGTCCTGGCTCTACCCCTGGGGTGGGGAGTGTGAGTCAGCCTCTCTGTGTCCTGTGAGTTCTGATTATTTTAAGTCCTTCAGAGTCTCAGAGGAACACCACTTCTAACATATCCTTCCTTGCTAATATTCACAACCTTTGATAGCATGACTTCAATGTATTTTTGTGCTGACAAAGTCTCTATTTTTTTTCTGACTTTCCAAAGACCCCTCTCAAGAATGAGTGATAATGGAGACAAGGAAAGAAGGAAGCAAGGGAGGAAGAAAACCCTGTATTGCTACAAATGGATAAATGAACAAAAAGCTTGAGTGAGGGCCTACATATGGACAAGGAGATGGACTTCTAGTCCTATGGCTTTTTCTTACCTACCAAAAAGAAAGGGCTGAATTACATCTTGCTTTTTAAGCAAGGAGTCTGATTTATTCCTGAGACTTCTATCTATTTCCATTTATTTAGCTTAGCATTTACACCAGCAGGATTCAAGAACAAATTCTATTTTGTTCAAGATAAATCATCATTCACTCCTGGAAGCCCAAAACCATCATAAAAATAAAAAGAAGTAGGAGGGAAAAGGAATGTTAGTAAGAATTGGATCCATTAATGAGTTTGGGATTTTGATATTTTTTGGGTAATTTTTTTCAATCTTTCTCTCAGACCATGAATGGGAGTTTATTATCTGGGGTGTAAACTTCTTATGAGCTTCTGACATTGCTGCTAATAAGGAAATAATAGCAGATCTATAGTCTCTGTCTTCATAAAAAGAAGCAAGAGACTCATTTGGCCATATCAGACTGAATCAGGAACCTTAAAAAAATAAATTAACTCTATATAACAGGATGTAAAGTTAGAGTCTGAAGACATGGATTGGAATCCCATTCTATTCGTTCCTAGCTGCGTGGCCTTGGACAAATCTCTTGGGGACTCAGCTTCTCAACTGCATAATGAGAGGCTTATTTGCTTAAGCTCCACCTATCACTCAAGCTCTATGAATCTACGGCTTAATCATTTGGTCAGGGAGAATTTCTTTCTCCAATAATCCCCACATGAAGGGCATCAAATGTTCAACTCCATCTCCTACTCCCACATCCCACTAGTTATCTTCTAACACCCCTAACAGAAGGCCTAGGATCTCTATGCTCCCTTACTGCCCCCATCTTTCCCTGTAATCCATATGCTCTGGATTCCATAACTTCATCAGGGTGATTTCTGGTAAATGAACTGACTCTGCTCACAGTGCCTGGCTGTGCCGTGGCTATGAGCTCTCTGAGGACAGCAAAACATCTCATATCAAAGGGTCCATCTGTCTTTAGCTGGAAAATATATTTTGAATAATCAAGTTTGCTACAAATTGGCCAGCTCAGGTCCACTACTGAGAAATCAATTGCTCAGCCTTTCATGTCTCTCCTGAGCCAGTGTATGTTGTTCAGTGGATTCAATACTACAACAATCTCAACCCCTGCTCCTCCTTGGCAAGGAATGTTATTTCATTACACCTGCCTAGAAAGGTACCAACATTCCCTGACTTGCTATTGACACTCATTGATTCAAACCTGACTCCCAGACATGTTTGCTTACTAAAAGGAGCCTAAATAAAGCATGTGTTACTCATTTTCCCCTAGCGAGAGAAGATTTTGTAAAATCGTCTTGCGGCAACCCTTGTCAATATGGTTTAAAAATAGTGCTCACAATTCACTAATACCCTCTGTGCCTGTGGGATGGAAACACCTTTACATAGTCAGACCCAGGGATCTTAAACCCCATTTGGAGATTTCCAGAAAGTTCTCTTATAACTACTTCATGGATTTGCTGGGACCATGAAATGAGATGATGCATGCGAACTGCACAAACCCCAGCACATTACAGGAACTCTATTTTTTCCAGTGGGTGAGAAAGATGCCTTAGAGAAGGCAGCACTGCCGAAGCTCTCTTGATGATGATAGGAAAGATTACTGTGAATACACGGTAAAATGGTAGGGGTAGGACAGAAGGAATGAATGTATAAGTAGATAGGAAAGTGAAACAGATGTGGAATAAAGCATGAGCATAATGTGAGAAAGTTCTCCCAGACTCTGCCTTCTCAGCATCCCAAATGGCCACACTCATGGGAACAAAGTTTTCTGGTGGGTCTCAAGTTCCATCCTCATTACAGTCTATAATCTACCTACAAACTTCCCCTTCCTGCGCTCTGAATGCTGCCATCATAAGAACACATTCTCTGCTCCTTAGTTTCTTTTTTTTTTTTGCTTCCTAATTTCTTATGTGTAATTCCTACATCTCTCCCATGGTACCAAAGACATTCATAGCTCTACCTTTGATTTTTCTGGTCTGCGTGGAAACAGCCACCTGAGATTCTGCTTTACAGATAACTTGATAAATTCCATTGATGTTGGAACCCATGTCCATTTAATTCTCTAGGAATTGTACCTACAACTGCTCTGTTGTATTCAAGGGTCCATGGTTTGTATTTTCTTTGTAACAATCACGGACGACATCTATAGACTTTCAAATGCTCTCACTGCCTAGCTGAAAACAGTGTCCCACACAAGGGGACACAAGGAAGAACTGTCCTGCTCCAAACAGCAATGCAGCTCTCTTGTCCCCTGCATTGGTAAACTCTGTCTGGCCTAGTAAAACGCTTCCTAGAAGAAAAGTGCATCAAAAGCCTCCATAATTCTATACGTTAGCTTTGCTAGGCTGACTACCATGCTCCTGCACCCTGGTTGTAAGACAGATTCTTCATGGTCCCTGAATCCTGTTCCCTTGTCCCTACTAACTGGGTTCAGGGACAGTGGCTGGCACAAGGCACTCCTGTGAAAGAGACTCCCAACCCAAATCTACCAACCACAACATGAATCCCTCGGATTGGACTGTTCCCAGTCTCTTTTCCTTGATTTTCTTTCTCTAGCTTCCTCTGTGCTTTTCATAATTACTGTTCTTCCTCCTATTACAAATGAACCTCTCCTTCCTTCTGTCATCTCCTAAACTTCCCTGAAGGAATTTTTTAGTAAGTTCTGGCAAAAGTAGCAAGAATGCTAAAGACCAGTCAAAAAAAGGAAGCAAAACCCAAAAAAGCTAAAGGAAGCAGGCTTTTGGCTCTGGAAAACAAATGCTTTTATGCTACCTTAGGCACTAGCGCAGAAGGGTCCCTTGAAAAGGAGTCAGGCTATAACATTACTTAATATTGAGTATCTCAGCAGCACTGCAAGGTGATGTTTACCATGGCTTTCCTTGTACCAAGGGCTGGGTTTCCAGCGACCCATTTGCTGGTGCCAATTTCTAATAGCTTTATGGCCAGAAACTACTGCCCAACTGGGGCAAGGGAGGGCAGGGTGCAGAGGGAGACAGGATTAGATCTAGGCCCAGGGGGTCAGTGGCAGTGTGCACAAAAAGCTGGCCCCTGGAGGTAACAAAGGCCAGGAATTCCCTTGGCCCCTTGGTAGCCTGAGGGTGTCACTTGTTGGAAAAAATGAGGTCTAACCCAGATAAAAGGGGAAGCTGGTACCTCACCTGCCAGGTCTATACTGAAATATAAACTCCAGCCTCTGGAGTTTCTTCCAGCTGCCAGCCAGGTGCCACAACAACTTGGTACCAGGCTCTGGCCCTCCCTTCACCATACCCTAGTAGGAAAGCATCCCCAGGATGAGGTTCAGCAATACTCTTGTCTATAAGGGTGATAAACAAGGAGTTTAGAGCCTGAACATCTTATCTGAGGTGATGACAAGAAGCCCAGAGAGAGACTATACAAGAGTCCTTGTATGGCCAACATAGTCTAACTGACATCTTTGTGTAAATGAGAAGGCCCTCCCTCACTGTGAGTAGATAGAGACCTGTGGGTGCACAGCTTGGGTGAAACACGGGCATGATTTGTGCTCAGGTACAGTGCACAATGCATAGCAACACAGAGCCGTCCCATTCCATAGCTCAGGGGTTAGAAATAATTAGGTTCAACGCAGAGTGTCAGAAAAGATGGCAGGTGTCATGTCTGGGTCAGCCTTCTCACACCCTTCTGCATGTTGGGGCATCAGTCTGTGCCAGGCTAGCTAAGGACAGAGATGCTAGGAGGAGCAAGGGTGACAGAAACATGGTGGCCCTACCAGGACTTACACTCAAGCCAGCCATGTCCTAACCTCACTCTGACACAGCCACTGAGACCCAACCCACTCCCGTCATCAGGCTCACTCACCACCATCTGTCTCTGAGGAAAATTATCTAGAACAATGCATGCCTGCTTGCTATGAGTGCATTTGGGGATCCAACAGTGATGTGAGGTACAGAAAATGGACCAAGCAGTATTATCACGATGAAGGAATCAAAAGGAATAGGGGAAAGGTCTCAAATAGGGGGGATTGGTTCCTAAAAGAAGAAGAATTGGACCACAACCCTCTCACTACTACTCCAAACATAAAGCAACAGATAAAATATAAAAAGAATGTATTAAGGGGCAACCTTCATGATGGCGGAGGAGTAAGACGTGGAGATCACCTTTCTCCCCACAGATACACCAGAAATACATCTACACGTGGAACAACTCCTACAGAACACCTACTGAACACTGACAGAAGACCTCAGACCTCCCGAAAGGCAAGAAACTCCCCATGTACCTGGGTAGGACAAAAGAAAAAAGAAAAAACAGAGACAAAGAATAGGGTCGGGACCTGCACCAGTGGGAGGGAGCTGTGAAGGAGGAAAGGGTTCCACACACTAGGAAGCCCCTTCGCAGGCGGAGACTGCGGGTGGCGGAGGGGGGAGCTTCGGAACCGCGGAGGAGAACACAGCAACAGGGGTGCGGAGGGCAAAGCGGAGAGATTTCCGCACAGAGGATCTGTGCTGGCCAGCACTCACCAGCCCGAGAGGCTTGTCTGCTCACCCGCTGGGGCGGGCGGGGCTCAGAGCTGAGGCTTGGGCTTTGGTCTGATGCAGGGAGAGGACTGGCGGCGTGAACACAGCCTGAAGGGGGCTAGTGCACCACGGCTAGCCAGGAGTGAGTCCGGGAAACGGTCTGGAGCTGCCGAACAGGCAAGAGACTTTTTCTTGGCTCTTTGTTTCCTGGTGCGCGAGGAGAGGGGATTAAGAGCGCTACTTAAAAGAGCTCCAGAGACGGGCGCGAGCCGTGGCTATCAGTGCAGACCCCAGAGACGGGCACGAGACGCTAAGGCTGTTGCTGCAGCCACCAAGAAGCCTGTGTGCAAGTACAGGTCACTATCCCCACCTCCCCTCCCGGCAGCCTGTGCAGCCCACCACTGCCAGGGTCCCGTGATCCAGGGACAGCTTCCCCGGGAGAACACACAGCTCGCCTCAGGCTGGTGCAATGTCACGTCAGTCTCTGCCGCCGCAGGCTCGCCCCGAATTCTGTACCCCTCCTTCACCCCGGCCTGAGTGAGCCAGAGCCGCCAAATTAGCTGCTCCTTTAACCCCGTCCTGTCTGAGTGAAGACCAGATGCCCTCAGGCAACCTACATGCAGAGGCGGGTCCAAATCCAAAGCTGAACCCCAGGAGCTGTGCGAACAAGGAAGAGAAAGGGAAGTCTCTCCCAGCAGCTTCAGGAGCAGTGGATTAAATCCCCACAATCAACTTGATGTACCCTGCATCTGTGGAATACCTGAATAGACAACGAATCATTCCAAAATTGAGGCAGTGGACTTTGGGAGCAACTGTAGACTTGGGGTTTGCTGCATGCGACTGACTGGTTTCGGGTTTTACGTTTATCTTAGTTTAGTATTTAGAGTTTATTATCATTGGTAGATTTGTTTATTGATTTGCTTGCTCTCTTCCTTTTATATATATATACATATATATATTTTTTTTTCCTTTTTCTCTTTTTGTGAGTGCATATGTGTATGCGTCTTTGTGTGATTTTGTTTGTATATCTTTGCTTTTACCATTTGTCCTAGTGTTCTGTCTGTCCGTTTTTTATTTTTTTTTAATATAGTTTTTAGTGCTTGTTATCATTGGTGGACTTGTTTTTTAGTTTGGTTGTTCTCTTCCTTCTTTCTTTTCCTTTTTTTCTATTACTTTTTAATAATTTTTTTTATTTTAATAACTTTCTTTTTATTTTTTCTTTCTTTCTTTCTTTTTTTCTCCCTTTACTTCTGAGCCACGTGGCTGACAGGGTCTAGGTGCTCCAGCCAGGTGTCAGGCCTGTACCTCTGAGGTGAGAGAGCCGAGTTCAGGACATTGGTCCACAAGAGACCTCCCAGCTCCACGTAATATCAAATAGCGAAAGCTCTCCCACAGATCTCGATCTCAACGCTAACACCCAGCTGCACTCAAAGACCAGCAAGCTACAGTGCTGGACACCCTATGCCAAACAACTAGCAAGAAAGGAACACAACCCCAGCCATTAGCAGAGTGACTGCCTAAAATCATAATAAGGTCACAGGCACCCCAAAACACACCACCGGACACGGTCCTGCCCACGAGAAAGACAAGATCGAGCCTCATCCAACAGAACACAGGCACTAGTCCCCTCCATAACGAAGCCTACACAACCCACTGAACCAACCTTAGCCACTGGGGGAAGATACCAAAAGCAACGGGAACTACGAACCTGCAGCCTGCGAAAAGGAGACCCCAAACACAGTAAGTTAAGCAAAATGAGAAGACAGAGAAAGACAAAGCAGATGAAGGAGCAAGGTAAAAACCCACCAGACCTAACAAATGAAGAAGAAATACACAGTCTACCTGAAAAAGAATTCAGAGTAATGATAGTAAAGATGATCGAAAATCTTGGAAATAGAATGGAGAAAACACAAAAAACATTTAACAAGGACCTAGAAGAACTAAACAGCAAACAAACAATGATGAACAACACAATAAATGAAATTAAAAATTATTTAGAAGTAATCAATAGCAGAATAAAGGCAGAAGGATGGATAAGTGACCTGGAAGATAATATAGTGGAAATAACTACTGCAGAGCAAAATAAAGAAAAAAGAATGAAAATAAGTGTGAACAGTCTTAGAGACCTCTGGGACAACATTAAACGCACCAACATTAGAATTATAGGGGTCCCAGAAGAAGAAGAAAAAGAGAAAAGGACTGAGAAAATATTTGAAGAGATTATGGTAGAAAACTTCCCTAATATGGAAAAGGAAGTAGTCAATCAAGTTCAGGAAGCACAGAGAGTCCCATACAGGATAAATCCAAAGAGAAACATGCCAAGACACATATTAATCAAGCTAAAAAAAATTAAATACAAAGGAAAAATATTAAGAGCAGCAAGGGAAAAATAATAAATAACATACAAGGGAATCCCCATAAGGTTAACAGCTGATCTTTCAGCAGAAACTCTGCAAGCCAGAAGGGAGTGGCAGGACATATTTAAAGTGATGAAAGGGAAAAACCTACAGTCAAGATTGCTCCACCCAGCAAGGATCTAATTCAGATTTGACAGAGAAATTAAAACCTTTACAGACAAGCAAAAGTTAAGAGAATTCAGCACCACCAAACCAGCTTTACAACAAATGCTAAAGGACCTTCTCTAGGCAGGAAACACAAGAGAAGGAAAAGACCTACAATAACAAACCCAAAACAATTAAGAAAATAGTAATAGGAACACACATATCAATAATTACCTTAAATGTAAATGGATTAAATGCTCCCACCAAAAGACACAGACTGGCTGAATGGATACAAAAACAAGACCCACATATATGCTGTCTACAAGACACCCACTGCAGACCTAGGGGCACATACAGACTGAAAGTGAGGGGATGCAAAAAGATATTCAATGCTAATGGAAATCAAAAGAAAGCTGGAGGAGCAATTCTCCTATCAGACAAAATAGACCTCAAAACAAAGACTATTACAAGAGACAAAGAAGGACACTACATAATGATCAAGGGACAATTCAAGAAGAAGCTATAAGAATTGGAAATATTTATGCACCCAACATAGGAGGACCTCAATACATAAGGCAAATGCTAACCACCATAAAAGGGGAAATCGACAGTAACACAATCATAGTAGGGGATTTTAACACCCCACTTTCACCAATGGACAGATCATCCAAAATGAAAATAAATAAGGAAACACAAGCTTTAAATGATACATTAAACAAGATGGACATAACTGATATTTATAGGACATTCTATCCCCAAACAAGAGAATACACATTTTTCTCAAGTGCTCATGGAACATTCTCCAGGCTAGATCATATCTTGGGTCACAAATCAAGCCTTGGTAAATTTAAGAAAACTGAAATTGTATCAAGTATCTTTTCCGACCACAATGCTATGAAACCGGATATCAATTACAGGGAAAAATTTCTAAAAAACACAAACACACAGAAGCTAAACAATACACTACTTAATAACCAAGAGATTACTGAAGAACTCAAAGAGGAAATCAAAAAATACCTAGAAACAAATGACAATGGAGACACGACGACCCAAAACCTATGGGATGCAGCAAAAGCAGTTCTAAGAGGGAAGTTTATAGCAATACAGTCCTTCCTCAAGAAACAAGAAACATCTCAAATAAACAACCTAAACTTGCACCTAAAGCAATTAGAGAAAGAAGAATAAAAAAAAACCCAAAGTTAGCAGAAGGAAAGAAATCATAAAGATCAGATCAGAAATAAATTAAAAAGAAATGAAGGAAATGATAGCAAACATCAATAAAACTAAAAGCTGGTTCTTTGAGAAGATAAACAAAATAGATAAACCATTAGCCAGGCTCATCAAGAAAAAAAGGGAGAAGACTCGAATCAACAGAATTAGAAATGAAAAAGGAGAAGTAACAACTTACACGGCAGAAATACGAAGGATCATGAGAGATTACTACAAGCAACTATATGCCAATAAAATGGACAACCTGGAAGAAATGGACAAATTCATAGAAAAGCACAACCTTCCGAGACTGAACCAGGAAGAAATAGAAAATATAAACAGACAAATCACAAGCACTGAAATTGAGACTGTGATTAAAAATCTTCCAACAAACCAAAGTCCAGGACCAGATGGCTTCACAGGCGAATTCTATCAAACATTTAGAGAACAGATAACACCTATCCTTCTCAAACTCTTCCAAAATACAGCAGAGGGAGGAACACTCCCAAATTCATTCTACGGGCCACCATCACCCTGATACAAAAAGCAGACAAAGGTGTCACAAAAAAACTACAGACCAATATCACTGATGAACATAGATGCAAAAATCCTCAACAAAATACTAGCAAACAGGATCCAACAGCACATTAAAAGGATCACACACTATGATCAAGTGGGGCTTATCCCAGGAATGCAAGGATCCTTCAATATACGCAAATCAGTCAATGTGATAAACCAGATTGACAGATTGAAGAAGAAAAACCGTATGATCATCTCAATAGATGCAGAAAAAGCTTTCAACAAAATTCAACACCCATTTATGATAAAAACCCTCCAGAAGGTAGGCATAGAGGGAACTTACCTCAACATAATAAAGGCCATATATGACAAACCCACAGCCAGCATCATTCTCAATGGTGAAAAACTGAAACCATTTCCTCTAAAATAAGGAACAAAACAAGGTAGTCCAGTCTCACCACTATTGTTCAACATAGTTTTGGAAGTTTTAGCCACAGCAGTCAGAGACGAAAAAGAAATAAAAGGAATCCAAATCAGAAAGGAAGAAGTAAAACTGTCACTTTTTGCAGATGACATGGTACTATATACATAGACTATCCTAAAGATGCTAACAGAAAACTAGTAGAGCTAATCAATGAATTTGGTAAAGTAGCAATTAAGGAAACACTGCCATTTACCATTGCAACAAAAAGAATAAAATACCTAGGAATAAACCTACCTAAGGAGACAAAAGACCTGTATGCAGAAAACTATAAGACACTGATGAAAGAAATTAAAGATGATACAAACAGATGGAGAGATATACCATTGTTCTTGGATTGGAAGAATCAACATTGTGAAAATGACTCTACTACCCAAAGCAATCTACAGATTCAATGCAATCCCTATCAAACTACCAATGGCATTTTTCACAGAACTAGAACAAAAAATTTCACAATTTGTATGGAAACACAGGAGACCCCGAATAGCCAAAGCAATCTTGAGAAAGAAAAAGAGAGCTGGAGGAATCAGGCTCCCGGACTTCAGACTATACTACAAAGCTACAGTAATCAAGACAGTATGGTACTGGCACAAAATCAGAAATATAGATCAATGGAACAGGATAGAAAGCCCAGAGATAAACCCACACACATATGGTCACCTTATTTTTGATAAAGGAGGCAAGAATATACAGTGGAGAAAAGACAGCCTTTCAATAAGTGGTGCTGGGAAAACTGGATAGCTACATGTAAAAGAATGAAATTAGAACACTCCCTAACACCGTACATAAAAATAAACTCAAAATGGATCAAAAACCTAAATGTATGGCCAGACACTATACACGTCTTAGAGGAAAGCATAGGCAGAATACTCTATGACATACATCACAGCAAGATCCTTTTTGACCCACCTCCTAGAGAAATGGAAATAAAAACAAAAATAAACAATGGGACCTAATGAAACTTAAAACCTTTTGCACAGCAAAGGAAACCATAAACAAGACAAAAAGACAACCCTCAGAATGGGAGAAAATATTTTCAAATGAAGCAACTGACAAAGGATTAATCTCCAAAATTTACAAGCAGCTCATGCAGCTCAATATCAAAAAAACAAACAACCCAATCCAAATATGGGCAGAAGACCTAAATAGACATTTCTCCAAAGAAGATATACAGATTGCCAACAAACACATGAAAGGATGCTCAACATCACTAATCATTAGAGAAATGCAAATCAAAACTACAATGAGGTATCACCTCACAGCAGTCAGAATGGCCATCATCAAAAAAATCTACACACAATAAATGCTGGAGAGGGTGTGGAGAAAAGGGAACCTTCTTGCACTGTTGGTGGGAATGTAAATTGATACAGCCACTGTGGAGAACAGTATGGAGGTTCCTTTAAAAACTAATAGACTAGGGGTGCTTACTACCCAGAGACTCACTGAAAAAAACAAACAAAAAACTGAAGAATGCGTATAGAAACTGATAAAAATATAATAACTGTATATTTAATCCTTACCCATAAAAATAATAACTATTTGGGGGGGGAGGGTTAGGTTTAAATAAAACCCTAGACAGCAATATGAAGAAAGATATGTGCAGTGTAGGTACAGGAGGAAGAGAGGAACAAAGAAATTATTTTCTTATCTAGAAGAGACAAGATATACTGAATAAACATAGGCTTTATAGAAATTTTTAAAATTATGTATATATGTTAAAACTTTAAGGACAACCACTAAAATAAAAGTAATGCATCATATATATTGCAAGCAACAAAGGGAATAAAGGAAAATAGAAAAAAAAATCAACCACACAGAAAGCAGAAAAGAAAAAAAAAAAGCAGCAAAGAAAAAGCGTGGCTACAGCAGAAGTGTCCAGATGTCTGCCAAAGATTTGTGATCCTCTACCATAGTGAGGAACTGCTGCTGGGAAGTGGCTGTCAGGCCAAGAACTACATTTCCCAGGCCCCTCTTGCTTCTAGGTAGGACCATATGACTAGTTCTCATCAACAAAATGTGAGCAGTAGTGATATAAATAACTTTCAGGCTGATGTGGTTAAGAAGCAGCCTAACCCTTTCTTTCCCTTTCTAGGGTGATCTTGGAACCAACATGTTGGGAGTGGCAGCACCGCAAGATGGAAGAAACCTTGATTCCTGAATGACTGTGTGGGGCAGACCATACCCTCTGTGCCACTGATTGGATTTTTACATAACAAAATACATACTTCTATTATGTTAAGCCACTGAGGTTTCCACGTTCATCTGTAACCTCAGCTGGCACTACCCTAAGTAATACAGACGGTAAACAGAAAAAAAATAATTTGACAGAAATAATGTAGGTATATTATCAATCACAAAAATGTAAATGGACTAAGCCCAAGGGTTGGCAAACTACAGCTGGCAGGACAAATCTGGCTCTGTGCATTGATTTATGTATTGTCAGTGGCTATTTCTGAGTAGTTACAGCAGAGACTATATGGGTCACAGAGCCAAAAATATTTACTGTCTGATCCTTTCTAGGAAAAGATTGCTGACCTCTGAATTAAACCCATTTATTAAAAAATAGGATGAGAGCAAGTCAATTTTTTTTTTTTTTTTTTTTTTTTTGCGGTACGCGGGCCTCTCACTGTTGTGGCCTCTCCCGTTGCGGAGCACAGGCTCCGGACGCGCAGGCTCAGCGGCCATGGCTCACGGGCCCAGCCGCTCTGCGACATGTGGGATCTTCCCGGTCCGGGGCATGAACCCCGTGTCCCCTGCATCGGCAGGCGGACTCTCAACCACTGCGCCACCAGGGAAGCCCGAGAGCAAGTCAATTTTTAAAGATTCAAATAATGCTATTTACCAGAAAACATACTTTTTAAAAATCTCACCAAAGGTTTGCAAATAAGGAAATGGATAAAGATATGTCAAGCAAATACTAACCAAAAGAAAGAATACATAGCAATATTAATATCAGACAATATAAAAGGTAATGCGTCAACATTAACAGGGATAAAGTAGTATACTACATAAGGAGAAAAAGAAAACACCCCAGGAAGACGAAACAATCTTGAACTTGTAAGCACCTAATTATATAAAGCAAATGTGATAGAACTACAATGAAAACTTCTTCACAGCTATAAATTCAGAGGCAAATTTCAGCACGCATCTTTCAGAAACTGATAAATCAAGCCAATAAATTTTAGTTATATTAAAGAAGGAGCAATTAGGAGATCTGAAAGCTGTGACTCCCAATGCAGAACGGGTGGGGGTTTCAGAACCACCTGAGGAACTTTTTCAAATAATACATTACCCAGAGAGGAGAAAAGGAGAGATCTTCTGAGAACTAATTCAGTACACCTCTGTTACTGTCAGAAAGAGGGGGATCGCTTAGGGATGTTATGTTGTGGTAAAAAGAGGTTGAGAACTGTTAAGTCTTTCTCAAGATGCTGGACAGTGGCCAACCTCAATGATAAGGGCCCTGAAAAGAAACATTTGTGATTTATCAAGTACTTAAACCGTTTCCAACATAAGATACTGCATGGGTACCAGAGACATCAAAGTACTGGAATAAGAACAAAAAAACCTGTTATGAGAGTGACCGGCTACCTCTCCTGATTTTCTGAGTACTTGTTTCTAATTTTCAAAACATGTCAGAGTTTTGTCTTAGTAGATTCAGTTTAACTAAATGTACAGCTTCTCAGGACAGAAAATAGTTTTTAAGGTGTACAAAACTATATATTGACTTAAAATCCTGGCTCAACAGCTTTAGGAAAATTTTACCAATAGACAATCTATTAAAAGGTAATCTACTCCCTCTAAAAGTTCAAAGTTCACTGCACAAGAGAAATTCGTTTAATCTAAGGAAACCACAAAAATGAAATTTAACTCTGCCGTAAAACAGAGGAATGTAACGTTCTCATTCAATCAGTCCACCAGTCCACTTGGTTTCCTCTCTAGACCTCGCCTATGGGAAGGAATTTATAATAATGTAGTCAGTATATCAAAATTCCTCTCTAACAAATAAATTCTATGTCCATGGAAGCTTGCAAGGAATATATTTTGAGACTACACATTCAAAGGCAAGAGAAAAGAAATTGTGTCTAAATAATGGACTGAGGCACTAGTTCAGAAAATAAAAATACATAATTTCGGAGTAACGAGGAAAACATAAAATACTAGGGAGAGAAGTTCAGTTCTGACATGGCAAACAGGCAATACTACTTATTCTTGAATAGCTAAGTGACATGCTGAAAACGTGAAAGAAGGATTAGAGCAGAAAGAGAGAGGCTAGAAGACCTGGGTAGTCCATGCGTGAGTTGATGAGGGTGGGGATTTAGAGGAATGGCCCTAAGAATGAGATTTAATGTGAATGAAGACTGGGGAGGAGGAGCCAACCAGACAGGGAACGACTGGAAGAATGAGAAAAAAAGGAAGGAGGAGGAGGGAGGAGGAAAGAAGGGAAGATGGAAGAACAAAGATTACACTGATTACATTTACAAAACTGGTGCAGGCATGACGACAGGCAAAAGAAACCTGTATCTATTCGTGGAGGTTAGTTTTAGGCTCATTAAATTTAAGATGAAAGATAAAGATCAAAGATAAAAATCAGGCCAGCATTTGAATACAGTGATATTCAAACAGTAGCCCTTAGAGCCCTGCATCAGAATCCCCTGTGTGCCTATTAAAATGCAGATTTCAGGGCTCCCCTCCAGACCTACTGAACCACAATCCCAGGAATCTGGATTAAATGAATTTAGAGGAGGGAGGTACTGAGGGCACTGGAGTGTCCCCCATTGAACCAGAGATAAGATATGTATACTCTGTAGACCAAACTCCAAGTGGCTGAGCTTAGGATCCAAGCAGGATCCAGGCACTAAAGCATAGGGGGAAGGAGGTGGGGGGGGGGGGTGTCTCAACAGTTATGGGTCACAAAGAGTAGCCAACGAAGGATACAGAAAGAAAGGAGTTCGTGAGCTTAGCAGGAACCAGAATTATACATTATCACAAGGATGAGGGAGTTTGTGGAGAAAGTTCTATTGGGTGCTTGGATGGTTTTTTTTTCCTCTGTAGTTCTAGATAATTACATTGGGACTCCTACAGCTGGCCAAGAATACAGCTTGAGCCTGCTGATAGCATCCTAGACAGTAAGAAAAACCAATAGGCTAATAGTAGGTATACAGTAGATACAAGTAGTAGGACTTTTAAGTCTTAACTTCCCCAAAGCAAGAAAAGATCTTATGCCCTCTCTCATTTTCATCATGTATTTAACAATAAGTTATGGGTTTAAAAAAACAATTAAGAAATGTTTACACAGGTGTCTAATATTTTAAGTTTTGG
The DNA here is from genome assembly GCF_003676395.1 of Aethalodelphis obliquidens. NCBI lineage: Eukaryota > Metazoa > Chordata > Mammalia > Artiodactyla > Delphinidae > Aethalodelphis > Aethalodelphis obliquidens. The sequence goes on along the minus strand of NW_020837954.1, from coordinate 8,818,460 downwards.
AAGAAAAAAGGTGATTGGGCCCAAGTGTGCTTTTCCTCCCAGTTACAGTATTTCCTTTCCAGTGTTTTTAAATCGTCCTAGTTTCCAAGGTAACAGCCAATGGATATTGGGTTGTATTCCTCCCAGTTTAAGAGTTGCAGGCAGGTGCAGTTCAGGATGTAGTGAAGGCCTCTGATCCAAATACCCAAATGCTCTTCTTGAATTAATGAGCAAAAAATATTCAATCACTGCAAACCTTAAAGTTGAAAAAAGCTTCTCATGGCAACGACAGCAATTTACACACCTGCAGAGCTTTGCAATGCACAAGGCACTTTCCCAATCATTTCTCATAGATTCTTCCATCAACCCTCAGAGGCCAGCAGAGCAGACACTATTATTTTCTCCCTTCACAGGAAGGTGTATGTCCAAGGGATGGAGCAGGGATTTGAACTCTGACCATCAGGCTCAGGGATCTTTTTATGATACATGAAACACACAATTAATTTAAAAAGGTTTTTTTTCTCTTCAAAAGTAAATATCAGAGAAATACTTGATTGATGTTTTATCTGCAGTTTACATTATCAAATATTTCAATCAGGGTAGGCTCAGTTTTCCTGGTGAATTTGAAGGCTAAATTTCCTGGGAAAACAAAACCCTTCAGCTGCGTGAAGGAACAGTCGGTGGGGGAAGTGAAACCACAGTGTGGCTAAGGAGATGTGAAATGTAAATGCTTTATACAGTTGGGGTCTTGGTATAAGAACCAAACTCTTACTCACCCTACAATCCAGGGATATATAGAGCCACTCCTGGAAGCAGTGAGGCTAGCCCAAAAGTCCACCTTACATGAGGGCCTGAATGGCTTCCTGAAGGAGTGACTGGAGGCACATAATACAGGTCCAGGGTGTGGGGGGCAGACTCTGGGTGTCTGTCATTCTGGAATCACCATTCTGGAATGATTCAGGACTAAAGATACAAAGAGCAAATTAAAACAAAGAATTATCTTACTAACGTCTCCCTGAGACCCTAAGAACCCAAAGCAACACTGTTTTGTGGCACTAGTTGTGCTGAAGGGCAGTGTGAGAGCACACTGGAGTGCAGAAGTTATTTCTGAAATAGGCCCTGTGTGAGCAGAGGCCTTCTTACCATGGAGTAAATGGGATAGTCATGGGAATATTATCTGCTCATAGCTATTGCAGCTTTTTTAAACATTAATTCATTCAGAAAGTATTTATTGAGGTCAGACTTTGTGACAGGTAGTTGGGATACAGCAGTGAGCAAAACAAATGAAGTCCTACTCTTTGGAAGTTCTATTCTAGTGGGGGAAGATAGAAAAAAAAAACAAATTGTGTGATGGACACAGATGTCATGGAAAAAACTGAAGCAGGATACAGGGGATGTAGCTTTCACAAAACACAAGTTGTGTGTCCATTTTAAATGTTTCTATAAATCAACAAAAATCCACTAGATTAATTTTACTAGTTGTGATCACTGAGGAACATTTCATAATGATAACAGGACCAATTCCTCAGGAAGACATAGCAATCCTAAATGTGTATATAGCTAACAACAACGTTTGCTTCAAAATATATAAAGCAAAAACTGTTGGAACTGAAAGACCAAATAGAAAACTCCATAATTATAGCTAGAGACTTCAACAGTCCTCACTCAATAATTGATGGAAGAAGTACAAAAAATCAGTAAGGATATACATGATTCTTTTTTTATAAAGCATTTTTAAAATTAATTCATTTATTTATTTATTTTTGGTTGTGTTGGGTCTTCGTTGCTGTACGCAGGATTTCTCTAGTTGTGGTGAGTGGGGGCTACTCTTTGTTGTGGTGTGCGGGCTTCTCATTGCGGTAGCTTCTCTTGTTGCATAGCACGGGCTCTAGACGCATGGGCTTCAGTAGTTGTGGCACACAGGCTTAGCTGCCCCTCAGCACGTGGGATCTTCCTGGACCGGGGCTCGAAACCATGTCCACTGCATTGGCAGGCAGATTCTTAACCACTGTGCCACCAGGGAAGTCCCAAGGATATACATGATTTGAACAACATTATCAACTAACTTGACCTATTAACATTTATAGAACACTCCAACCAACAACTGCACATTCTTTCTCTGCCCACATGGAACATTCACTAGGCATAGAACCTGGGCTGTAGAACAAGTCTCAATAAATTTAAAATAATTGAAACCTTACCTCAAGGGAGTTAAATTTAAAAATAATACAAAGATATCTAGAAAATCCCCCAAATATTTGGAAACTAAAAGTAAGCATCTAAATGATCCATGTGACAAAGAAAAAAAAGATAAAAAGTAAAGTAAATATTTTTAACTAAATGAAAATATAAACACAGCACATTAAAATGTGTGGGGTAAACATACTCTTGGATTGGAAGAATTAATATTGCTATGATGGCCATACTACTCAAAGCAACCTACAGATTTAATGTGATCCCTATCAACTTACACATGATATTTTTCATAGAACTAGAACAAATAATCTTAAAATTTATATGGAACCATAAAAGACCCAGAATTGCCAAAGCAATCCTTGAGGGAAAAGAACAAAGCAGGAGGCAAAACCCTCCCAGACTTTAGACAATACTAGAAAGCTACAGTAACCAAAACAGTGTGGTATCAATGGAACAGAATAGACAGCCCAGAAATAAATCCACACACCCATGGTCAATTAATCTGCAACAAAGGAGGCAAGAATATACAATGCGGAAAAGACAGTCTCTTCAGCAAGTGGTGTTGGAAAAGTTGGACAGCCACATGTAAATCAATGAAGTTACGACACTCAAATCATACAAAAAAATGAACTCAAAATGGCTTAAAGACTTAAATATGACATGACACCATATGTCTTATATATAGTGTCTATAAGACACTGTATGTGTCTTATAGACACAAAACTATAATTCAAAAAGATAAATGCACCTAGAAGAAAACATAGGCACAACATTCTCTGACATAAATCGTAGCAATGTTTTCTCAGGTCAGTCTCCCAAAGCAATAGAAATAAAAGCAAAAAAAAAACAACTGGGACCTAATCAAACTTACAAGCTCTTGCACAGCAAAGGAAACCATAAAAAAAAAGAAAAGACAACCTACAGAATGGAAGAAAAGATCTGCAAACAATGCAACTGATAGGGCTTAACTTCCAAAATATACAAACGGCTCAAACAACTCAGTAACAAAAAAACAAACAACCCAATCAAAAACTGGGCAGAATACCTAAATACACACTGTTCCAAAGAAGACATACAGATGGCCAAGAGATACATGAAAAGATGTTCATCATCACTAATTATTAGAGGAATGCAAATTAAGACTACAGTGAGGGCTTCCCTGGTGGCACAGTGGTTGAGAGTCCGCCTGCCGATGCAAGGGACAGGGATTCGTGCCCCGGTCCGGGAAGATCCCACATGCCGCGGAGCAGCTGGGCCCATGAGCCATGGCTGCTGAGCCTGCGCATCCGGAGCCTGTGCTCCACAACGGGAGAGGCCACAACAGTGAGAGGCCCGCGTACCGCCAAAAAAAAAAAAAAAAAAAAAAACTACAGTGAGGTATCACCTCACACCAATCAGAATGGCCATCATCAAAAAGTCTACAAATAATAAATGGTGGAGAGGGTGTGGAGAAAAGGGAACCCTCTTACACTGTTAGTGGAATGTAAATTGATGCAGCCATTATGGAAAACAGTATGTAGGTTCCTCAAAAAGCTAAAAATAGAGTTGCCATATGATCCAGCAATCCCACTCCTGGACATATACCCAGACAAAACTATAACTCAAAAAGATAAATGCACCGCTATGTTCACAGAAACACTATTTACAATAGCCAAGACACAGAAACAACCAAAATGTCCATCGACAGATGAATGGATAAAGATGTGGTGTATATATACAATGGGCTATTAGCCATAAAAAAGAATGAAATAATGCCATTTTCAGCAACATGGATAGACCTAGAGATTATCATACTAAACGAAGTAAGTCAGAAAGAGAAAGACAAATAGCATATGATATCACTTATATGTAGAATCTAAAATACAACACAAATGAACAAATCTATGAAACAGACCCACAGACAAAGAGAACAGACTTATGGTTGCCGAGGGGGAGGGGAGTGGGGAAGGGAAGGATTGGGAGTTTGGGATTAGCAGATGCAAACTAGTATATATAGGATGGATAAACAATAACTTGTATGGATTATCCATACACTTGTATAGCATATGGATATACACTACTGTATAACACAGGGAACTATATACACTACCCTGTGATAAACCATAATGGAAAAGAATATGAAAAAGAATATATATGTGTATAACTGAGTCACTTTGCTGTACGGCAGAAATTAACATCGTAAATCAACCATACTTAAATAAAATTTTAAAAAAACGTGTGGGGTACAGCTACAGCAGCTAAAATTGCCTAGGAGCAAATTTAAATGCTTCTATTAGAAAAGAAGGTCTAAAATTAATAATCCAAATTTCCACTATAAGAAACAAGAGAAAGAAGAGTATATTAAAGCTAAAGTAAATATAAGGAAGGAAATAAAGAGTAGAAATTAACATAGAAATGAACAAGCAATAGAAAAAAAAAGAAACCAAAACGGGTGGGAGTTTTTGGCAAAATACAACAAAATTAATAAAATTCTAGCCAGACAAATCAAGAAAATAGGAGAGAAAACACAAGTTACCAACATCAGGAACAAAAGAGGAGACCTCGTTACAGATACTAGAGAGATTAAAAGAAAAACAAGGTAATATTATGAAAAACTTCATGCTGCTGCTTCAGGACAAAACTAGTCTTTTCCTGAAAACACAGAAGCATGTACACAGTTATAATTCTCTGAAAATATTGCTTCTCAGTGTAGTCTCAACCATTTATAATAATTATAACTTTAAACCAAAATAACTTCTATTTTGCATAGAAGACTGGGGGCGTGGATAATGTGAACTGTCACACCCCAGCATTTTATCAGACTAGCAGAGCTCAAGAATTCACATAACACAACTTTCTACAGTCACTAATATTCCATATACAACTTCTCAAAATGGTAGAAATGAACGTGTTCATTAACATGAACCAAAGATATGATTTTTCTGTAGTATATAAAAATAAGAAGCTAAGGTATATAAAATTTAAATTATGCTTAATAATTAATACTTTAGTGTTCGATCTTACTTGCAAATGATCTAGGTATCCAGTGATTTTCCATTAATTAACCCAATCTAATGCCAATCCAAGATTTAACTTACCTAGATCTTGGAAATTTATCTTTAAGCTGATATAATTACTAATTAAACAAAGTACATCAGAATAAGGATTTAATTTGGTCAAACACAAATTTATATTTTTCATAAGCAAAGCATTAAATGGAAGTAATGCTAGCTTACTTGACCTGTAAACATGTATAAGTTTAGAAAAAACATACCCAAGTATAAAAAAAAATGTATACTTGCATTATATGTAACACTGATAAATCAGAGAAGACATAGCTATTTTTATTAATCTATCCCTTCTTTTTTTGCAGTTTGCGCAAGAGACTTTAACTGGTTTAATGCGCAGAAGACTGGAAAATCTGTTTAGGAAGCAAGGCTGCTGGTGATAAGGACTCTACCCCTGGCTGATTCTGATTACAGGGAAATGATGCTGACTGGGAGATCCAAGAATCAGGTTTATGATGAGTTGCAGAATCTACATTTTGAAATAGTCTCCTGCCACATTCATTCTACCAGTATTAAAAGGTCCTACTGCAGTCTTGGTCTTCTTGAAAAACTGGAAGTGGAGAAATCCACAGCATGGGTTCTAGTTTTAGTTTCAGGAGATTGCCATTCAATAAAATTGGAGGAATTTTTCTCTCGCCCTTGATTTGTTTCCATGTCCTCTTCATCACCAACGACAATTGTCTCACACGTCCCTTCTGAGAAGCCAATTCTTCTGAGGAAGGAAGAATTGTGGAATCATTTCATTGCAGCTCCTAATTTTTTGATGATATAAATGTTATGGTTCTTTGATCAGCTACCACTAGTGCAGAAGGTTGGGAAGCTGTACAGGTTCGATAAAAACATCATCATCATCTTCCACTGATGACTTCTGAAATTTATTAGACCTAGAAAGTAAAGGATTAGGTGGACCACTAAATGAATTTCCTACATTCATGAGACTAGACACAGATATTTAATGAATGAATATGTGAATGGTCCTCATTGAGTCAGCCCGTCTGAGAAACCGCTCATTTCCCTCCCTAATTAATGAGTGGCCTCTGCTTTCCCAGGACATCCCCTTAGAACACTCCACACAGGCAACAACAGGTTCCAGATACTTGGCTGCTCTTATGGAAAGTTCCCTCCTCTATTCTGGACCCACACTCACAGTTATTTTTAACACACAGATTGGGTTAAAAATAAACCCAAGCAATGATAACAGCTTCCTGCCTTAGCCCTCCTAGAAAGGGTATCACAGTTTAAAAAGGATGTTTTATAATTTGAGTAAAAATGCAGTGCTCTAGTGACTAGAAGAACATTCAGCCATCAAGGGTAGGAAGACTTCATCTGAGTTAGGCCTTTTGGATCATCTCATACACCCTCTCCTCATCATGCCCTTCCACACCTCTGAGCTTTTATGGTGTGACTTCCCTTGGCTTCTCATCAACCCTGCCCACCTGGTGAAATGTCACCTCAAAAGTATCTTCTCTAGCTCTCCTGGTTAGCAACTCTCACCTGTTTCCATAGCAAGAGTTTACGACTGTGCTATGACCTATCATAGTTATATATGTTGTCCTCTCCTCCCCCATATGCATTAAGCCCAACAAGATGGGCAGGAATTTCTGAATTCAAGAATCGACTGGGCGAATAAGGAGGCAGGAGAGAATCAGAGAGATGGCAGCAGAAGGACTCAGATGGCATTGCTGGCTTTGATGATGGATGGGGCCACAGGCCACAAAATGCAGGTGACCTCTAGAAGCTGAAAAGGTGAAGAAACAGATTCTTCTTCCCTAGAACTTCCAGAAAAGAAGTCAGCCATGCCAACAGATTTAGCTCAGTGAGATCCATGTCAGACTTCTGATGACCTCCAGAATTGCAGAATAATAAATTTGTTATTTTTATTTTTTTTACATCTCTATTGGAATATAATTGCTATACAATGGTGTCTTAGTTTCTGCTTTATAACAAAGTGAATCAGTTATACATATACATATGTTCCCCTATCTCTTCCCTCTTGCATCTCTCTCCCTCCCAACCTCCCTATCCCACCCCTCTAGGTGGTCACAAAGCACAGAGCTGTACTCCCTGTGCTATGCGGCTGCTTCCCACTAGCTATCTGTTTTACGTTTCGTAGTGTATATATGTCCATGTCACTCTCTCACTTTGTCACACCTTACCCTTCCCCATCCCCAAATCCTCAAGTCCATTCTCTAGTAGGTCTGTGTCTTTATTCCCGTCCTACCCCTAAGTTCTTCATGACATTTTTTTTTCTTAGATTCAATATATATGTGTTAGCATATGGTATTTGTCTCTCTCTTTCTGACTTACTTCACTCTGTATGACAAACTCTACGTCCATCCACCTCACTACAAATAACTCAATTTCTTTTCTTTTTATGGCTGAGTAATATTCCATTGTATATATGTGCCACATCTTCTTTATCCATTCATCCGATGATGAACACTTAGGTTGCTTCCATCTCCTGGCTATTGCAAATAGAGCTGCAATGGACATTTTGGTACATGACTCTTTTTGAATTATGGTTTTCTCAGGGTATATGCCCAGTAGTGGGATTGCTGGGTCATATGGTAGTTCTATTTGTTGTTTTTTGAGGAACCTCCATACTGTTCTCCATAGTAGCTGTACCACTTCACATTTCCACCAGCAGTGCAAGAGTGTTCCCTTTTCTCCACACCCTCTCCAGCATTTATTGTTTCTAGATTTTTTGATGATGGCCATTCTGACCGTTCTGAGATGATATCTCATTGTAGTTTTGACTTGCATTTCTCTAATGATAAATGATGTTGAGCATTCTTTCATGTGTTTGTTGGCAATCTGTATATCTTCTTTGGAGAAATGTCTATTTAGGTCTTCTGCCCGTTTTTGGATTGGGTTGTTTGTTTTCTTGTTATTGAGCTGCATGAGCTGCTTGTAAATCTTGGAGATTAATCCTTTGTCAGTTGCTTCATTTGAAAATATTTTCTCCCATTCTGAGGGTTGTCTTTTGGTCTTGTTTATGGTTTCCTTTGCTGTGCAAAAGCTTTGAAGTTTCATTAGGTCCCATTTGTTTATTTTTGCTTTTATTTCCATTTCTCTAGGAGGTGGGTCAAAAAGGATCTTGCTGTGATTTATGTCACACAGTGTTCTGCCTATGTTTTCCTCTAAGAGTTTGATAGTTTCTGGCCTTACATTTAGATCTATAACCCATTTTCAGCTTATTTTTGTGGATGGTGTTAGGGAGTGTTCTAATCTCATACTTTTACATGTCCCTGTCCAGTTTTCCCAGCAGCACTTATTGAAGAGGCTGTCCTTTCTGCACTGTACATTCCTGCCTCCTTTATCAAAGATAAGGTGACCATATGTGCGTGGGTTTATCTCTGGGCTTTCTATCCTGTTCCATTGATCTATCTTTCTGTTTTTGTGCCAGTACCATACTGTCTTGATTACTGTAGCTTTGTAGTATAGTCAGAAGTCAGGGAGCCTGATTCCTCCAGCTCCATTTTTCGTTCTCAAGATTGCTTTGGCTATTCGGGGTCTTTGTGTTTCCATACAAATTGTGAAATTTTTTGTTCTAGTTCTGTGAAAAATACCAGTCATGGTTTGATAGGGATTGCATTAAATCTGTAGATTGCTTTGGGGAGTAGAGTCATTTTCACAATGTTGATTCTTCAATCCAATAACACGGTATATCTCTCCATCTATTTGTATCATCTTTAATTTCTTTCATCAGTGTCTTATAATTTTCTGCATACAGGTCTTTTGTCTCCTTAGGTAGGATTATTCCTAGGTATTTTATTCTTTTTGTTGCAATGGTAAATGGGAGTGTTTTCTTAATTTCACTTTCAGATTTTTCATCATTAGTGTATAGGAATGTCAGAGATTTCTGTGCATTAATTTTGTATCCTGCTACTTTACTAAATTCATTGATTAGCTCTAGTAGTTTTCTGGTAGCATCTTTAGGATTTTCTATGTATAGCATCATGTCATCTGCAAACAGTGACAGCTTTACTTCTTCTTTTCCAATTTGGATTCCTTTTAGTTCCTTTTCTTCTCTGATTGCAGTGGCTAAAACTTCCAAAACTATGTTGAACAAGAGTGGTGAGAGTGGGCAACCTTGTCTTGTTCCTGATCTTAGTGCCTTAGTGCCTTAATGCCTTCAGTTTTTCACCATTTAGGATGATGTTGTCTGTGGGTTTGTCATATATGGGCTTTATTATGTTGAGGAAAGTTCCCTCTATGCCTACTTTCTGGAGAGTTTTTATCATAAATGGGTGTTGAATTTTGTTGAAAGCTTTCTCTGCATCTATTGAGATGATCATATGGTTTTTCTCCTTCAATTTGTTAATATGGTGTATCACGTTGTTTGATTTGCATATATTGAAGAATCCTTGCATTCCTGGAATAAACCTCACTTGATCATGGTGTATGATCCTTTTAATGTGCTGTTGGGTTCTCTTTGCTAGTATTTTGTGGAGGATTTTTGCATCTATGTTCTTCAGTGATATTGGCCTGTAGCTTTCTTTCCTTGTGACATCCTTGTCTGGTTTTGGTGTCAGGGTGTTGGTGGCCTCGTAGAAGGAGTTTGGGAGTGTTCCTCCCTCTGCTATATTTTGGAAGAGTTTGAGAAGGATAGGTGTTAGATCTTCTCTCAATGTTTGATAGAATTCTCCTGTGAAGCCATCTGGTACTGGGCTTTTGTTTGTTGGAAGATTTTTTATCACAGTTTCAATTTCAGTGCTTGTGATTGGCCTGTTAATATTTTCTATTTCATCCTCATTCAGTCTTGGCAGGTTGTGCATTTCTAAGAATTTGTCCATTTCTTCCAGGTTGTCCATTTTATTGGCATAGAGTTGCTTGTAGTAATCTCTCGTGATTTTTCGTATTTCTGCAGTGTCAGTTGTTACTTCTCCTTTTTCATTTCTAATTCTATTGATTTGAGTCTTCTCCCATTTTCTCTTGATGAGTCTGGCTAAAGGTTTATCAATTTTGTTTATCTTCTCAAAGAACCAGCCTTTAGTTTTATTGATCTTTGCTATCGTTTCCTTCATTTCTTTTTCATTTATTTCTGATCTCATCTTTATGATTTCTTTCCTTCTGCTAACTTTGGGGTTTTTTTGTTCTTCTTTCTCTAATTGCTTTAGGTGCAAGTTTAGGTTGTTTATTCGAGATGTTTCCTGTTTCTTAAGTTAGGATTTTATTACTATAAACTTCCTTCTTAGAACTGCTTTTGCTGCATCCCATAGGTTTTGGGTTGTCGTGTCTCCGTTGTCATTTTTTTCTAGGTATTTTTGATTTCCTCTTTGATTTCTTCAGTGATCACTTCATTATTAAGTAGTGTATTGTTTAGACTCCACGTGTTTGTATTTTTTACAGATCTTTTCCTGTAATTAATATCTGGTCTGATAGCGTTGTGGTCGGGAAAGATACTTGATACAATTTCAATTTTCTTAAATTTACCAAGGCTTGATTTGTGACCCAAGATATGATCTATCCTGGAGAATGTTCCATGAGCTTTTGAGAAAAATGTGTATTCTATGTTTTTGGATGGAATGTCCTATAAATATCAATGAAGTCCATCTTGTTTAATGTATCATTTAAAGCTTGTGTTTCCTTATTTATTTTCATTTTGGATGATCTGTCCATTGGTGAAAGTGGGGTGTTAATGTCCCCTACTGTGATTGTGTTACTCTCAATTTCCCCTTAAATGGCTGTTAGTATTTGCCTTATCTATTGAGGTGCTCCTATGTTGGCTGCATAAATATCTACAATTGTTATATCTTCTTCTTGGATCGATCCCTTGATCATTATGTAGTGTCCTTCTTTGTCTCTTCTAATAGTCTTTATTTTAAAGTCAGTTTTGTCTGATATGAGAATTGCTAGTCCATCTTTCTTTTGATTTCCATTTGCATGGAATATCTTTTCTCATCCCCTCACTTTCAGTGTGTATGTGTCTCTAGGTCTGAAGTGGGTCTCTTGTATACAGCATATATATGGGTCTTGTTTTTGTATCCATTCAGCCAGTCTGTGTCTTTTGGTGGGAGCATTTAATCCATTTACATTTAAGGTAATTATCGATATGTACGTTCCTATTCCCATTTTCTTAATTGTTTTGGGTTTGTTACTGTAGATCTTTTCCTTCTCTTGTGTTTCTTGCCTAGAGAAGTTCCTTTAGCATTTGTTGTAAAGCTGGTTTGGTGGTGCTGAACTCTCTCAGCTTTTGCTTGTCATTAGAGGTTTTAATTTCTCCATCAAATCTGAAAGAGAGGGCTTCCCTGGTGGCGCAGTGATTGAGAGTCCACCTGCCGATGCGGGGGACACGGGTTCATGCCCCGGTCTGGGAAGATCCCACATGCTGCGGAGCAGCTGGGCCTGTGAGCCATGGCTGCTGAGCCTGCGCGTCCAGAGCCTGTGCTCCTCAACGGGAGAGGCCACAACACTGAGAGGCCCATGTACCGGGAAAAAAAAAGAAAAAAAATCTGAATGAAATCCCTGCTGGATAGAGTAATCTTGGTTGTAGGTTTTTCTCCTTCATCACTTTAAATATGTCCGGCCACTCCCTTCTGGCTTGCAGAGTTTCTGCTGAAAGATCAGCTCTTAACCTTATGGGGATTCCCTTGTGTGTTATTTGTTGTTTTTCCCTTGCTGCTTTTAATATGTTTTCTTTGTATTTAATTTTTGACAGTTTGATTAATATGTGTCTTGGCATGTTTCTCCTTGGATTTATCCTGTATGGGACTCTCTGTGCTTCCTGAACTTGATTAATTATTTCCTTTCCCATATTAGGGAAGTTCAACTATAATCTCTTCAAATATTTTCTCAGTCCCTTTCTTTTTCTCTTCTTCTTCTGGGACCCCTATAATTCGAATATTGGTGCATTTAATGTCGTCCCAGCGGTCTCTGAGACTTCCTCAGTTCTTTTCATTCTTTTTTCTTTATTCTGCCCTGCAGTAGTTATTTCCACTATTTTATCTTCCAGGTCACTTGTCCGTCGTTCTGCCTCAGTTATTCTGCTATTGATCCCTTCTAGAGTGCTGTTAATTTCATTTATTGTGTTGTTCATCATTGCTTGTTTCCTCTTTAGTTCTTCTAGGTCCTTGTTAAATGTTTCTTGCATATTCCCTATTCTATTTCCAAGATTTTGGATCATCTTTACTATCACTATTCTGAATTCTTTTTCAGGTAGACTGCCTATTTCCTCTTCATTTGTTAGGTCTGGTGGGTTTTTTTCTTGCTCCTTCATCTGCTGTGTGTTTTTCTGTCTTCTCATTTTGCTTGTCTTACTGTGTTTGGAGTCTCCTTTTTGCAGGCTGCAAGTTCATATTTCCCATTGTTTTTGGTGTCTATCCCCAATGGCTAAAGTTGGTTCAGTGGGTTGTGTAGGCTTCCTGGTGGAGGGTACTGGTGCCTGTGTTCTGTTGGATGAGGCTGGATCTTGTCTTTCTGGTCGGCAGGTCCACATCTGGTGGTGTGTTTTGGGGTGTTTGTTGTCTTATTATGATTTTAGGCAGCCTCTCCGCTAATGGGTGGGGTTGTGTTCCTGTCTTGCTAGTCGTTTGGCATAGGGTGTCCAGCACTGTAGTTTGCTGGTCGTTTAGTGAGGCTGGGTGTTGGTGTTGAGATGGAGATCTCTGGGAGATTTTTGCCATTTGATATTACGTGGAGCTGGGAGGTCTCTTGTGGACCAGTGTCCTGAAGTTGGCTCTCCCACCTCAGAGGCACAGCACTGACTCCTGGCTGTAGCACCAAGAGTTTTCATCCACACGGCTCAGAATAAAAAGGAGAAAAAGTAGAAAGAAAGAAAGAAAGAAAGAGGATAAAAGAATATAAAATAAGATAAAATAAAGTTATTAAAATGAAAAATTAAAAATTATTAAGAAAAAAAATTTTTTTAAGTAAAAAAAAAAAAAACTGGACAGAGAGGACCCTAGGAGAAATGGTGAAAGCAAAGCTATACAAACAAAATCTCACACAGAAGCATACACATACACACTCAAAGAAAGAGGAAAAGGGGAAAAAATAATAAATCTTGCTCTCAAAGTCCACCTCCTCAATTTGGGATGATTCGTTGTCTATTCAGGTATTGCACCGATGCAGGGTATATCAAGTTGATTATGGAGCTTTAATCCGCTGCTTCTGAGGCTGCTGGGAGAGATTTCCCTTTCTCTTCTTAGTTTGCACAGCTCCCGGGGTTCAGCTTTCAATTTGGACCCGCTCCTGCATGTAGGTCACCGGAGGGCGTCTGTTCTTCTCTCAGACAGGATGGGGTTAAAGGAGCCGCTGATTTAGGGGCTCTGGTTCACTCAGGCCGGGGGGAGGGAGGGGCATGGTGTGCGGGGCGAGCCTGTGGCGGAAGAGGCCAGCGGGACGTTGCACCAGCGTGAGGTGCGCCGCATGTTCTCCCAGGGAAGTTGTCCCTGTATCCCGGGACCCTGGCAGTGGCGGGCTGCACATGCTCCCGGGAGGGGAGGTGTGGATAGTGACCTGTGCTCGCACACAGGCTTCTTGGTGGTGGCAGCAGCAGCCTTAGCACCTCATGCCCCTCTCTGGGGTACGCACTGTTAGCCACGGCTCGCGCCCGTCTCTGGAGCTCCTTTAACCAGAGCTCTTAATCCAAATTTGTTGTTTTAAACCAAAAAGAAAAAAAAATGTACTGTTTTACTCTTCAGTTTATGTTGCTTATCTTGATTCTGACAAATCCTATTTTTTCAGTGGTTACTAGCAACATCCCCATGAAAGCATGAGGGCTTTTCAGGGAAGAATTATGGTCTGAGCCAGTGCTAAAAGCTGTGATTTCAGGTGGCTACGGTCTCAGCACCACTCACCAGTCTTTTTACACACATTGTTCCTCTTTTCCCAACTGCTCTATTGGATATCTTACTTAAATCAAACTTTCCCAAATTTTTGAGTACCACCTTTGGGATTTTTACCATATCAAAGTAGCACCTGAGGTAATAGTAACTGAATCCCTTTCTTCAAATTAATTTTTTTTTTTTTTTTTTTTTGGGTTCGGGGGCCCCTCATTTTTTTGGCCTCTCCCGTTGCAGAGCACAGGCTCCGGACGTGCAGGCTCAGCAGCCATGGCTCATGGGCCCAGCCACTCTGCGGCATGTGGGATCTTCCTGGACCAGGGCACGAACCCGTGTCCCCTGCATTGGCAGGCGGACTCTCAACCACTTCGCCACCAGGGAAGCCCTAACTTAATTTTTAAACAGTACTTTTGCTTTATAAGTAATATCCATAAAATATTAGGTTTGATGTGCTAATTGTTTATTTCCAATACACATTTAAAAACAAAACTATTAAAATGAAAAAACACCCTCTGCATTAAAATAAACTCATAACTATTAAACTTTTAAAAAACAACTCTGCCTATGTACCCACGAAAATCGCCTCAAAGTACATCAGTGACTTAGCTCCTCCACTTTGTGAAATACTTTCCTAAGCCTTTGCTACCCTCCCCAGGCCTTCTACCCAAACCTAGCCCTTCATCCTCAGCAGGCTCCCTCACCTCCTAGATTCTTAAAAAGAGAATCCATCAGACTTGAAATCCATCAAGCATCTCCCTGTATATTCCCACTCCATACACACCCCTGAAAGCACACCTGCATCTGCTCTCATCCTTGTTTCTTCCTGCTCTGCTCTCAGAAGAGGAGCCTGACCTTCTTTCTGTTAAAGAAATGTCTGAAGCCCATCCTGATGCACTGCCTCAAGGATCTTACCATTAACAAAGTCTAGTTTGCCAAAGATTTACCTAAATTATGGGAACTTGAATTCTTTAAATGATTCTGAGCTGATTTCTTTTAAAATAGTTTTTAAATCTGGCACATTTTAAATCTCAGAAATTCAACCTCCTTATTTTCTGAGAATTACAGGAATATTATATTTAAATAAGCACTTATTTATCTCATAAGTCAATCAGAACAGGACTTCTTTAATTTAGGAAATTTTATAATCTAATAATACCATCTGGACTCAGGAAAGCGTTACACATCCATACAATGAGACGTAAAGATCTTTTGGAATTACAGACATATAGACATACAGACACAGAGTTTATCATTTCAATTTTAAAATTTCAGTCATGAGTTAATAGTAAACACAGAAGCACAAAAAATTTACTGGTTCATATATCAAAGAGCTGTTCTCCTTCTTGGTGGAATACAACATTCTTAACTTATTTGAGCCCAAATAAATGAATAAGCAAACAAACAAGACTAACAAACTAGTTTCTCTGTTGTCTCTCACCCAACAGAGAAAAGAGCTCTACAAATCATTAATCCGTTCACATGTTCTGGTCAGAACATAACACCAAATTCCTAATCGTTGCTACCAAGAGTGGGCAATGACATTGCTGTAAGCACAACAAAGACAAACCACAAAATTAATAGAGAACAATATTAAAACTAGAAAAACAGAGTGCAAAGTGAAGTTGTCATTTTGAGAGCCAAAAAAAAGATGTGTCTGGGCGTTAAGCAACCCATGAGCTGCATTTCTCTGGTCAGAACTATACCTAGTTTTGTTAGGTGAATCCATTGGGCAACTCAGTAGAAGACCTCCGAACTGTTAAAAGACATTTGGGAAAAAAAAGGTAAAAATCATGCCTCTCATACAGATATAAAATGAACATGTGTTAAAGACTGTATTGAATGTATTAATGAAGAAACAAGGTAGACATTGTAACCAGCTCAAAGGAGAAATCAAAACCCACAAACTTATATAGAGTAAAGGAATGTTGAAATGAATCTGCAAATGGAAGCAAAACAAGCTTCTTCCACAGTGGTAGAGAGAAGTCAACTGAACCTCTACTGGTAAGGATAGATTTTGCATGTCTATAAACAAGAATTATTTTGTATTGCTATCAGTTATCTACAATTTACAGAGTTTTAAGATAGTTTCCATAGATTTGGAATCAGATAACCCTAATCAGATAACCCTGGGGGATTGTCTAGATTCTAGATAATGCAGTTGTCCACCTGGGCACAAATTTTTCCCATACAAGAGACACCTCACCCATGAAAACAGAAGAAACAGGGATGTACGTGAATATAAGCAAATCTGTAATAAGGACAAGAAATTAAGGAAGCTCATCTCTGATAAGTCTCTTGTGCATGCTTTCCCCTCTTCCCCCTTCCCACTCTCCCCATAAAACAAAACATGAGATTTATCTGCTACTACAAATTAAAGGAACTAGTTGCTATGAAAGGGCTCCATGCACAAAAATATCTCACACCAGCCTTACCACAGTGACTTTCTCATTTCAGTAAAAGTAGCCTTTAAGCCACAGATAGGTCATCTGGGAGATATGCTGTATCATCCTTTGCCTTGGCACTGGCCAATCCTCTGGGAATCTATCTCTAGGCAAGTTTGGGAAACCCTGCTCTATCACCTTTTAGTTTATGGAGTTAGCCAGAAGAGCCCTGAAAAGATGAAACCCAGGACTAGTAAGTTCTGAAAGGTCCTCGGAGTTCTTTTTAGGTGGGATATTTAGGAGGTGTCCTGGGGAGTCAATGGGTGCAACATGAGGGAAGGGGGAATGGCCATAAAAGGGAAGGAATAGTAAAGGAAGGGGGCTAGTGGGGAACTCCAACGAGCTTCTTCAGTAGAGCGACTCAGAGAAATGGAGAACAATTAAATCAGAACCTTCAGGGGAGGGCTCTGGCAGGGATATTTTAAAAAGCTCTCATGGTGATTACAAACTGCAGCCCAGGTTGCTAACCTCTGTTCCCCAGCTGAAGTTCACCAATTTCACACCAGGTAAAGCTGGTCACTGATACTGTGGTTCTAAGTGACTCATCTGTTCCCTGTTCAAGAAGATGTGAGCATTTTGGTTGAGCTTCCTCTTCATTTTAATTAGAGCAAAATTCCTAAAGAGGAAATGACTTGTGGGTTTTGCCTGTTTCAACTGAGTCACATCACTGAATGTTCCCTTTCGGTGAATAAAAAGAAAAAGAATAAGGTAGATTTTCCGCTTATCAGTGTGTACTATCCTGTTGTTGCAGTAAAATGAGCAGGACTCAGAAATGTGGCTGTAAAATGACAGGCTTGAAGTCTTTATCCTTTTCTAAGCTATTGCAAAGAGTATGACCTAGTAATACTACAAGTGGTACAGAAGGAAGAGAAATGAATTTGGCCTTAGAAGATGGTAGGACCAGTGCCAGTACTGCCCAGGGAAATCACTACACACTTACCTCAGCCTCAGTTTCCTTCTCTGAAAAATGAGATTTTCCATCTCTTTGGATCTATAATGCCACTGATTGTAAGATGCACCAGTTTTACATACCACTAAGAAAACATAGATGATTGTTTTATTCCACTGCTAATGTAAATAGTTAGAATTATTATGATGACAGCATTTATTGGTAACAGAGTCCAAATGTTCCAGAATATAAAAATAAAACGCTTTTTTTCTTGTTAAAAAATCGGATAAGTTGAGAAAAATCCTTTAAATCAACCTTTTCTAAAGTCTGTTTATTAAAAAATGCCTAGTGAGACTCCTCATGTGAGATCTTAAGATACAAAAGATTATCTAACTAAAAAGCCACCTTCCTCAGAACGTTCCTATATGACCTCCAAAAGACGTGTTTAAAGATCACTATCTCCCCGTAAAAAAGCGATTGGAGACTTACACATACTTAACTGGTGATAAGAACAGGAATTGTTTTCGTCAAAATCTAAATATGGGATCTTAAATATTTTGTAGTTTGGCAGAAGGCAATAGGGTTTCAATGCTGCAAATGTGTAGTGTGAAAACATGAGGGTGATTACAAAGGCATGAGGTGAACTGGGTAAATATGCTCAGTTAGTGAGGTATTCGATGTAGCTGGGAGGAGGGACAGGATAGAGAAAGAAGAAACAGGAGGAGAAGAGTAGGAGAACACAAGAGTTTTTGGGGGAAAAAAAAAGACAACTGTGTAACAGAAAGGAGAGAACAGAGTAAGGAAATCTAAGATGTTAATTTGAACACCTCCAGCAACTGTCCTCCTAGGTGAGGCCTTCAATAAATATATAGCCTGACAGAAAACATTCAGAAAATATCCAGAAAAGAAACAGCCTGCCTTCAAATAGTGATATGGGTGGGTGGGACTATTTTTCTTATCCAATTGATTCTACACAAGAAAAGTGTAGCTAAAGAAAAGCAGACTGTGTGAGGGAGGTGGTGTCTGGAGACCCGTTGCTGGCTCCATAAGAGCCTCTTAGCAGTGAGGAGACAGAAACTGGGCTCCAATCCAGCCTAAGCAAGAAAGGCAATTTGTTAGCTCATGTAACCAAATCACGGAAAGGACTGAACGACCAACGACACTCTTCCTTCATTTCTTTTCCTGGTCTTTTTCTCTCAATTTCTTCCTTGGGGTACAGAAGTTGGACATCAAGGGCCTTGGGTTTACATCCTTATAGCTCATGAGCCAAGGGTTAAAAACAAACCAACAAACAGACCGCCAGACCCTCTACCTGGGCAACGTTCATCAGTGTATTCTAAAATCATTAAGTGAAAGATGTATGAGAAACTTGATAATGGAGGGATCAGGCTACTGACCTCACCTGAACCCACTGGTGCAGCCGGACATTACCTGCCTTATGTTGAGATGCAATAGGTAGGATACGCCCTACCAATGGGGCTCTAAAGCTTAAGAAATAAATTAAACCAGGACCTAATTATGGCTTTAGATCTAACTACAAACTTTCAAGAAACATGGAGGATAGAGAAACAAGTTAAACGACATCATCAGTAATACATAAGCCAAATGAAAGAAATGTGACGTTTCATGGTGCAAGTATCCGGTTTCCTCAACAAATCAAGAGCGTGAAGAGAAATGGCGGTGGGGGGAGGGCGGGAGTGGAGAGGGGGCTTTAGGAGATTAATAGAGACCTAACAGGCACAGCAACCAAACACCATGTGGGAGGACTGAACCTCGTTTGGATCCTTACGACAAACCACCAATAAAAGGCAACTTTAAAACAAGGAAATTGGAACGTAGAGTGAATATTAGGTGACATTAAGGAATTACCTTAACTCTTCGAGGTGTGATAATGGCTGGGTGATTACTTTTTTTTTTTTTTCCAAGTACTCATCAAAGGAAGTTTAAGTGGGAAAGACGTGCTCTGAAGTGCTGCACCAACCCAGGCGGCTAACTCCGCATCACGGCAGCCTCACGCACCGCGCGGGTCCCGCTCGTTCGCCGCGTCCTCGAGGGCGCCACGCGCAGGGCACGCCGCCGCGCGCAAGGCAGGCCGCCGCGCTCGCCACTCCCGGCATGCTCCGCGGGCCGAGCGCCCCGGCGAGAGGACCCAACGTCCCGGACCTGGGACCCGCGACGGAGCCACTTACCCAAGGTGCCCCGGGCCCTCATTTGCATGTCGCTCCGAAAGATGAACTCGACAGATCGTCGCAGTCTGGCGACTACAGCACCAAATGTGCGAGCCTCATGAGTGGGGCTCGACATCAAATTTCCTAAACGTTCGGCGATCGCCGGGAAGACTCTCAGTTCAGTCACCGTAACTTTAAGAGTCGAGAGTCACCGTGCTTTATATATGCTGTGGGTAACATGAATATCGTGCTCGCTTCGGCAGCACATATACTAAAATTGGAACGATACAGAGAAGATTAGCATGGCCCCTGCGCAAGGATGACACGCAAATTCGTGAAGCGTTCCATATTTTGTGCCCTTCCCCACCGTCCCGACCCCTGTGCTCATTAACACAAAAAACAGTGGGGTTTTGAGAGGCAGCTCTGGAGACCGCTCTGAGGCCTCCTGCATGGCTCTCCCACCGGATACTTCTTCCTCCCAGGGTCGATTCTATCTCGATGGCCTCCCGGCCTGCCCGTGGCCCGACCTGTCTCATTTCTATTATTAAACTGCCTCGATAATCTTGCTGTCTGCAGTCGAATGCTTGTTACGATTGGTTAAAATCTGCTTTTGGTTTGGGCAATTAACTTTTCTCTTAAATTTCCCATCACAGAATCCACCCGATTTAGGTAAAGCGGCATTTTGAGTGATAAAATGATCAGATAAAAATGACTTCTTAGGAAAGCAGATCAGAATGGGCTTGCTGCTTCTAGCCAGTTTTCAACTGGTGCTGGAGCTCTAGGATCCACAGGCACCGGCCAACATTGATCTCATCCGTTATAACCATTCCTTGGTAACAGTCCCTGCTTTTGTGTAGCTCAGTCTGAGAGCGTACGAACTCCGGTCTAAAACGACAAAAGAATGTCACAAAGTAGGCCCAAGATTTGTGCACTGCTGTTGCTTACTTCCTTTAGCAAGGATCCATTAACTTCGCAATATTTCAGTGACTTAATAATTTAGAAATGATTTGGTATGGACTCATCGAGCGATTCATGTGTCAGTCTATAGTGAATAAGAGCTGGGCCTCTGGAGTTTGTGTTGTTAAGGGAGACAGACCATAAGTAAGGTGATTTCAGAACTTTCAAGTTCTATGAAGGAAATGCAAGTTGACATTTTCTCATTTCCAAGATACGTAGAAACGACATATTTGCACGTAAATTCCCAGGTGTGCAACTCGGCTTCATTCACATTTCATACATTGCCTTACACGAACATTTTTATAGTGAAAAATCACTATAGTGAAAATCACTTAATTTCAGCATTAAGTGCCAGACGTTGTGCTTCCGGCCCATAGCTTTTCCTTTAGGAGCTGATGAACAAAGGGTGTCCAGATGGTGTGGAAGAGCACAAAATATGGAACGCTTCACGAATTTGCGTGTCATCCTTGCGCAGGGGCCATGCTAATCTTCTCTGTATCGTTCCAATTTTAGTATATGTGCTGCCGAAGCGAGCACGCTATACTTTCCCCCTACAGCCTATATAAGGCACGGGAGTTTCTCGCTTCTTTCGCTTACGGTGACTGAATTGCGCGTCTTCCCAGCCACCGCCGAACGTTTAGGGAAATCTGATGTCTCGCAACCACTGAGCAGGCTCGCACATTTGGTGCTATGACTGCTAAACCGCGAGGGCTGTTGGGTTCACCTTTCGGAGGGACATGCAAATGAGCGCCCGGGGCACCTTGGGTAAGAAGTCCCGTCACGGGCCCCAGGTCCCGGGCTGTGGGCCCTCCCGCGGGGGCGCTCGGCTCGCGGAGCATGCCGGGAGTGGCGAGCGCGGCGCACTCGAAGACCCGGCCAGCGAGGTGGACACGCGCCCTCTGAGGCGGCCGCGATGCGGAGTGGGCCACCAGGCTGGCGTGATTGAGGCGGCCCTGGCGGCCTGCATGGAACAAGCGGCGCTTCTCCCAAGTCTCTCTAAGGTTTACGAATCGGTTGGCTTGCTGGGCCACCAACCAGGACGCTGGGTCACTAGGGTTCTGGATCGAGCTCGGGTCCTCCCAGCAAAATATGGAACGTGTCACCGATATTTCACCCATGACATAGGAGCCTTGTGCCAGTTCCAGAGGCTTTGCTGAAATGGCGAAGCCCACCGTCCAGCTCTCCGGGAGATTCCTCCCAACGACTGACTACTCAGATATGATGGTCAGCACCACACTCTAGGACGCCCTGGGCTCTTCGAGTATTAGCACAAGTGTCTCGATCTGAGTCCATTCTGCGCAGGCGTCATTGGGATGGGGGGTGGAGCTAGCATGGGCGACCACGCCCTTCACAAGTGTCATCCCTTAGGCCGCCTTCTAGCCTGGCCTCCAACCCACTGGAACACGCTGAAGCGCACCTGTTCGGCCTGAGAGATGGATTCGAAGAATTAAACTGTTAGAGCTGAACTGGAGAATCATTCTTGTACTTAAGTGTACTTCCCCACACCCTAACCCTAGCCCTATTATGCTACAAACATGCAGGACAGATCTACCTGCCAGAAATACTGGAATGTTAGTGTTAAAACATTCTGATATTAACTGGCTCAAGTTACAGCCTTACACGTAGTGAACTGAGGGCCAAAGGTGAAAACCTTCATATATTGAAGTGAAGGGCACAGGTTTGCCTGCGTTGTGTTAAAATGGCACCCTCAACAAGGAATATGGCATATTTATAGAATAAGTGAAGTTTTGTTTCTTTTTTCTCCTTCCTATGGTCGTCCTATCCTTTCCACAACATAATAGTTTGAAGTAAAAACCTGTGAAAGATAAGTAATTTTGAGAAGTTTTAAAATTGGTATCCAGTTTTATGATGTACAAAAAGAAAGTAGTGTGAAACCATGTAAGAGTTTCTGGTATTGCTGAAACAAAATTAGAGAAAGGAACAGAAAGCCTATAGGGATTATTTATTGTTCAACCTTTCTTTCTCAGTGTTTATAGTTATAATTCTTTACTTTCACAGCTTTTGAAAAGTAATAAAATATACTGTTCTTCCCCCCCCCCAAATTAGGCAAAAAATGACAGCCGGTTAAGTTTCCCAATTACAAATAAAATATGCTTTGATGTATTTCTTCTAATAGCCTGTCTTTCCAATAAGCATTTCTGACTTCAAAGCTATTAAGAAATAGTAAATTGATGTTCAATTTTATGATTTGAAGAAATATATCAAAACCCCTTCATGTTCTTACTCTCTTTAGAAACCTTACAACCAGTTTGTTAAAGGATACATGATTAGAGGAATCTATAGTTGGAAGGATGGTCAGAGTTCCTGGGACATAAGCTCGATGTCTCTAACAAGTTGTAAGCTCCTTCAGTCAACTACACTTCTGGATGACCATGTTTAAACCAGGAAAAGGAAAAATGTTTATATTCTGAAAAGAGGAAAAATGTTTACCACAGACAGAAAAAAGATTTGAAAGTTGACTAAAGATCAAATCCTTTGGAGGAAAAATCTTTGTAATGGCTTTAAATTATCAGATGTGTACAGAAATAGCAAAAATGCATGTTTTTAGAGTCATGGCACTTTTGAACTATGAGCTGTTAAAGAACTAGAGCAGAATTTCTCACAGGTGATATATGCATGACCCCCTTTAAAACAATAAATTCTCGGCTCCCAGTATTCCCAAATTACTTCTATTATATTGTTATTTAAATATGTGTAAACATAAAACTGGGTTTAAACTCATGCTTATAGCTGTTACATACTCTAAAACCAAAGCAGATTTACAAATTAAACACACAACTGCAAATCAATACAATTCAAATTTATTGCAGTGATAATGATAATGTCTTTGGCTGAAACTGAATAACCACTGTTGGATTTGATAGTGGAAAGATGTAGCCTCAGGTTCAGTTCTATACTTAATTTGTTTCTGTGTTTTGACTAATGCAGAGAATGCCAGTTCCCATAAGTATGTTCTGAAAAAACTGAACCTTTGTTTACTACCAAATTATATAGATACTGGAACATACTTTTTTGATATTGTAGCATTTTTGAAATCAGGACACAGCACACAATAGATGGGAGCTGAGACTCTATGAAATAAGGTAGTTTCGGAAAATTAGGCCTCCTAATTAACATTCTGCAGTGAGCAATACTTGCTTGATGACTCTGTAAAGCTGTATTACTTATTTCAACATGGAGTTGGCATAACAGTATAATTGAAATCAGCACTAAATGCATAATCAAATTTTGCTGAAATTTAGAACAAGATTATGTGAAGTTAGTTTTAAACTCCTAGAAATACTTTTTAAGCTTTTTTTTTTCAATTTCAGCCCTGAGCTCATAGACTGTTGAAGGCAAAGAAGGAACTAGGTTTCTCACAGTGTTTTGTTTATATCTGGACATTTGGACAATATTTCAACAATTGTTGGCAAGAGAGAAAAGGATTAACAGAGAGGCTGTATAATCAAAATTACCCTCACCCCCAAAACAAGGCAGACAGGTTCCTACAGAGAAACAAGTCTGACACAGGCATCACAAGCCTTGTGGGTTTTCAACAGGCTCAGTGCCATGTTTACCACGAATGAGGCTTGAGAGTGCAGAATTTCACAGAGGCAAGATACTGAAAATGCCTCATTTACACCATTTCAAAATTGATCATAAATCAGATTTTATTATGATTGCTTCCACTCTGTTTTCAATTTAGAATATTCAAATTACCATTAAATCTTTATTTGTATAGAATGTCCTAAAGCATTTGGCTTTCTCTTGGTGCAAGTGCATCATTAATATTATTCAGTCTACCTCTGTTCATTTCTCATTAGCCTCTACAAAATAGTAAATACTCAGTGGCGTGTCATTTTCTTGATGAGAAATCAAAGTATTGATTTATTAAAAAGACAAGAAACTAAAGTCTTCATCATTGAAAATGTTATTCATATGTATGTTATTACTAGGAAATAGAAATTTTGCCTTCACAGATAACATAAGTATAATAGCAGACACTGGCCATTGCTGCCATTTAGATAGTAGGACATGCCAACCAAACAGCACTGACACATTGATGGTCCCTTAGTTCAGTAAGCTGAAATGGCAAAGGTAAATGCAAATTCATATTGAAATCTTTTGGCAATGCTTAGTTATAGCTAAAGATAACTTATTCAGAAGTTTCAGACTCTGCTTATTTTAATATTTTAGGATAATCATCCAAATATAAACAGTTTCTTTTGAAAATCCTGTAGAAAAGCCTCTGACCCCTGAGAATCTGTCTGAAGTCTCCAAGAGGTTCTAGATCCTAGTTTGAGAAACACGGTATAGGTTGATATAGAAAAATCTACTTTCTGGAGTTTGTGTAGCTTTATATGTGTCCTTTTCTTGAGAGGACAACTCAAGAATTAGAAATAGAAAAGGAGGGGGTCATAGTTATTGAGCACCAACTACTTGGTAGGCATTTTACATACAAGATTGCATTTAATGTTTGCAATTATTCTGAGGGGTAGGTATTATCCCATTCTACAGCTGAGGAAATTGATGCTCAAAGGAATTATGTACCTTGGGTAAATTCATATGGGTAATAATATTGGACTGGGGGAAGCCAGAATTCAAATTCAGTTTCCTCAGAATCCGAATCCACGCTCCTTCTTATTCTATAATTTTATTTAACATTAGAGGAATCCTAATGTAGCTTTAACCAGGAAAATCTTTATAAACTATTTTAAAATTCTTGGGCAATCAATACGTAGATCATAATAAGAGGAAAAACTTCAGTCAACTCTAGGTGTTCTGTTTCTAGCTTAGGAAGGAAAAAAATTGTCTCAACAGCTTATTTTTATCTTCCAAAATGTTCTGGGTTATGTTTTTTAGACCACTGAAGATAACTTATGAGTTAAAGGTAATATAATTGTTGTGGTCAAGAAAAAAAAAAACAGAAGAGAAAAAACCCTGTGACCATAAAAAACAATAATAAAATGGCCCAATCCAGGATTTATGCCCATGTTGTCCTCCATTAAAACAAGTGATTCAGAATTGCCTTTAGTGGTCAGTTCTTTAAAAAAAATTAAGCAAAATAAAATAAAATTCAGTTTTTGAAAAATAATTGAATAAAATAAATAATAACTCAATTATTTGAATGCATGTTTTATCAACTAAAATCAGCTTTCTGTTTTAGGTAGTAAGGTTTTGTTTTAATCAAATAGTTTTCATTAATGAACCTCAGTAGAGTCACATAGAGTTCTAGCATTTCTGAGAGCTCCTAAAAAGGTAGGTAAAATGCAGGGTTGTTTTTTTTTTAAATACACAAAAATTAATTAGAGATGGAGATTCTAAAGGAAATAGGAAAATAGTTTTGCAACCTTAGGGTTAGCAAAGCTTTCTAAAATAGGACACAGAAAGCAGAAACCATTAAAAAGTTGATAACTGGACTTCATCAAAATTAAAAATTTTTGCTCATAAAAAGACACCATTAAAAAAAAAACAGGTAATCTAGAGGCTGGGAGAAAATATTCAGGAATATTTAACAATGAGATATCCAGAAAAGGACATGTATCTAGAATAAATCAGGAACTCTTACAACTCAATAAAAAGAACAACCCAAATAAAATGTGGCCAAAAGACTTAAACAGACACTTCACAAAAAAAGATATACAAATGGCTAATTAGCAAATAAAAAGATGCTCAACATCATTAATCATCAGCGAACTGTTAGTTTACACAATGAATACTATTTCATACCTATTAGAATGGCTAAAATGTAAAAGATTGATAATACCAAATATTGGCAATTATGTGGAGCAACTAAGAACTCTCATACATTGTTCGTGGGAGTATAAAATGATACAACATTCAAAGAACTGCTTGGCAGTTTCATATAAAGATAAACTGACACTGTGAACCATCAATTCCACTTCTATGTATTTGTCCATGAGAAATTAAGGCATATGTCCACAAAGATTTGTATAAGAAAGTTTGTAACTGCTTTACTCATAATAGTTCCAAACTGGAAACAGCCCAAATGTTCTCCATCAACAGGAAACTGGATAAATTGTAGTATATTAATACAATGGAATACTACTCAGCAATAAAAAGGATCATATCACTGATATGCATAGCAGCCTGGATGAATTTTACAGGTAAATTGTACAAAAGAAGCCAAACATAAAAGAATACATTTGTATGACTTCTTTCATATAAAGTTTAAGAACAAGCAATGCTAACCTAATAGTCATAGAAATCAGAACAGCCATTGCTTAGGGGGGAGAGGGATATGGGGAATGGACTGAATGTGGTACAGGGGAACTTTCTGAAATGATGTAAAGTTCTGTATCTTGATCAGTATGTGGGTTATATGGGTGTATACATTTGTCAAAACATATCAACTATACACATGAAATGTGTGCATCTCACAATTATCAATTATACTGCAATAAAAAACCATGCTTCCATAAAAAAGAAGAAAGCAGCAAGAACAAACGAATTGTTGCTGAAATCTAATGCCGAAGGGTTTGCTGTTTTTAACCAGTGCTCCCGGAACTTTATCTATACTCCCTTACTAGATATATATTGATCCCATCTAATAACAAGGCACTTAGTAAAGCTGGTAGATACTGCCTTTGTGGAGGCTTCATCAAGGTGAATTAATAGATATACTTTCGGCACTTCCCTGGTGGTACAGTGGTTAAGAATCCGTTTGCGAATGCAGGAGATACAAGTTTGAGCCCTCGTCCAGGAAGATCCCACATGCCAAGGAGCAACTAAACCCATGCGCCACAACTACTGAGCCTGCGCTCTAGAGCCCGTGTGCCACAACCACTGAAGCCCGCGCACCTAGAGCCCATGCTCCGCAACAAACGAAGCCACCACAATGAGAAGCCCGTGCACCACAACAAAGAGTAGCCCCTGCTCACTGCAACTATTAGAGAAAGCCCATATGCAGCAAGCAAGACCCAACACAGCCAAAAATAAATAAATATTTTTTAAAAAAAGAAACAAATATACTTCTAAAGTAGTGCACTAAATATCTTTCAACTTACATTATTTCCTTTATTTAATAAATAGTTATTGAGCACCTATTGTGTGGCAGGTATTGTTCTAGGAACCAGGGGTAGAGCAGTGACCATGGAGTTTCACTTGAGTGTGGAAGAGACAGAGATTTTAAAAGTATTCAAATAAATAAATGGGGTAATTTCAGATGGTGATAAATGCAATGAGGAAAATGAAATATTTGACCACATTTTACTCATTTCTGAGGCAGGGTGTGTGAATCACATATTTGCCTGTCAAACTGCATGTCACATTTAGCTCTGTTATGATTTCAAATATCAATTCTCAAATACTTTTGCTCTCACTCTATGAAGAAAACACATTTTCAAAACATGAGAACATGAAGGCCTATTTCACTGGTGCACATTTATGTACATTTTCTCACACACTGTTAAAAAAGGACAGATTGACAATTCACCAAATCATTACACATAAATTAAAAGCATATGGACTGTGCATTTAAGTAAAGAACACCACACTGTTAAGATCCACTATCATCCCTCAGTTTCACTGGGAACTCCCACTTTCTCCTCAAGGCTTGAATATTTAAGAAGGTATACTAGTAAGTGACTGGGGATTTCTAAAACCTACTGGCTTGAAATGACCCATGAAAATCATACTACATACCAAGCCCTCATTCATATAACATGTACGGTATAGGGAATAAAAGTTTCAGACTCTAAAGTCGTAGCAACTAGTTCACTGGAATTGTTCTAGAGTCATGCAGTTGAGCCACAGGATTTCACCAGTTTAAGCATCTGTTACCACACCATAGTATTGTTGCTCTTGATGTCTTAAAGTTTATTTTGGTTCTCATCAGTGGAGGAACAGAAAGAGATTCTAGCCATTGGCGTTTTAGCTTTGTTTGACATTGATGAAAAGCTAAAATTGTATTAGTCTCAACTACAGTAGATCAACCCTTGTCCTAAAAACAACTTTCCCAAAGTCAGGTAGGCCTGTGCAAGCCAAAATGTGGGTGAAATTATTTCCTATAATTTTAGTTTCTATGATGCTTTATATCATTTTGAGAAATGGTGTTTTCTTTCATTAGTAAACCCTATTAGCACTTCAGGGAAAACAATGGGTGACAAGCATCTTTAATGTCACCTGCTTAGAAACAGAGACCATGCCAAAGGGCAGTGTGGTCTGCCCAGTGGCTCACTGGCAGAACTGAAATTAAACCAGAGAGTGCTGAACTTTCCATTTGGGGCTAATCTTCTAGCATCCCCTCTAAGCTACACAATTCATATGAAAGAAAAACTTTTGCTGATTGTCAGTGGAGTCTACACATGATGAAAATCGACATTTATGTTCATTCACCTTTCAAAATAATGATGATAACGATGATGATAGCTCTTGAGAAACCATGAAGCAGGTATTCAATCGAAAGCAAGCAATTAAAGAGAAGGACAACTGGGGCTGCATAGTCACCTGAACAAAGGACAATTAAGAATCAAAATGATAAATAGTAATAGTAATAAGAGTGAAAATGGACTCCTACAATTTATATGGTGAGGCTGAGGGGTTTTTTTTCTTATTTTATGAAAATATATCCACAGTGTTAGTATTCACATGAATAAATAATAAAATTCAATTCGTTTTATCTTTTTGAGCAGAGTGAGGTTGATGGCAGAGACAGAAGAACGCCTGTGATCAAATCTCACTCCATGTCTTCTATCCGAAGTGTTTTACATTCTAGGCTAAGAAAACAAGGCCAAATCATACAATCATGTATTGGAGGGCACACATAAATGGTGTCTGAAGTCACCCTAATATGTTTTATCCTCCTGGCTCCTTTCTAATTCTGAGAGTCATGGTCAGTAAGGACCTCTTTTCTATCCATCACATGGTTAAGGCCTGTGGGCTTGTTAGGAACACAAGTTTTGAGGCAGGCATATCTGGATTTGAATCTCAGCTGTGCCATTTACTAGTGTGATCCTGGGTTAGTTGTTTGGTTGTACTTTCCCACAGTTCCTCGAATTGGGAATAATACCAACCTCATTACCTTATTGTAAGATTAAAATAAGATGATGTATGAAACATGCCTGGCCTATGAAAGGTACTCAAATAACTTGGTTCATTTCCCCTCTGCTTCTTTCTCATAAGTCTTATCACACATTGCTCATATAATGTTATCTTGCTGTTTACCCCTCCTTAGATTATAACCTCCTCAATAGTGAGGATGGCAGATCATTCCTTTTTGCGTCCTCTGGCGGCCACCACATAGTGCCTTAAACAGAGGAGGCACTTGGAAACTATATATTGAATTTTACTTCTTGTAACTCAGCTTACACTCAGCAATTTAACGAAATAAAACCACGGTCAAAATGTCTAGTGATATTTCTTTTCTCCTGTAGAGAGGCTGCTTTTATTTTTAGAAGTGTCTTTCTGGAGCATTCACTTAGATCGATGGCCGTTTCCTTCAGACAGGCAGTCTTCCCAGTCTTACCTGGGAAGGTGGGTTATCCATTTTGGATGGGGCTATCTGTTTTCACCATTCAGCTGAGGCTTTGCTTTTGTCTTGAAATTAGTTTGTGACATACATGTTTAGATGAGTTTTCCAGTGAAACAGGAGGAGCCCAAGGAGTAAATCAGCCAAAGTATTCTACCTTTTGTCAACTAAACATCGATTAGCTGCAATTTACAGTACAGCTGACTATAGGTACACATGATACATTTTTAATAATTCATAAGAATTTTGGTGAGCCCTAAATGTGTTCAAAATGCTTTGATCCACGGAAATTTATTTTTTCAAGTTCTCCACAGATAAAGTAAATGGCAATTATGCAAATACTTTAAAGAGGCAAATTCAAATCAGTCACTTGGGGCTATGCCTTGTACATTTTACCTTGGGAAAAAATGTAAATAAATTAATAGTCTTGAATATTTAGGAATTAAGTGCAACTTTTCTTTCCTTTATCTTTCTCTTTGGCTCTTTGACCTTAGAGACTACTTCAGTTTTCTCACAAGTCTGTTTCAAGGATGAAATGATGTAAATATATACAATGCCCGAAACAGCGCCCACCGCACAGTACAGGCTGGAGGTGGGGCATCTGGGCAGCTGATATTGCCATTCAAGGCACAGCCTAAGCCTGAGTTTCCCTTTCAGGAGAAAGGAGAGTTCTCAACAACAATCCAGTAAGGAATTTCCCAATCCCCTTCTCTCTGAGCCCACAGACATTCCAAAGACCTTTGAGTCAAAATACTGTAAGAATTCTGGTCACAGTAAATTTCATCAAGGATAATATCTTGAAACAAACAAATAAAAATATTACCTTGAAGGGGAGTTCCCTGGTGGTCCAATGGTTAGGACTCAGAGCTCTCACTGCTGCTTGGGGAACTGAAATCGCCCTGTGTGGGGCTGCCAAAAAAAAAAAAAAGACTAACAATTACCTTGGTAAGGAAAGCAAGGAAGCAATTATCATAGGTGGAGGGGTGGGGAGCATTAAGGGGTTTTTTGGGAGCTGCCAGTGTTCTGGATCTGAGTAGTGGCTACATGGTTTGATTTTATGATGATTAAGGTATACATTACTATTTTATGCACTTTTTATGTATGTGTGTTATATTTCACAATGGACAAGGCTTAAAATGAGGAGTGTGTGTGTGTGTGTGTGTGTGTGTCTCAAACAAACAAAAAATATGTATCTTCTTGCATTTTTAGGGTGTTTCATATCACTGTTTTCAAACAGGTGGCACACTGTTCATCAGATAGAACTTCTTCTATTGGACCCAAAGATATGAAAAGACTTGTCTGAGGCTAGTTCCTGATAGAGTCTAGTGCTTAGGACTAAGTAGTCCTAAGTTGTTTAGTGTTCTTTTCATTTCTCCAAACTTTCTTCCAAACCAGGATGTGCATTTTACACCATGTTAATATTATGCAAACTAATGAAATCTTAGATCATTTTTTTTTCAGGTGGTGAATAAGGCAAGGGTCTTTTATTTATTTTTTTATACAGCAGGTTCTTATTATCCATTTTATACATATTAGTGTATATATGTCAATCTCAATCTCCCAATTCATCACACCACCACCCCCATGTCACTTTCCCTCGTTGGTGTCCATATGTTTGTTCTCTACATCTGTGTCTCTATTTCTGCCCTGCAAACCGGTTCATCCGTACCATTTTTCTAGGTTGCACATATATGCGTTAATATACAATATTTGTTTTTCTCTTTCTGACATACTTCACTCTGTATGACAGTCTCTAGACCCATCCACATCTCTACAAATGACCCAATTTCGTTCCCTTTTATGGCTGAGTAATATTCCATTGTATATATGTACAACATCTTCTTTATCCATTCGTCTGTCGATGGGCATTTAGGTTGCTACCATGACCTGGCTATTGTAAATAATGCTGCAATGAATATTGGGGTGCATGTGTCTTTTTGAATTATGGTTTTCTCAGGGTGTATGCCCAGTAGTGGGATTGCTGGGTCATATGGTAAGTCTATTTTTAGTTTTTTAAGGAACCTCCATACTGTTCTCCACAGTGGCTGTATCAATTTACATTCCCACCAACAGTGAAAGAGGGTTCCATTTTCTCCACGCCCCCTCCAGCATTTGTTGTTTGTAGATTTTTCTGATGATGCCTGTTCTAACTGGTGTGAGGTGATACCTCATTGTAGTTTTGATTTGCATTTCTCTAATAATTTTTAATGTTGAGCAGCTTTTCATGTGCTTCTTGGCCATCTGTATGTCTTCTTTGGAGAAATGTCTATTTAGGTCTTCTGCCCATATTCGGATTGGGCTGTTTGTTTTTTTGATATTGAGCTGCATGAGCTGCTTGTAATTTTGGAGATTAATCCTTTGTCAGTTGCTTCATTTGCAAATATTTTCTCCCATTCTGAGGATTGTCTATTCGTCTTGGTTATGGTTTCCTTTGCTGTGCAAAAGCTTTTAAGTTTCATTGGGTCCTATTTGTTTATTTTTGTTTTTATTTCCATTACTCTGGGAGGTAGATCACAAAAGATCTTGCTGTGATTTATGCCAAAGAGTATTCTTCCTCTAAGAGATTTATAGTGTCCGGTCTTATATTTAGGTCTCTAATCCACTTTGAGTTTATTTTTGTGTATGGTGTTAGGGAGTGTTCAAATTTCATTCTTTTACATGTAGCTATCCAGGTTTCCAGCACCACGTATTGAAGAGACTGTCTTTTCTCCATTGTATATCCTTGCGTCCTTTGTCATAGATTAGTTGACCATAGGTGTGTGAGTTTATCTCTGGGCTTTCTATCCTGTTCCATTGATCTATATTTCTGTTTTTGTGCTAGTACCATACTGTCTTGATTACTGTAGCTTTGTAGTACAGTCTGAAGTCAGGGAGCCTGATTCCTCCAGTTCCTTTTCCCTCAAGACTGCTTTGACTATTCGGGGTCTTTTGTGTCTCCATACAAATTTTAAGATGAAATCTTAGATTATTTTTAAAATTATGAAATATTTCAAACATATACACAAGTATTGAGAATAATTTAAGAAAACCCTATATATAAAATCTTATTTGCCCAACATGCTTCAAACTTTTCAAAAATAACAATACATTACAGATATATCTTAGACCCACTGTGTATCTCTCTCAGCTGCCATTCTTCCTCTCTCTCTAAATTCCAATTTTCATGAGTTTAAAAAATAATTTTCCATACACACATATACATGTATCCATAAGTAATATATAGTCTTCTTTGGCAGATTTTAAAACTTTATTTAAATTGTATCATATTAGAATGTCCTTCTGCAACTTTTTGCTTTGTTTTGGCTTAAAATTACATTTTTTATGTTTAACCATGCTAATACATGTAGCCATTGGGTAGTATTCCTTTCCTGGATATGTCACTGTTTTTTAGTTTATTCACTCTCGCATAAAGAATACTTAGTTTGTATCGATTATTTTGCTGCTGAAAACGTTCTTATAGAACAGGGATTGTCAAACTATAATCCAATGGGCCAAATCGAACCTACCACCTATTTTTATATGTCCCATGAGCTAAGAATAATTTTTACATTTTTTAATAGTTGAAAAAAAATCAAAGAAGAATAGTATTTTATGACACATGAAAGTTGTATAAAATTCAAATCGCAGTGTCCATATATAAAGTTTAATTGGAACACATATATAAAATGGCAATTCAAAATAAGATACTGGCATAAAGCTGAGACTTTGAGAGGTGTCATTCTAATGGAAGGATAAACTTGGGCAAAACCCCATCACATAGAGGAAGATAGTTAGGAAATATGCCAGTCTCAATCTTATTTCTGAATAGAGTTGGGAAAATGTTCTCTGAAGATTTCCTAATCACAAGTCTGCCTTCATCTGGGTTACAGGCAAGAATTTATATTAAGCTGAAAGTTTAGTTTAAAGTGATGCTATGGGACTTCCCGGGTAGCACAGTAGATAAGACTCCAAGCTCCCAATGCAGGGGGCCCGAGTTCAATCCCTGGTCAGGGAGCTAGATCCCACATGCATGCCACAACTGAGAGTTTGCAAGCCACAAATAAGGAGCCCATGTGCCACAAATAAGAAGCTGGAGAACTGCAACTAAGGAGCCTGCCTGCCGCAACTAAGACCGAGTGCAACCAAATAAATAAATATTTTTTTTAAAAAGAGGGACTTCCCTGCTAGCGCAATGGTTAAGAATCTGCCTGCCAATGCAGGTGACACGGGTTTGAGCCCTGGTCTGGGAAGATCCCACATGCCATGGAGCAACTAAGCCCATGCGCCACAACTACTGAGCCTGCGCTCTAGAGCCCACGAGCCACAACTACTGAGCCTGGGTGCTGCAACTACTGAAGCCTGTGAGCCTAGAGCCCATGTTGCTCAATAAGAGAAGCCACCGCAGTGAGAAGCCCACGCACTGCAACAAAGAGTATCATCCCCTGCTCAGCGCAACCAGAGAAAGCCCGTGAGCAGCAACGAAGACCCAACACAGCCAAAAATAAAATAAATAAGTAAATAAATAAATTTATTAAAAAAACAAAGGAATACATAGTGGTGATCATTAAAAAAAAAAGTGGTGCCAGATTGTAGTGACTATGTTTTAAAAAACAAGAGAGTATTAAGAGTAGGCCCAAGGAAAAAGAGACCATCAAAGTATCAGGTAGATCCGGGGGAAAAAAAAAAAAATCAAACATAACATCTAAAAATGAAAAATGAAACTAAGATAAGAAACTCAATGATCAGGTTAGATATCAGATTGTTTATAATTAAAGAGAGAATTAACTAAAATGGAAGATAGAGCTAAAAATCAGAAAATAGCACAAAGATATTGTGATGGTCAATCTTATGTGTCAAATTAACTGGACCACGGAGTGCCCAGATTAAATATTATTTCTGAGTGTGTCTGTGAGGGTGTTCCTAGATGAGATCAGCATTTAAATCAATGGTCTCAGTAAAGTGGACTGCTCTCCCCATGTGGGTGGGCAGCATCCAATCTGGTGAGGGACTGACTAGAACAAAAAGCAGAAGAAGAGAGGATTTATCCCTTTCCTGCCTGCCTGTTTGCACTGAGACATTGGTCTTCTGATCTTGGACTGGCATTTACACCATTGACTCCCCTGGTTCTTAGGCTTTCAGACTCAGACTAGAATTACACCACCTACTTTCCTGGATCTCCATTTGCAGACAACAGACTGTGGAACTTCTTAGCCCCCATGATCATGTCAGCCAATTCCTCACAATAAATCTCTTCTCTCTCCTCTCTCTCTCTTTCTTTCTCCAAATTTGTAAATGGTTATATATGTAGAGGTAAATAAATAAATAGATCATATTGGTCATTCTCTGGAGAATGCTGACTAATACAGATATTAAAAAATATGTAACGTTCTAGAAGCTTGAAGTCCAAGATCAAGGTGCTGTTCTCAGGGTTGGTTTCTGGTGGGGTCTTTCTTCTTGGTTTGTACATAGCTGCCTTCTCTCCGTGTCCCCACAAGGCTTTTCTTCTATGTATGTGTAGAGAGAGAGAGTGAGTTCTGGTCTCTCTTCCACTTCTTATAAGGACACCACTGGATTAAGACCTCACCCTTATGACCTCATTTAAACTTAATTACCTCTGTAAAGGCCCTATCTCCAAATATAACCACATTGAGGGTTAGGGTTTCAACATATGGATATTAGTGGGACACATTAAGTCCATAACAATAGGCAAGACTAGATAGAACAGGAAAGAGATAATATTCAAAGACATAATGATTGAGAACATTTAGAACTGATGTTCAATAAATTTTAAAAATCCAAGCAGTATAAATGAAAAGAAATACACACTTAGACATATCATATTGAAACTACAGAATACCAAAGACAAAAATAATCTTAGGGGAAGACAGAGAACACAAATTATCTACAAAGGAACCTCTACTAGACTAACAGCAGATTTATCACCAGCTTCAATGAAAGTAAAAAGATAATGGAATAATAATATCTTCAAAATCAACTGTGAACTTAGAAATGCATAGCTAGTAAAACTATTTTTTAATAATAAGTGCAAAATAAAGATATTTTTCCAACACTAAAACTTAGAATCCTCACTAAAAGAAGTCATACAGAATATATTCCAGAAAGAATGAAAATAAATCCAGAAACAAGATCTGAGTTAAAAGGAGGAATTGTGAGCAAAGAAAATAGTAAATATGTGATTAAATAAAAACAAATATTTACTATGCTAAATAATAATGGGAATTAATTTATATGGTTATAAATTTTTTAAAAATACTAGAAAATAATAACATATAGGTGGGTGGGGGTGGTCAGAGTTAAAAAGTTCCTGTAATGATCAAGAAAAAAATAAATGTATTGACTAACTTTAAAATTTAAGAAAGCAAACTAAGGGACTTCACTGGTGGGCCAGTGGCTGAGACTCCATGCTCCCAATGCAGGGGGCCCGGGTTTGATCCCTGGTCAGGGAACTAGATCCCACATGCATGCCACAACTAAGAAGCCTGCATGCCATAAGTAAAGATCCCCCATGCCACAACGAAGATCCTGTGTGCTGCAACTAAGACCCAGCGCAACCTAAATATTTTTAAAAAAGAAAGTATATTAAAATTTTAAGAGTAAAGCTGAAAGAACAGACATAGAGTGTAAAATTTTCCAATTAGTAGAGGAGAAGGAATAAACAAAAATACTCAGTCAAAGCCAAAAGAAGGCAAGAAACAAAGGAGGGAGAGAAAGTGGAACAGATGGAAAGCACAAAATAAGATGACAAAAAGAAATTCGAGTATATAAATGATTACAAAAAGTATATAGAACTTCCAATTGAAATACAAAACTGTTGCCCTAAGTTAAAAAGAAGTCCATCCCTGGGATTTCCCTGGTGGTGCAGTGATTAAGAATCTGCCTGCCAGGCAAGGGACACGGGTTTGAGCCCTGGTCCAGGAAGATCCCACATGCTGCAGAGAAACTAAGCCCGTGTGCCACAACTACTGATCCCATGTGCTACAACTACTGAAGCCTGTGCACCTAGAGCCCGTGCTCCACAACAAGAGAAGCCACAACAATGAGAAGCCCACGCACTGCAACAAAGAGTAGCCCCTGCTCGCCGCAGCTAGAGAAAGCCCACACGCAGCAACAAAGATCCAACGCAGCCAAAAAATAAATATAATTAATTAATTAATTTTAAAAAATCAATCATCCTTGCTAAAAAGTGTAGTAGAGGGCTTCCCTGGTGGTGCAGTGGTTGAGGGTCTGCCTGCCGATGCAGGGGACGCGGGTTCGTGCCCTGGTCCAGGAGGACCCCACATGCTGCGGAGCAGCTGGGCCCGTGACCCACGGCCTCTGGGCCTTTGCATCCGGAGTCTGTGCTCCGCGGTGGGAGAGGCCCCAGCAGTGAGAGGCCTGCATACCGAAAAAAAAAAAAAAAAAAAAAAAAGAGAAGTCCATCCCTATGCCATTTACAGGAGAAATATTTAAAGTTTGAGATGAAGTTTCAACACAATGATTGAAAGTAAAGGAACAAAAAAAGACATACTCAGTAAATGCTAACACAAAGAAAGCAGCAGAGCTGTATTAATAATGAACAAAATAGATGTTAAGGCAAAAAGCATAAACAGGGATAAAAGAGACATTATACAATGATGATATTATTCACCAAGAAAGTTTAATAATCATGAATATTTATGAACATAAAAAAGAACTTCACATTATCTAAAGCAAGAATTGACAGAACGTAAGGAAAAACTGGCAAATTCTACATCATATGAAAGATTTTAACACACTTATCTTAGTAATTGAGAGCAATAGACAAAAAAAATCAATAAAAATATTAAGGATCGAAAGCATAACAATTTACTAAGCTTAGTGTAATTTAGGACAGGTATAGAACACGAATTGTACCCAAGAATCAGAGACTTCACCTTTTCTCTCCAAGTGTCTATGGAAAGAAAACTGATCACGTACTCTCCATAAAATAGATCTCAACTAATTTCAAAGTGTTTTTAGAAAGATTATGATTTCTAGGATTCTACCATGTGTGAGCTGCACCAGCTGGAATCCCAATTTTGAACTGCCCCAACTGAAGTTCTTTTCATCAACTTTTTCTCTTAGTTAAAAAAAATCAGAGGACAATTTGTAGACTTTGATTATGATGAAATAAATTCATATTTTATGGCAAGACAAGAAAAATTTTAGAAAGACTATGATCTCTAAAAACTTCAATTAAATTAGAAATCATACAAAAACATAACTATAAATCTTCTGTATATAAAATATTAAAAATGCTTCTAATACACAGAAATTAGGAAATATTTCAAAATAAACAATGATAAAAACTCTATATCAAAATTTGTAGAATACAGTTAATGTACTACATATAGGAAAACCTATAGCTTTAAATGTACATTAAAGGAATGAAAAAACTCCAAAACTAATGATCTAGGTAACCAACCTGAGAAATTATAAAAACAACACAATAAACCCAGAAGAAAATGATAACGATAAAAGCAGAATTTAATGAAATAAAAAATAAAGACCCTATTTTTGAAAGAACCAATAAAGCAAAAACTTGATTTTTTGGAAAAAACCTAATAAAATTAACAAACTTTGGCAAGACTAATCAATACAATAAGAGAAGAGGTACAAATAAGCAATGTTTAAAATGTAGAGGAAGGGATATTACAGATACAGCAGGAATTAAAAGGGTAATAAACATGAACAACTAGTGTCAATAAATTTGAAAGTTTAGATGAATGAGACAAATTCGTAGAAAAATATTGTCAATCATATCAGATTGATGTGGTTATGGACTGGTGCAAATTGAAAATTCACTAAAAAATTTCAGGCTCACACCAAAGAGAGGTGATCTTTTAGATGATCCTCCCAAGATTGTTTGGATTCCCCCTGACCAGAAAAGGAAGGATTGTCTGAACTCTCATATTTCATGCTAAGCCTCTGATGGTATAGTGAAAGACATATGAAATATTACTTGGGGGTGGGAGTGGGGTGGGAAAGGCCTAAACATCAGTACCCTATCAACAGTGGAAGACAATGCAAGGTATGAAATTATGTTAGAGTTCTTATTGAAACCATTGTTAATTTTCTTTTTTTAAAAAATATCTTTTTAGAATTCTGACCTTATTTTTATTTTTTTATTTTTTTGGCTGCACCACGCAGCCTACAGGATCTTAGTTCCCCCATCAGGGATCAAACCTGGGCCCACAGCAGTGAAAGCATGCTGGACCGCCAGGGAATTCCCTAATTTTCTTTATATTATTATGTCCAATCTCAGAAATTCAAGTTTCAGGTGATACATCACTGACTTTGGAGTTCAGTTTTTTCCATCTTGATCAAAACTGGAGCAAAGTCAGCTTTTCAGGCTTACCTGACACTTCCTGGTGCAGTAAGAACTCATAGCACTATGGACTTCTTCAAAGGACCGACTGTCAAAGGATGGCCACTTCTTCCCAATCAACAAATCAAATGACTAAGAAGCAGATGAGACTGTGCAGAACATGGGCTTTGTAGTCAGAACAACCAGGGTTCAAATCCACCATAAAGCTTGCATGGCCTTCAGAAAATTACATTTAAAATATCTGCATCTCAGTTTCCTCAGCTGCAGGATAAAAATATTGTTCATAGAATTACTAAGCCCAGTACAGAAAGTGTTGTATAGAAAGTGTTTATTGTAGAGCCTCTAGGTGCTCTATTATGTAGTTCTTGTCCCTGTTCCTACTCAGTGTTAGGGATAACATGTTTCTAAGTGGGTATAACTCATACAGGATGAAAATGCTTCTCCTAGAATCTGGCTTAGGAAGTTCTAAACATCACATACTTAATAATCCTATTGTGTGGACCAAAAAATTCCATTTCAAGAAATTTTGCATTTTGGGTTATCATAATTTCCAAGGGGCTGGTTAGCATTTTTTTTGTCTGTTATATTATAAAAGAGAATGTCCTGTTTTTGAAATGGCTGTAGAAGAAAACATAAGGGCATCAGTGAAGTGGCTGACTGCCCACCCCAAGATGCTGCCCAGTTGGTGTCCTATTCCTGTGTATACATTTATGGAAAGAAAGTTTTGTGGACTGGCCTGCTTTATACCTTAAAAGATATATTTCCCAATGTGAAATGTATTCTCCATCCAAACAGCCAACTTCCAATAAGTGTTCATATTTTACAAATTAATCTTTTTATGTTTTTTTTTAAATTTTATTTTGTTGCACTGGGCCTTAGTTGCGGCATGCGAACTCTTAGGTGGGCATGCATGTGGGATCTAGTTCCCTGACCAGTGATCGAACCTGGACCCCCTGCATTGGGATTGTGGAATCCTAACCACTGTGCCACCAGGGAAATCCCGAAAAATTAATCTTTGAGTACATATTATCATCAAGTTATATTTAGAGTTTAGAATTTTTAGGCCTACAACTCTCAACACTGGTGTTTTGTTTTTGTTTTAACTTTGGGACCTAGCCTATTAATGGGCTGTGAAATTACCAGCTCAGGAGGATTGTAGCTATGATTAGTTGGTTATGATCAATACTAAAAAAATAGAGGAAATATTTGAAAGCATTATATACGGTAAGGGCAAGTTCTGTTTGGGAAACTTTCATATCTGTGTTGTATGTGTGAGTGTGTATGTGTGCACATACACACAGTGGGTCATGATGTCAAAAATATCTCTTACTCTGGGTCTTGGTCAAAATGAGAATTGAAAACTGCTGTTCCATGTAACCTGGCAGAAAGGTTTGTTGCCCAGTATATGGGGCAGGGGCAGGAGTATGGGGGAGGATTCCCTCTTATTGTTCTAAAACCTGAGAGCCCACAACATACCTCACACACATACCAAGAAGTTCCCAGTGTTCAAGTTTGTTTTGTAAGTCAGTTTTTGGGGACTCAGAATGCATTCTGTAAGAGAAAGACATCAAACTGGCCCACAAAATTCTCTTTAACCTATAATGCACTGTAGCCACAGTACTAAACAACCCAAGAATTGTGTGTAAGAATATTCCACAGGGAAAATGCAATCATTTTCAATTTATGAAGTGAGATACTCACTTACATGGAGTAGAAGACTCCTAACTTGGTTTCCACTAACCTCGTGATGACTTTAGGCAAAGTTATGTCTCTGGACTCAGCTTCCTCAATGGTGAAATGTTGAGGTTCTTTAAGGTTTATTCCTCCTTTGTCATATAATGATCCAGTATCTCCCTTAGTGTCCCACCTTCCTCCCTACAACAGAGTGTGGACACTTGGTGTCCACAGTCAAATATTCCTTTCTCCACCAGAGCCCAGGAATGTGCCAAAAGCTGTGTTTCAAAAGATACAGGAATTTCCACTGTAGATGGCATGGCCTTGCTCCAGAACCCCAAGGGTCTGCACTGTAATTGTCCCTTTAGGACTTTCAACAAGCTCTACATTTCCACTATTGTCCCCTCCAAGACCAGAGGGTCTACTGGATAGTATAGTATATTTGCTTATACCAAACCTTGTACCTCTGCTGGGCTGTTTTGTATTCTGGACCACCCTGAAATCTGGCAGCTTTCCCTGTCACTTGGTACATGGGACAGCAGAATTCCTAGGTATATAACAATGGTTCTAAATCAGGGATGATTTTGCTCCCCAGGGAACATTTGCTAAGTCTGGAGCCACTTTTTATTTTCATGACTGGAGTAGGGGGAGTGCTATTGGCATCAACTTGGGTAGAGGCCAGGGATACTGCTAAACATCCTGCAACGCACAACATAGCTCCCCACACAAAGAATTAATTGGTCCAAAGTGCTAATAGTGCCAAGGTTGAAAAACCCTGCTGTAGAATGTGTTGCATTCAGAGCCAGAAGAGGCCTACCAAGTGCTGTACTTCCCTATTTGTAGAAGGGGATGCAAGATGCAGCAAATTTCTCTTACTTTGGAGGGAATATACTGGCACGTGCCTGACCGCTGGACCCCTAAAAATTCTACTGAAGTGACAGCTCGCTGATCTTTAAAGGGCTTATCTCCCTCTTCTGGAGTACATTGTCTCATCAAGGACTCCACCTGCGTAATCAGTGTGACATCAGCCTAATGGATCATGGGATGCCCAGACACTTTCATCTCTTCACAATGTATTATAACAGATGTTAAGAGAATTGACAGAGTTCTGAGGTAAAACTTAAATCAACATCATCTGCTCCTCATGAAAGCAAACTGTTTCTGATTCTCTTTCCCAATTGGAATATATTCTTATACTTGCCAAATCAATGGCCACATGACATGTATATTATTAACATACTCTATCAATGATATCATGCCTAACATTACATCTGTTATGTAATGTTACATAACACCCTTTGGTTGAATTTATGATAGTCTACAGTCATTCTCCAGGATCCATCTGGTTTCTTCGGAGGACAGACTAGTGAATTTCTAACAAAGGGGTGGTGATGATGCTTTGGGTCTCTAGGTATCAAAGGTCAACTCAGACCCTGTGTCTAATATTCTTTGAAATGCAAGGTTCTCCTCTTTCTCCAGTGTACAATCACCTGAGTAAAGGGCCTCAGTCGTTTTGGGAAAAGACAGGAAATCTTACAATATATACTGAGATGTTGTAGGATCTTTCCTCCTGGAGACCTGTTCGCCTTTTTAGTCAGTTGGTTCTGGTTGTGAATACAGGTCAGGGAACTAAGCAAGGGATTTCAACTTTTTTGGACTGGCTGCCTTTGGCCACTTGTTTCTCCATACTTGGTTAAAAAAATGTTTTTTAGATGTTAAACAGCATCCTTATTGAATGCCCATCTCTTTTGCCCCCAGAGATGAAATGTTCTATTAGCCTTCTCCACAATTCCCTGGTCAAGCCTCTGAGATTACCCCTTCAACCTTGCAGGGCATTGTAATTATGGCCTTGTGACTTCTTGCAGTTTAGTGTGCCACCTGCTTTGGGATGCCATCATTCCTGTTGCTATTAATTAGCTCAGTTCTGTGACTACCTTTCCTACCATCATCTCCAGCCTGTATATGAGAGGAGTCACCACTACACTCTTTAGTGATACTTGGTGCCCCTCTCACAAGAACATTCCTGATGGTCTTGATGAATGCAAAGTCACAGGATCTTGGTGAATGCAGAAATATTTAGATCCTAATATCTGTCCAACCCCACCAGTACTTGGTCATTGGCTATAGGTACCCAGAAATAGTATGTCTTGAATTTAAATGCTGCAGTGGATTCTGAAAGTGCTGCAGCTTAGGACTGTCAGCTGAGTGCAATCCTAGAGGCAATTCTTGAAAGATTTGAGCAGTGTACTTCCATGGCTACCATATGCACATGGTTTTGAACTGAGAAGCAGGCACTAGGGCAACACAAGTTGATGAGATGGGGATCACAATGACTTGCTTGTGCAACTTAA
Source organism: Aethalodelphis obliquidens (assembly GCF_003676395.1). Classification (NCBI taxonomy): domain Eukaryota; kingdom Metazoa; phylum Chordata; class Mammalia; order Artiodactyla; family Delphinidae; genus Aethalodelphis; species Aethalodelphis obliquidens. The sequence continues at coordinate 8,775,157 of NW_020837954.1, read as the reverse complement.
TTGGGTCCTCCAGCCCCACTAAGGCCCAATCACAGATGTGCCACTTCCATCTTATGATAGATTGCTGCTGGGTCCATCTGACCTCAGGATGACTTGATGGATTTGACAGAACCTACCTCATCTTAAATAGTTCTGGCCACATGGGCACTTAATAGTCCATGATCATGCTTTCTGTCTTTTCCATGGCCCATAAGCATGCCAGGAGCTTTCTGAAAAGTATGCAGTTCTCTGCTGCAGATGACATGGATTGCTTCAAAATCCTAAGAAACTCTGTTGTGATTCTTCTGTTGGGGAATGATACCATAAATGCCACATGCTGTCTTTTCCCATCAAATACCTAAAAATATAGGTAACTCTGCTTATTTGTCTTTTCAAAGATATGAGTTGCGGTTAACATATACACACTACTGTATATAAAATAGTTAACCAACAAGGACCTACTGTATAGCATAGGGAACTATACTCAATATTTTGTAATAACTTATAAGAGAAAAGAATCTGAAAAATATATATATTTTATATATATATATATATATATATATATATATGAATCACTTTGCTGTATACCTGAAACTAACACAACACTGTAAATCAACTATACTTCAATAAAATAAAATTTTAAAAATTTCACATTGGGGAAAGATTAAAAAACAAAAAGCAAAGATATGAGTTATGGCTTTACTCTGTGTGTGTTTTCTACTTCATTACTTTTTACTCTTTTTCCTACTGATAATTTAGGTTTCCTAATACATGCATTGAAAGCTATAAATCCTGTTTATAATATACACATTCAAAGCCATAAATCTCCCTCTAAGCACGGCCCTAAGCAACCTCCCACAATTAACATCCCACGAGATTTGATGTTATTTTCATTATCTTTTAGTTCAAAATATGTTTCATTTCAATTTCTTTCTCACCCATGAACTTCTTAGAAGTATATGCTTAATTTCCAAACATTTGGAGACTTTCTTATCTTATTGTTAATGATTTTTACCTTAATTCTAATGTAACTGGAGAACAAACTCTGTGTGATTTTAATCCTTTGAAATTTATTGAGATTTCCTTTGTGGTTCAGTGTATATTCAATTTTGTAACAATTTTTTTTTTTTTTTGCAGTATGCAGGCCTCTCACTGTTGTGGCCTCTCCCATTGTGGAGCACAGGCTCCGGATGCGCAGGCTCAGTGGCCATGGCTCACAGGCCCAGCCACTCCGCGGCATGTGGGATCTTCCCAGACCGGGGCACGAACCCGTGTCCCCTGCATCGGCAGGCGGACTCTCAACCACTGCGCCACCAGGGAAGCCCCAATTTTGTAACAATTTCATGTAAATATCTACAATTATTAGGTGCCATGTGTAATATAGGTCCATTATGTCATGTTTGCTTACCATGTTCAAATCTTTGATACCTTCAGATATTTTATTTGCTTGTTCCATCAGCTATGAAAGAGAGGTGCTAATCTCCTACTTGGATTGTAAACTTTTCTCTCTCTCCTTGTATTTCTTTTTTGCTTTATTTATTTTAATGCTATGTTATTAGGTGCTTCCAAATTTAGAACTACTATCTCTTCTTGCTGAATAAACCCTTCATCATTATTAAATGTTCTCTCTCTAGTAATGCTTTTTGCGTTATATTTTACTGTCTGATAATAGCGTGGCAATACCAGCTATTAGTATTTGCATGATATATTTTTATAAAATGCCTTTTTATCTTTTGACACAATCATATATTTTTCTTATTCCATAAATGCAAATTAGTCACTGATTTTTGAAAGTTGAACCAACTCTATTTCTTCCTCTTAATATCTTGCTAAATACAAATACTTAAGATTTTTGCATTTATATTCATGAGCTTGCCCCACAATTATGTCCTTGTTGAATTTAATTATCAAGATTATGTTGGCCTCATAAAATCAGTTAAAGTATTTCCTCCTTTTCAGTTCTGCTAAAGACTTTATATAAGATTTGTGTTATTTCTCCCTTATTTGGTGAAATTCACCAGCAAAGCCATGTAGGCCTATGTGTGTCATGAACTTTGAAGTTACAGATTCATTTTAATAGATATCAGTTGTTTATAATCTTTTTCCTTTTAATATTTCTGATCCTTATGACTTTTGGTGGGGCCCTTGTAAATGCTTGCGATTTTGTCATTTTTTAATCCAGTCTGATTCTCGTATCATTTAGAACATTTTTTTTAATTCAATGTACTTATTAATATATTTGGGTCTAAATGTACCATAATACATTTGTGTTCTGTTTGCCTTTATTCTTTCTTCTTTTTCTCCCCTTTTTATTAAGCATTTTTTATTTTCCCCCTTCTATTGACTTTGATGTTAGACTCTTTTTTACTATTATTGTTAACATTAGATTTACCAAGGTATTTTTCATTGCTTTTCATTCTTCTCACTCTTTCCTACATATCAGCATTCCATTGGAGATTCCTTAAAGGCTAAATTTTTTGTTACTGAATTTTAGGTAAAGATAATTTCACTGTTGTTTGGCTTCTAATATTTTGATTAAGAAAGCAGATTTTAGTCTAAGCAGTACTCTTTCAAAGGTGATTCTTTTTCTCTGGTTGCTTTTATAATTTTTTGTCCAGTTTTCAGCAGCTTTATTATGATATGCTTAAGTATGGATTTTTCTTTCTTGCATGGGGTTAATTCACAAACTTTGAATCAGTTGCTTGCTCTCAGATAGCTGTGCAAAGATCTCAGCCATTATCCATTCATATAATCCTTCTACCTCTTTCTCTTTCTGCTCTTTCTGGGAAGTTCATTAAATTTATCACAAAACTCTCTTCTCTGTATTTTTATTCTTTCAGTTCTCATTTTATTCTATTTTCTTCTGACCAGTCTTTCACGAATTCTATCGTCAGCTGTGTCTAACTGCTATAAGCCCATCCTTTGCGTTCTTAAATTCAATTAATATATTTTTTGGTTCTCTAACTTCCATTTGGTACTTTTCTGTACTTTCCCAGTTATCTGCTGCAATCTCCATCTTGACTTTTATCTCCTAGGGCTCAGTTAGCATATTTTAAATTTTGTGTTTCTGTTACTTTTAATTCATGTTGCCTTATCTCCTCCACACATGCCTTATTTTGTAATGGACACCAAACTTGAGGTCTTGAACTCCAACTTCTGCCCACCTATGCCTACAGGAGGCCATCAGAAGTATTGCTCAGTTGCTCAGCTACCTCCTACAGAATTCTCAAAAAAATCCAAGGGGGAAGTGATTCCAAACACAGGTTTATCTATCTAGGCATCTTTTCTTTCCAAACTCCTGGCTGCAAATCTTCACTATCTTGTTAGTTTTTTGATGGACTTCAAATTGATTTTTTTGAAATAATTTTGTCCATTTTTTTCTAAGTGTCCTAAGTTGAAGAGTTGGTCCAAATGACCTTACCTGGCATTATTATAAATGGAAATCCCTTGTTACTGAAGCCATTTATATTCTAACTATATAGGAACCTGACTTTTTGTAAGAAAAAAGGTGGCTTGATAAGGGTGAAGATATGTGGGAACTGTGGTAAAACAAAACGAAACAAACTTGTGTAACTTTTTTTTTTTCCTTTAAATTCCACTTGACTTTATGTTCACATAAAATGCTTTTCTTTCTTTTGTGGAGGGTGGCAAAATAGCTCTTACATGCAAAATCTATGCTGCAGTAAAGTCATCTCAATGACAATTAACATTGTTTGAATCAAAAGTAATGTCAAGCTACTTTATACACTTTCAGTACTATCAGAAGTTAAAACAAGAAGTGAATCCTTCATTTCCAAATTTGCACTGGATGTACTTTCCGAACTTACACTATAATTCCAGCAGGATTTTTCGGACCTTGATGAAATTGCAAGGGAAATTTCTATATCTAAAAATATATTTGTGCAATCGTGGAATTTCCAAACTTCAATTGGAAATGATTTGCGATGCAATGACGTTAATTTTTGTCAGTAGAAATACTGTGGACATTTGTTTTCTCTTAAGTGTCTATATAATATTTTTGGTTTTGGCCTCTTGGCCTACAAAGCTGAAAATATTTACCATCTGGCCCTTTATAAGTTTGCTGGTCCACACCCTAATACTTCAAACTGGTAGGTTTTCCCTCATTATGCATTATTACTTAAGTGAAATGAGATGCCCTTTCCTCAATGCATCCTTCATTTTGTTCTCCTCAGAGTTCCTCTCACAAATATATTTATATAGTTTCTAGGCTATATAAAATCTGTAATGTGCAATTTCATCTGATTCTGTAAGACTTTCTCACTTTGAAGAAACAGATTTTCTTTCAGTTATAAATTGATATACACTATAACTCATTCCAAGGCCCTTCCCACCGTCACTGCATTAACGGTGACTCAAGCATGACTACTCTGGTCATATTCAAACACTGTTTGGAAAAGCCTTCACACACACACACACACACACACACACACACAGACAGACAGACAGACACACACACACACACAGTTTCTCACATAGTTTCTTTCCCTTTTGAGTCCAGCAGCCACTGGATTCCACTGCTTCTGTGATATTTCCTAGAGGAGCTACCACAGTCAGCACACTCATACAATTTCTGTCTAGTACAGGTTCTCTGACATGTATTTTAAAGATTTCTTTACAAAGGCTCTCTCTTATCTGGTACAAATATAATTTTTCATTACAGGGAGTTTTCTGACATTTACTGAGATTTACTCTAGCACTTAGTGCTTTCTCACTCAGTACACATATATGATTTCACTCTGTGTGAATTTTGTTACACTTGGAACTGTGACTTGGAAGTGAAGGAAATGCACAATCACTGCATTCATAACGTATACCCCCACTATGAACTTTGATGTGCAATTGTGCTAGTATCTATTGCTGTGTAAATTACCCCCAAACTCAAAACCCACCTATGCCTACAGGAGGCCATCAGAAGTATTGCTCAGCTGCTCAGCTACCTCCTACAGAATTCTCAAAAAAACCCACTTATTACATTTCTGAGGTACAGGAATCTGCAAGGGATTCAGCTCTGCCTGTCAGAAATGTTCCGCTTAGCTTTTTTAGCCTTTCTAAGCTACAACATTTAATATCTTGACAGGAAGACTGGCTATTCTTTCAAACCTCCAATTTCGTAACTCCAGCCCTATGCAATCATTAAAAGCATAGCTGGTTTCTTTTTCCCTTAACATGGCCCTCTGCCTGGGCCAAATGCAGATCCCCAGACTATGCCCTGATACTGCAAAGGAAATCAGGGAGATTTAAAAAAAAAAAAAAAAAAAAAGTTTTTTGATCTTCCACTAACCTCTGAATAGTTCTCCCCTCTGTGAGACTGAAGTCTATTTTAGAGTCAGTCATTTCCATATCACACTGATGCCATTAAAAATATGGCCTTCGAAAATTATCTTGCTTTTATATATTAGATGGTGTAGTTTTACCTGCTGTGACCTACTACATCCCATTGAAAATAGAACCTCTACATCGTTTGTAAGGCAAATATTAAAGTGGTATAAAAATGAAAATGACAACTTTGGAAAATTCAGGATGTATAAAGTTAGAACACTAAAAAACGTTCTACAGTACAAATTACTTTTTCCTCCAATTCCTTGCCCTATTCCCTTTATTATCATTTTCCTCTCTATTTCTTTGATAGAACCCTTTTATTCACAAAAAGGGGAAGAAGGAATTGTAAATACTTGAATTTCTAGGAAATAACATTAAAATTTCCTTACTAACAAGCCCAGATCTCTGCCATTAAAAAGCTTAATTTTAACTAGATTATTACAATGGATGATTATAAAATTGCTCAGTAACTATCAAGCCTACATGATATAGTTATGAGTTTAAATTTGAATACCAAGGCTTTTTCTATGTAATTAACCCTTACCATATGAAATTTTTCTTCTGGAAACTCCATTTTGTCCTCCCTAGATGGAATACAAAAGCACATGACTGGGAATAAATCTGTTACACTTGCACTTCAGAGATTTGTATAGTTGGCTAGCTTCTGGATAGCCTGATTCTTAAAAAGCTCCCACAAGTGATTCTGATGTATGGAAACCATTGCTATAAACAGAAAAACACTCAAAGGCCAGCACATTCTTAAAACTTGAGAAAGGTTATTTTTACTTGAAGGAACTTGTTTGAACTTAAGTATGAATCTATTAGGATTTGCCATTATAAGCTTCATATAGCACTTAAATATAGACTAAAAGCAACCAAAAAGATTTCAGAAGTAGAGACCTACAGTTTGAAGAGATGATCCATTAAATGATGGTCACATACTTCTAGATCCATTATGGACATGATTTTATTTTAGGGTTAGCACTTTAAAGATATTAACCACTTCATTAACCTATACAACTTATTGACATACTTATTATATGATCATGATTAATATATAGTGTGTGGAGATGGCAATTACTGCCCTCAAAAATATTACTTTAAGTTATCCTTAAGAAGAGAAATAAAGCTATGAAAGCAATTCAGTTCTGATGTATAAAATTATATCATCATTCCTACCTTCTAGATGCAACGTTTTAATAATTTATTATGATCTTTCAAAAAACTATTCCACATAGCTCTCATTACTTACAACTAAAAAAAGATGATCCCCTTTGGGAAAAAAGGCAGCATGAACAGCGGGCAACTGTCATCATCCTTCATAAAATTTTACTTTGACCTACATTACTTTGTGTTACTCTATCATACATTATTCCACATGGATAAAACTTGGAAGATCCTAATTCTACTAACCATCTGAGGCAGGGATCAATCAACTCAGCTCTGTGGACCAAATCCAGCCTGCTGCCTTTTTTTTTTTATAAACACAGTTTTATTAGAATGCAGTCGTGTTAATTTATTTCTATATTGTTCTGGTTATTTTTGCACCACAGCAGAGTTGAGTAGTGCCAGAGACTGCATGACCTACAAAGTCTAAGACATCTACTGTCTGTCCTTTCACCAAAAAGTTTGTTCACCATGATCATAATTATCTAAGTGGATTTTAAAGTAACTTACAAGTCATTTTGCAATAAAGAATTGGATAGGGACTTGCCTAGTGACGCAGTGATTAAGAATCCGCCTGCCAATGCAGAGGACACGTTTCAAGCCCTGGTCCGGGAAGATACCACATGCCGTGGAGCAACTAAGCCTACAAAGACATTTATTTGGATAAAATGAAATACCAAGAATCTAGAGATAAGGGAAACTAAGAGCTCCAAATTTGAAACTGATAAGATAGTTTAAAAAATGGTAAAGGGGGGGGGCTTCCCTGGTGGCGCAGTGGTTGAGAGTCTGCCTGCCGATGCAGGGGACACGGGTTTGTGCCCTGGTCCAGGAAGATCCCACATGCCGCGGAGTGGCTAGGCCCGTCAGACATGGCCGCTGAACCTGCGCTTCCGGAGCCTGTGGCCTGAGAGGCCACAACAGTGAAAGGCCCGCATACCGCAAAAAAAAACAAAACAAAAAAAAAAAAAACTGATAAGGACCTAAAAAATACTAAATAGTTAGGACAGAACATTCAGTTCAAGGTCATAAGAAAATGATCTGTGTGTGTGTGTGTGTGTATATAAATAATATATACATTATTGATACTATGTATAGAATAGATAACAGAAAAAAAAGAAAATGATCTGGTGAGTACAGATACATAACTAAAACTAAGTTTGATGAATTAGTAAAGCAATTAGTAAATATATCAATTGCTAATCCAACATCACTTGTGCTGGAATAAGATTTAACACAAAACAGAAATTTGAAAAAATAGGTTTTAACACTAAGGGAATCTTAACTAAGTATCAGATAAACTATTAGAACAAGAAAGCCATTATTAAATAGTTCATAATAAATTTATGAATAAATTTTATGAGGCAAATAAAGCTGAATAGAAAAACTATACTGTGGGAATAAACAAATATTAGGTCGTTTCTAAAGTACAAATTCCTTGACAACTACTTACAGCAGAAGTGCGTATACTGCAGGTCTTGGCACTCTTCTAATGATGAGTAAAAAATAACTAAACCAGAACTGCCAGCACTGCATTAATTTCAAGGTTTATAATTTTATACATTAAACTTAGTTATAACTGAAATCCTACCTTTGACTACCATTGATTAGCTTTTCAAAATCATTCCTACTGCCTGCAAAATTTCTACAGACTAATATTGAACATTTTAAGACTTAAACAATGTGAGAACTGTGGATCCTTCCCACCCAGCGCCACCCCCCAAACACACCCCAAGAGTTAAAACTAATATTGTAAGGGAAAAAAAAAAATGGCCTCATGCTTATAGGATAGATGATGAGGACCAACTGAATAGTGGATATTCCCAAAGTTCCTTAGTTAGTAGATTTTTAACTGCTTTAAAAAGATCATGGTACTTGGATCACATCTAACGACTGGATATTGGATATGAGATGTCATTAATGCTTGTACAGTCTTCTCAACTACACACAGATCCTACCATAACAAATCAATTTTGAAGAGTAGTTCCTTCCCTTATTAAACCTTAGAAAATTTTATTTTCAGACATTTGATAAATTGAAAATGCTAAGAACTTTAACAGTTCAGACACAATAAAAAATTTTAAGTGTCCCATAAAGTTCTGAAACAAATCAGAAATTGTTCAGCCTAAGAATTAAGGAACTTAATTAAAAGGATTAAACTCAAGATAAACAAATAAAATGATTCAGGTCAAACTGACCTCACCAGATCCATAGAATCTGACAACACATACCTATAGAAGTCTGACTTAATATTCATAAACCATGAAGAAAATAAAAATATTGTTGTTCAATGTTAGCACCTCTGTTATAAACTAGAATAGCCTTCAAAAAATTTTCAGTGGCTCAAAATATGTCTAGCCACAGCTCGAAATTCCAGGTAACATTTGAGTCTTAGAAATCTGTGCAATCCTGTTTTCCTAAACATTTAAAAATTAATTTTCATCTGTATGTATACATCCAGAATAAATTTTAGATCTCCTCTCATGGGTACAGTAAAAGCTCAATAATACACTTCCCTAATAAAATTTTCATCACAATTTTAAAAACATTTTCCTATTTTATGAAAAAATATTAGTTGATTTTTACCAATAAAATGGTAAAATTAGAGGCAACTATAACTTAAAATTACACAGCTTCTTAATGTTTTATTCACAGCATTCTTCATACAGAAGAAGCTTCACTGATATTTAATTTACTGCAGCATCCTGTTGGTGAAGCACAAAATTACATTAATTATAAACGAAGAAACAAAGCACTTTTGACTTTTTAAAATTATATATATATATTTATATCCAGTTGACAAATAGCATCACAATTATTACTGTATAAAAAACTAAAAATCACATGGAAGCTAAGGCCTAAGTTCTTATTCCAATTGTTCCTTTTTGTTCCTATCTAAGAGATATTAGAAATTAAATTGCAGTACCTCAAAAAAAAAAGTCTACATTATTTACATACAGTATGGAAAATAAAAGCTGCTTTTTGGCTAAGTTAGATTGCTGCTACCTACATTATTTACATTGTAAATGTTGGAAAAAATAAGCACTACTAACAAATACCATTTCAAATGAAAATATGTTGTGCCTGGAATTTTGTTCTAAAATTAATTGTATATCCTAATAAGTGTTTGTTGAATAGAATTTGACTTCCCATAAATCTACTGAAAATTTGAGAATTCCACTATGCTTCTTTATACTGCTAATCTAGATACTGTTAAGTACAATACTGTAATAATTACAAGCACTGAAGCTTAAATGAAACGATGGCAACATGTGTGTAGATGGAATTTTATTTAAAACTGTAAAATATAATGCCTTAATGTTTACGCATAATTACGAGACTACCTAATATTCTTTTCATCCTTTAAGAAGTTTCATATATGATAGTTCCCTAAACAGTGAAACCTTCCAGTAACTTACCAGAAAAAAGTTTAATCATATTATTGTTTTTAGCATTATTTTTCTAATATTTAAAAACATATCTAAACCCTTGGCAAAAACAAACGCAATCAATTCAGTGTAACAGACTGAGCTTTAAACCGTATTTTAATTTTCAATTAACTGTAACCTATCTGTTAAGTGAACCAAAAGTAGAATTTTAAATGACCCACTATGAAGCTTTTCAAATCAATTATAGAATGCATAGAAAAGTGGAGATAAATTTTTGGGAAGGTGTAAGGTAGTAAATGTGGAAAATGGTAAATGCTAGTTTCAATAACAAAAGTTGTACTAAATGCACATGAAAGTTAAATTAACACAGTATAAAAGAGAATAGCTTAAATAAACTGGGATTCACATATTACAATAGCAAAGTTATGACCAAATGAACTGAAGACATGAACAGTTCTGAAAATTCTCTTTTCAGCCTACTTCCAAAAGAAATAGTCAGGCTTTTTTCCTGTACATAGTTTTGAGCTTTGTCTATACCATATATAGTAGAAAAATAAATTCTTTAGCAACCTAGAAACAGTTTATAAAACTCTTAAAGTTTAATTTTCTTTGCCAGACATGCCGATGTTAAACTGACAGCTATAAATTAAAGCTATATAGACAATAGGTATAAGTAATATAGAACAAGTTAAGAATACTACATTTACCAGATTTTTCTTTTTAAAAATTACTGTACTTTCTTAATTCCTGTGTGCTTTGCAATAGGAATAATAGGGACTTTGTTTTCTTAGAAAAGATAATAACATGTAAGAGTATAACACAAATAAGATAATTTATAATATACATGTACTTCAACAGCAGCCTGGTTCATGTCAACATCTTGATTCTGAAGTTAAAATTAGAAGTACAATACCTAGGACATAACAGTTGGGAAAGACAATATTTATTTTAGGAAAAAATGGAGTAAATCAAACTCTTAGGAGCCTCAAATCTCAAAATCATCTATTTACTACAGTACACATAAGACAACCTTAAAATTGCAGTATGAAGATTACAATGTGGACCAAAGAATTTTTTCTTTACTACACAAAATATAACCTAGCAACAAAAAAACCATTTTTTCCCTTTCTGGGAAAAAAACCGGCATGGTTTGATAATGAACAAATTTTGAATAAAGCCTAACAAAATTTACCTATGCCACTTATTCTGAAAATTTTATCCATAATTTCGTGTTCTGGTTGTAACTTCACTAAAGAAATGTTTAACCTCCAAAGCAGCAGTCATTTACAGCAAATCTGGTACCAACATCAAAGGAAAAAATTGGTTTAAAAAATGGTGCAAAAGCCACTTTGGATTTTAGTACAACATATCACAGAAAAGAATATGAATACAAGTATGCAACTTTATATATACATACTCCAAAGAGGCTGTCAGTACCCAAAGTATTTTTATTGCTATATTAGCAATGGATTTTTGGATATGTTTTTAAGGGCCACATAAAAATAGATTCAAGGGACAGATTTAAATTGAAGTCCTAGATTAAAATGTTTGGTTTAAAGAATTTTCTACAACAAATTTCATGTTTATGTATGAAAAGTTATATAACCTTATATGAAAATGTCATGAAGTATTTTCTACACTATACTAAATGTATTTCCCAAGAGGGAAAAAATTAAAATATCTAAAATATATTAGATTAAGATTACAAGACCATAATAGATCTTTTGAACATGCATCTGTTTACAGAATTAACAGTATACAAGATGTTTGTTTCATCATGGACTATAAAGAAATGAGTTGGTGACAACTATCCTTTGCACAACATTATCAACTCACTTTAGCCACAAGCATGTCCTTGGTATGTGTGTACAAGAAATATATCCATTTACCCCCATCAGATCATCCACAGGTTTACTTAGAAGATGAAGGTGCAGAAATATGTTAAGTGTACTTTTCTTTCTTTCAAACAACATCCCAAGCATGGCATAAGTAGCCTGAAATTATAAAATACTTAACTGGGCTTTTAGTTATCTATACAGACTGATAAAAGTAAATTAAGTTGCTCAAATTAGCACATCAAATAACAAAACCAGCCATAAAGCAGGCTGGAAAGCATTAAATGTTTCATATACGTGAGTTTTTAAATCATTTAATTTCTATAGAAAAATTTTATTCACAATATAATGTGACAGAAAATGCCACAGGAATGATATACTGATTGCAATAAGGTTGCATGCAACAGCAGCTTTGTATTTTATAGCTATTTTTGTTTATAAAAATTAAACCTCTCCAGTCATGCTTATCACATGGTCTTAGATTTGTAATGTAAATGAATAAGGAATACCATATAGTTCAAAGAGAAAATGTTTCATTATTTTGAATGTGAATTATCTGTAAGAAACATGAAGTATACTACTGAACCCTGAAACATGCATGCCTAGATTTGCTTTTATCCAATTTCAGGCTGTCTGCAATCACTTCCTACTTATATAATACCAAGAGGATCCGTCTGTAACTGTGGTTGTATCAGCTGAGGTTGCAATGGTGGTGGTAACTGAAGCGGTACCATTGGTTCCACCAACTGTCCTGGGTTTGAAGGTGGTGGAGGAGCCACAGTGTTCGCAGTTTCCACAATTTCTCCATTGTAAAAGAAAAACTGACACTGTTGAATGAATGTTTCAACAACAGATTGATGGATCTTGGTGGTAGACAGAAACTCTCGATTTTCAAAATCAGGTCTCATCAAAGTTGGCCAAAAACAGATGGATAAGTTGTCTGCTGTCATTAGGTTGACTTTATTATGCTGACTGACCCTGAAATTATGATAGGGAAAAAAAAATTAGAAACCAGTCAAAACTCATTGCAATTAAAGAATCTGAGAGCTGGATATTATTTCAGATGATTTGGTTTTACCTTTTTTAAAAATCTTAACTTCAAATTTAAAACATTTTCTTGCTTGTGCATTCCATGTTCAACTACATTCTAATAACAGAAAAAAGCAGTAAAATCCATTCCTTATGAGAACCAAAGATGGTTTTTACTTTGGAAAAACTATCATATCCTCCAACCGGGAGACTTTTCAACTTTCAAAAAACTCAAGTTTCTAGTATTCCAAAAAACAATCTTTTTAATCATTAACTACCTTGTACATCATTACAAATTTAATTTCAATGACAACAGTTCACAGAGCAAATTCTACCTTAAAATTCTTTTGATCTGACAATAAATAATTTACAAACGACCATATGTTAACTATTTTGCATCCAGTCTTTTAAATATGTGAGCAAGCACTACTACCATTGTCTGTAATAAGCAAGAAACATAAGAAGCAAATCTTGAATTTTAACTCAAAATTATTAAATTGGGAGGAAAGTTTAGGTGTTTTATCCAATCCTCTCATTCACACATGAAGAAACAGCCCAATATGCAAGGTAGCAGGAAAATTTTTTATTTGAATTTGTATATCAAAAAATTAAAAATCTAAACCAAAGGACCCACACCCCCAAACACAGGAGTTGCTCATCTGAGGTAAAATAAGTGCTCTAAAAACATGTGTTCTGTGGTAAAAGTTATTACTATTTGTTAAGAAACTAAATTAGAATATTCAGAATAAAGTCAACCTCTGTTAAAATATAGTGTATAGAGGGGCCCAGTCAGGTGTGTCTATGTGGTAGTCAAGTATAGGTTCTGAAAATACCCATAGATTTGAAAGACATGAATATGGGCATCAAATCTAATTGTTGAGTCAAAAAGTACAAAGGAAAGGTAGCAAATCAGTTAGATGAGGGTGGTCAGGGTCCTTGAAGAGGTAATGTTTGAGTTGAGCCAAGGGTGATGGGTGTTAGTAAAACAGTAGGAAGAAAGAGTAATTTAGTCAAAACAGTGGTTCTCAGATACTACAAAGCTATAGTAATCAAAACAGCGTGGTACTGGCACAAAATCAGACATATGGATCACTGGAACACAAGAGAGAGCCCAGAAACAAACCCACACACCTATGGTCAATTAATCTTTGACAAAGGAGGCAAGAATATACAATGGAGAAAAGACAGTCTCTTCAGCAAATGATGTTGGAAAAGTTGGACAGCAGTATGTAAATCAATGAAGTTAGAACACTCTCTCACATCGTATACAAAAATAAATTTGAAATGGCTTAAAAATTTAAATATAAGACATGACACCATAAAACCCCTAACAAACATAGGGAAAACATTCTCTGACATAAATCGTAGCAATGTGTTCTCAGGTCAGTCTCCTAAGGCAACAGAAATAAAAGCAAAAATAAACAACTGGGACCAAATCAAACTTATAAGCTTTTGCATAGCAAAGGAAACCATAAACAAAATGAAAAGACAACCTACGGAGAGAAAATATTTGCAAAGGATGTGACTGACAAGGGGTTAATTTCCGAATACACAAACAGCTCAGTATCAAAAAACAAACAACCTAATCAAAAAATGGGCAGAAGACCTACATAGACATTTCTCCAAAGAAGACATACAGATGGCCAAGAAGCACATGAAAAGATATTCAACATCACTAGTTATTAGAGAAATGCAAATCAAAACTATAACGAGATACCATCACAGACTGCTCAGAACGGCCACCATCAAAAAGTCTACAAATAATAAATGCTGTAGAGGCTGTGGAGAAAAGGGAACCCTCCTACACTGTTGTTGGGAATGTAAATTGGTGCAGCCACTATGGAGAACAGTATGGTGGTTTCTTAAAAAACTAAAAATAGAGTTGCCATATGATCCAGCAATCCCACTCCTGGGCATATATCCAGAAAAGATGAAAGCTCTAATTTGAAATGATATATGCACCCCAATGTTCACAGCAGCACTACTTACAATAGCTAAGACATGGAAGATATGGTGTGTATGTATGTATATATATATATAGAGAGAGAGATAGATAGATAGATAGATATACACACACACACACACAATGGTATATTGCTCAGCCACAAAAAAGAATGAAATAATGCCATTTGCAGCTACATGGATGGACCTAGAGATTATCATGTTAAGCAAAGTAAGGCAGAAAGAGAAAGATAAATACCATATGATATCACTTATATGTGGAATCTAAAAAAAAAAAATGATACAAATTAACTTATTTACAAAACAGAAACAGATTCTCACAGACACAAAAAACAAACCTATGGTTACCAAAAGTGAAAGGGTGTGTGGGGGATAAATGAGGAGTTTGGGATTAACAGATAAACACTACTATATATAAAATAGATAAACAATACTGTATAGCACAGGAACTATATTCAATAGCTTTTAATAACCTATAATGGAAAAGAATCTAAAAAAAGAATATATATAACTGAATCACTTTGCTGTACACCTGAAAACTAACATGACAGTGTAAATCAACCATACTTCGATAAAAAAGCAAACAAACAGATTCTCAGTGTGTATCAGAACTTCCTGGAGGGCCTGTTAAAACAGATTGATAAGTATGTCTGGGGTGGGGCCTGATAATTTGCATTCCTAACAAGTTCCCAGGTGATGCTGATGCTGCTGCTTTGAGGACTGAATTTTGAGAAAGACTGAGGCAGTCATGTTAAGATGTGATAAGGGACCAGGCACAAATTGATACTTTCGGTTAAGTCCTATTAGTTTAATACAGTGGCACTTGGTGTTGCACGGTGGAAAAGGAAAGGAGATTTAACAGAGTAAGTTAGAACTAGGCCACTTAATGATAAACAATTTAGATTTTTTTCCTTTAGGATGTAAGTGATCTTTACACAAAGAACTTTTAGAAAGATCATTCTGGCATCAGGATCAAGGGAGAATCAAGAAGAAAAATAGGCAGAGAGAGAGCTCAATGACAAACTAGAGTTTCCTAAATGAGAAATGATAAAATTTAAACTAAAGCAGTGGCAGAGGAATGAAAAGGAAAACTAATCAGGAGAAAAAACTAATTTGACACAATAACTCACTGAATATGGAAGGTGAGAGAAAATACATCCAAAGAACAGCTCCATGGATTAATTTTTGCAATCTGTCAATCACCCAATATATATTTATCATTTATTTCCTATACTGGAATGTAAAGTTCCATGAAATGTGATTATTTTATTTACTGCTATGTCTGTATAGGGTTTACAAGAGTACCTGTCACAAAGAGTACATCCATTATAATCAATAGTTGAGTGTTTGTTCTAAAATTTAAGTCTGATGATACTATTTCTCTGTTCTACTCTCTAGTGGCTCCCCATACCATTCAGAGTAACAATCATGCAATGCTTTTTTCATTGACAAAGTCTTGCTCCCCACCCCACCCCCCATAAATGTCAGCTGAACTCAACAGTGCACTTAGTGATAGACATGAAAGCAACCTCCTTGTCAGTAAAATATTTTGAGGACTAAAACTAATCAATAGGCTAAACTCTGGGTAGTACTGCCCTATCCTTCACTCTGCTCAAACCACACAGGCCTTTTTGCTGTTCCTCAACATGCCAAATATGCCTGTCATTAACTGTTGTATCACTGGAGTCAAACACAGTTAAGTGTCTTAATATAACATTGATGGTGGGCTAGCACTGTGATTCTTTGCATATGCTCTTCCCTTTGTCTCTTTTCCCTATTGTTTTTAATAAAGTCCAATTCTTGTTTCAGCACTTTAATCAGGCAATACAATAATATGTTCATATACCATCCCTACATTCCATATTGGGTAAGGTCTCCTGTAGTGCCCTGTACACATCTGTTAAATCATGAACCACGTTGCATGGTAATTTTCAAAAGAGGAAATTCCACTAATTATACTGCAATACTATGTATGTTGGTATTTTCTCACAGACGGAGACCCCAGAGAAGAGTTACTAGAAGTGCTAATATAATTTTATGCTACATTGATAACAACAAAAAAACTTTAAACACTGCTTAATACTCTCTTTTAAGAGGTATAGACTGAAATGTATTTGTTTTGGACACTGACATTATTAGTTAAAAAAAACCAAACCTCAGTTCGTTAAAATGTTAGTAGAAAATACTGTGAAGAGTAGACTTTTGAAAAATGTAGTACAAATACTAATAATTCTATTCAGTCTCAATAACAACTTTGTGAGCTATTATTCTTCTCATTCTTATAGTTGAGAAAAATCAAGACTTAGGCAGGGTGAAGTATTTGTCCAAAGCCACAGAACTAAAAATGTTTCAAAGCCAAGCCTATTTAATTCCACAGTCTTGAGCTTTACGCTATTATACAATATTAATGTTGCCTTTCATTTAAGAAATGGTGTTGGGAAGAGTATCTTTATAGAAAAAAGTATAAACTTGAAGCTTAACATATTTAAGGCTTTTGATATAGGATTAATGTCCTGCATTTCAGTCACAGTCAAGGTGGATAGTAATATGAATTCAAGTTTCTAATAAAATTTCACTATGAAGAATATCCAAACAAAACAAGCAAGATACACAAAAGAGACACAGTACAAAAGAAGAGGCAATTAAACCACTTAATAAAACTTGGATTCTAGTTATAAGATGTGTCACTTGAGCATATGATTTCTCTCTTTAAACCTCAACCTTTCCAACTTCAAATAGGTTGATCTGGTTAATTATCTAAGTGTCATTTCATAACTAAAATTCTAAGATTCTATAGAAGAGAATTGTTAAAGAACAGCAGTGACAAAAAAAAAGTACTCACCACACTTATTATTTATATAATCATGTTAGATACTAAAAGGGTCATATACCTTTCTTTAAACAAGTTGATGAAAAATCTATTTTAAAAATACAGAAAAACTAATTTAGAGAACCAAAATTGAACTGCATGTTTAAATTAGTCTCTCTTTCTCTATTCTATGATCACCCAATTTATAAAGTTACGTGTTTGAAATCCGTAGTGCATTTTATTTGCAAAAACGAAAAATAAAAATACCTGTTTAGATGTGTTATTACATATCTGAATACATCATAGTTAACAGGATGAAATTTCTTAACAATTTCTTTCAGTGCATGAAGACGTTCTGTTTTATCCGGGATTTCTGTAAAATTAAAGTAGTGAGGAATTTGTGTTAAACACAAAATTAAAAAATATTGATAAAGCTTCCTGCTATGCTTATTGTATGAGACAATCAAGAATGTATATAAAGCATATCAGGAGAGGGAAACAAAAACAAAGAAAATGTTGAAAAGAGCCTGCTAATAAACAGACTACCATCTATTTACAATAGCCTTTTCACAAGTAAAGCTAATAACTGAAGATCAAAGTAACCTGGGGGTGGCAAAATAGGAAATGGTATATTAGTAATTTCTCTAAGCAACTTATATAACTAGATACTGATTTAGAATTAACTAATTACTTACAAATCTGTTAGGCTCTTAATATTCATGCTACAGATAGTAAGTATTTTAGGCTTTGTGGGTGAAACTACTCAACTCTGCAGTGGTACAAAAGCGGCCACAAACAATATGTAACTAGAGTGACTGTGATCCAACAGAACTTTAAAAATCTGAATTCATATAATTTTAGTATTTCATAAAATTTTCTTTTAATATTTTTTCAACCATTTAAAAATGTAAAAAAACATTCTTAGCTTGCAAGCCTTCTGAAAACTGATGGCACGCTAAATTTGGCCCACAGGCCAGTTTGCCAACACCTGATTTAAAGCATTATACTTATTTATAATCCACTTAGCTTATAAAACATTGTTCTTCACAAGTAACACAAGCAGTACAAGCATTTAGCTCAGTTACTTTCCAAATTTACACAAATTATGAAACAGGATAACTGAAATGTGGCTCTGCTGTAAATGGGAGAGGACAGAGTGCCTTACTGCTCTGCTCTTCCTCATTCAGTTCATTCTTCTAAATTAACAATGGATTCCTCTGGAGGAGGCCAGTCTGCCAACCAACTCATGGTAGTACACTAAGTACTAACAAATTTCTCATTTGCCACATATTACTTCTAAATCAGCCCTCAATATTTCCTAAGTAGGGAAGTTCTGAGGCTATTGTTCATGGCCAAAACGTAAGAAAATCTAAGCTATCAATTGGACTATTTTCCTAGTTTTCGTATGAGAGAATGTATAAGGCAACTGCATCTTAAGACAATATACTGAAGTGGATTTCAATGAAAAGAAAATTAACTGAGAACTTTAACAATAAGTATTATAAGTAGTCTCATGCTACAGAGCTTGAAGACTTGTAATCAAAAGGAAATATTAAAGAGAAATATTTAGAAACTACATTAAATTTAGCCATTGAGAACACAATGTGGATTAAGCACTAGGTTACCTGATACTCAAATAGACCTTTGGTCTCATTTTCCAGATAACAAATGAGTATTTGATTCATAGAAACATCTGGATGAATGATGATGCCAAGTAGGAATCAATACTGAATGAGTACCCATTTTCCTGTCTGTCTTTTTCAAAAACTGAATTAAGACATGAGGCCAAAGTTAATTTCTTTGACTTAAAAAATATTTATATACACATGTATACAGACCATACACAGGTTAATATGTTACTAAAGTACATTACAGATACATTCATTTGAAGACTTAATTTCTTTTTTTCTTTTTTTTTTTTTTTGCAGTAGGTGGGCCTCTCACTGTTGTGGCCTCTCCCGTTGCGGAGCACAGGCTCTGGACGCGCAGGCTCAGCAGCCATGGCTCACGGGCCCAGCCGCTCCGCAGCATGTGGGATCTTCCCGGACCAGGGCACGAACCCATGTCCCCTGCATCGGCAGGCGGACTCTCAACCACTGCGCCAGCAGGGAAGCCCAAGACTTAATTTCTTTTTCTTACAATGCCTTTGAGTTTGAATTAAAAACACAAATCTCAAACTTCTAGTATAATGATCTAACTTCTAAGAGCACCTAGTCATCTGGGAGCCTAGATAAAACTATTTATTTAAAGGGAAAGAGCTTTAATAAACAGTTCTAGAAGCTGAATTTTTATTAGCTACATATTCTAGTGCATGACTGATTTTAACACAAAGCAATCAATGTACAAACCCCACTATCATCATCCCTCTCAAAAAAAAAAAAAAGGAGGCTTTTACTTACTTGCTGCTTCCAATAGCTCTGGATGAAGAGAATATGGAATTAAAGGATCTGGTAGATCTGCAAAGAAAGCTTTAAGAGCTCCAGCTACAGCATTTACTGTTACTTCCATTGATACTAGACTGATATTATGATCTATAAGACAAAAATAAAAATTAAAAACTATAATAAATTTAAATTTATTACAGGAGAAGTAAGTTAAAGGGATACTTGTAGATCCAAAGACATTTAAGTCTTCTCATGGACCACCTTTCTTCACAGACTGATTCATCCCTCCCCCATTGTTTTAATATAATTTTGCCTGACAAACTATAGATAAGGAAAGAGAAAACCAAGTAAGAAGCATTTTCTGTGACAATAAAAAAATGCTATTAGGCTTGTCAGTATATGAGACATCTCTCTTCTTTTGAAACATTCTGTTCACATAAGCTATTTAAAAGAGGCCATAAGGAAGCAGAAAGACAAAAGATAGGAATCATGCATATAAATTCAAGTTTTGATGGATGATGGATGTTCACTAAACTTACTGTGGTAATCATTTCATGATATATATAAGTCAAATCATTATGTTGTACACCTTATACAGTACTGTATGTCAATTATTATCTCAATAAAACTGGAAGAAAAAACAAAATCACTATACCTCATGGAGTATGCTTAACTGGACATAAAAGGGGTAAAAGGCGAACACTATTTTATTGTTTCAATATACATTATTATTCTCACATCGCAGGACCACTTTTGTGTGTTTTTTCTACAATATTATACTGCAAGCCAATATAAATTGTAATCTACAGTGTAAATCTACTAGTTCCCTGGTGGAGAAATTATACTTAAAAAATTTTAATATAAAACACTTTAAACACTTATCAGTGAAGTTCTGACTTAAAAAATAAGAATGTAACATATTAAAGGTATATCATAAGGTTAATTTGCTATTAAAAAAGTAACATTTTCCTTATTATAAATACAATGAATATTTATAATAAAAAATTACTCCCATAACCAAGAGATAATCACTGTTTATACTTTAGCATGTTTCCTTTCAGCCCTTTTCTGCTCATTAAAAAAAAAAAAAATATATATATATAGATAGATTTTATATTGGATTTAATTTTTTAAGGCATTATCCAAGGTTAATAAAATTTCACAAGCAACTTTTAAAAACTTTTTGAGGGGGCAGGTAACATTTCATTGTAATTTCAAACTTGCAGAAAATTTGCAAGAATAATAAAAATACAAAGAACTCACATATATCCTTAACCAAGAATCACCAATCCTTACATTCTGCCCTACATAAACAAATCTAATGGCTACAAAACATTCTCCCAGATATAAAAATTTACATAATATTCTATTACTGAACATTCAGATTTATTTCATTTAAAAATATTATAAAGATGTTATGATAACAACTTTTATGTACTAAAGCTTAGGTCCTTAGGCAGGCTATATTCCTTGTAATAACAGCTACCCAGTGAACATTTAACATGGTGCCTGGCACAGAAAACTCATTATATGCATTATCTCATTATTCCTCAGTTACTCTTATCACTCCCATTCTAGATATGAAAAAGTTGAGATTTAGAAAGGTTAACCTCCCTAGGCCACAAAGACAGTAAGTGGCAGAACCAGAAAACAAAACCAGAAACTCTAATTCAAAAGGCCCTGGTACTGACGACTACTCTTCCTTCATTACCTGAAGTGAAATTGTACCAATTTGCTAAAGTCTAAACAGTTCTTCTAACAATTTTTTTTAAATGAAATACCATGCAATAATGTATGGTATTTGAAATATCATGCAATAATGAAATACCAGTCTTTCAAAGCAAGGCACACACACAAACACCCCACCCACCACTCAACTTTACCATTTACCACTCAACATTTTACCATTTCAACACATATAATCTTCATTATTTTATACAGCTATCTAGTATTCTACTTGTCAACAGGATTGGTCCCCCACCTTTAAAACAAAATACAAACAATGCTGCAATAAATATCTTGGTATGCTTACACAAAGACTTTTGTAACATAAGTATTTACAAATAGAATTTCTCCAACAAAGCTACCTGAAGCACCCATAACCAACAGCATACAACATACCTGCTTGCCTACACTCTACCAACAATCCTTTCCACTCACATAATAAAATAAATACAACCTTTTTGTTTTAATTTTTATTTCTTTATAACTGACAGAGGTTGAGCATATTTTCATATATTTGTTGGTTGCTTTCTTCTGATATGAATTGCTTAATCTAGCAAAGAAATTCCACAGCCACACCAAGTTTACAGTTTGTCCCCTGATTCTGTTTGCTTTATACACTATTTCATACAGAAGTTTTACATTTTTAGGCAGTCTAGTTTATCATCTTGTTCATGCTTTCTAGGTTTCATGTCAAGTTTAGGCCTCTCCCTACTCCAAGATTATGAATATATTCACTCGTTTTTCTCCCTAGAACTTAGTTTTCATTTTTTGCATTTAAACCTTTGATCTCATACAGATTTCCTTTAATATGAGTAGGAAATTCAGCTTTTTGAAACTTCCTAATGGTTAGTTGGCCCAGTATCATGAAGGAAAAAAAAAACCTTTTAAATCACAACTTTAAATAGGTGCAATCTGTGATATACAAAGATGATGATGCATCATAACTCAATTTATTGCTTCTCTAATTCTGGTAATGGATTTATAGCTCTCCCATTTGTTGACTGTGGTATCTGTTCCATTAAATACTTCCAATACTACTTCAAAACGTTCTCCCCTAAACATCCATATTCTTAGGAGGTTTTCATATGAAATTTCAATGAGGGAAATAATAAAACAATGATTTTATTTTATCTTCTATAATTATCTTACCTTGATCAAATATATATATAAATATATCTATAATTATCTTCTTACCTTGATCAAACTGCTTCTGAATATTGTCTTGATCAGTTTTGTTCCCACTAACACGGTACAGTCCTTCAGTACATAATCCTAAAAGAATAAAGAAATAAATAGACTTTTACACATGAATATATAGCTATAACAAAGAATTTACTTAACCTTATGTACATCTTAGTGACTTAGAAAATATGGTGGTAAAATATTTTTAAGAATAAAATATTCTTGAGCATTTCATTTAAAGTAAGTTCTTAATGGACTACCTTAATTTTAAACCATTTAGCCTACCCAGTTCCATGTAAAATAAGATACATTTCTTCCTAGTCCACTAAACACAGCTAAAATTCCTAAGTGCAATATATTAAAAACATCAAAAGACTCTGAAAGGTGGAGAGAAAGTGAATTTGAATAGCAACCACAGAATTTGAAGAACAACAACACAGTGAGTTCCCTGAGTTTTCCTTTTGCTTCTTACGTATCTTAGACCAGGCAACAGAGAAGCCTGCAACCCAGAAGTACCAATGAGCACAGGCAAAAAAATAAAAATAAAAACAAAACACCACTCAGAAAACCAACAAGAAAAGCCAGTTCTCTCTAGTGAAAGGATTGGGAAAGGTGCAGACTAGGAAGCCAAAACATTTTTTACTGTTACTGCCCTACTACAGCCAAACACCATGGAATCCACTCCTCCTCATCCACATCAGTGGAACCAAGTAGGGAGACTAGAATTCTACCTCTGCCAGCAGTAACAAAGGTGCCCCTTCCCCTCTCTAGAGTGTCAGCAAGGACTGAATGGCAAGTCTGAACTTCTACTACCACCTTGAGGTAAGAGGTACCCTCCCCTCTTCACCATGGTAGTCAACAGAGGCTGGTAGAGATCAAGTGGGGAGGGGAGTCCAATCTTCCAGCCCCACTTTGTAGTAATGAGGCAGCTGCACTTCCCCTGCCTGGTGCAGTGTCAGAGGAGGCCTGCTAAAATAGATTTAAATAAGATCCAAAGTTTCACAGCATACTACCCAAAATGTCTAGAATACAATAATAATAAAACTAAAATCATTCATCATTCCAAGAACCAAGAAAGTCTCAACCTGAATGAGAAAAAACAATTAACAGACACCAATACAAAGATATCAGTTGTGGAATTATCTGACAAGGATTTTAAAGCATCATAAAACACTTCAGTGAACAATTATAAACACACTTAAAACAAACTTCCCAATAGAAAGTTTTAGCAAAGAAACAGAAACATAAGGAGGAACTAACTGGAAATTTTAGAACTAGAAATACAGTAACAGAAACAACAAATTCACTGAATGGGATCAATAATAGAAAAGTGATGACAGAGTAATGATAATGAATAAATGAACTTGAAGACAAATCAGTAGAAATTACCCAATCTAAAGAAATTAGACTAAAAAAAAATGATGAGCCTCAGGGATTTGTGGGACAATAACAAAAGATCTAATATTTGTGTCATCAGCCGAAAACCTATCTCTATGTTCAATGGGAAGTTTCTGAAAGCACTTCTGAAAGAGACTCCATTTGATAAGGCATTGTATTGTTCTGATCCCAAGGAGAAAAAAAGAATCAACAGAAACGCAGAATTTGTCAAATTTATCCCTGGACAAATGTCAAGGTGCTTGTATGGGACAATATGTTAATTCTAATTTTTTATATTCAGAAATTCATGGTCATAAAGGTAGCAAAAATCCACTGATAAAAGTGTCAAAGTTATTAAATCCAAAGTTTTAACTTCAGTGAAGCATGGCAGACACCACCAAATAACCAAAATTATTATCATCTACAGTGGGACAAAATAACATCCTATCCCAACAGATATGATGCACTTAGAAGGATACAACATTACTTTGGTGGTATTTCTAACAAAAATGCATAATTTGAATCTAATAATGAGGAAACAGTAACCTCAAATTGAAGGAGAAATAAAAAGTTCATTTGTACAGTAAAATGCCAACCAATAAACATACAAAAAATGAGAGACTAAAAAATAATCATCAACAGAAGCTAAAACTAGTGGCTTAAAGTCTGATAGTCTCAAAGTCAAGAAAAACAAAAGAAGCTGAGCAACTCTCCCAAACTAAAGGTGTTAAAAACGACATGATTACTAAAAGCAGTGCCCATAGATTAGATCCTGAAGTGTCTGCCTAATAAAGAATTAAAAACACCCAAAATGTCAATAATGCTGAGGTTGAGAAACCCTGACATAGTGATAAGCATTTATTTGCTAAATGAAAATTATAAGGTGCTTAATCATCCATGATAAAAAATCTTGCCTTCCATTCACTAATAAATGAGTGACTTTAAAAAAAAAAAAGAAGAAGCCAACTCAATTATCTAGATGTGAATTATACAAGTTTAACTTTGACTTATATCACCCAAAGTATCTATCCTGGGCCTCCAAGTAATATATAGGTATTAAAAATCTATACCAATATTCCAAAACTAAATTTAAAATATGTTTGAACCAAATATCATCACCCCTTTTTCCTTCATTAGAAAGGTAACTAATCCTTACACTACACAGAACTCTTGATATCTGAAGTTCTAAAATGGTCTAAGTTCTCTTTGAGTTGCTAACAGATACAAGAGTTTCACTGAAGTCATAAAACAGATTACAAATGGTAAAGGAGAAGTAAGGTGTGTAGATAATCCACAAGTTAGATTAATATGTCCATGGGAAGTGACATCAGCAAAAGAGATAGAGAAAGGAATTTTGGGGCTTGGTTCCCCCATAAAAGCAACTAATGAGCAGCCAAAAAGTATCAGAATCAACTTCTGCAGAACCTCTGGAATCTAGTAAAAAAATTACAACCACCATTAGAAGGCTTGCTGAAGAAAGAAGATTTAAGCTGCCCACCTACCATTCCCGGTGCCACTCTAGACGGGCAACAACCATAAGGAAGGCAGCCTGCACTCTGGGTTTAGGTTTCAAGTGCCAGAGGGAGCAACACAGATCTTATTCTCAAAGAACTGTAGTTGCATATTTTGACCTGTCTGGTGGCTCCCAGAAGAAAGAGCACAAGGGCTTACCTATGTTTCACTATGTTAAAATATTCAAAACCTCTTATTTTCAACAAAAAAATTAAGAGGCATGGAAAGAAGCCAGTATGGCCCATTGTAGAAAAAAAAGAAATTAATAGAAACTGTCCATGAGGAAACCCAGTCACTGCACTTACTAGACAAAGACTTTAAATCAATCTTTAAAGGTGTACAAAAAGCTACAGGAAACCATGAACAAAGAACTAAAGAAAACCAAGAGAATGATGACTTAACAAATGAAGAATATCAATAAATACAGAGAAATTATTAAAAGAACTAAAGAGAAAATCTGGAGCTGTAAAGTATAATAACTAAAATGAAAAATAAACTATAGAGGTTTAACAGCAGATTTTAGCAGGCAGAAGAAACAATGAACTTAAAGACTGGTTAATTGAGATCATCCAGTCTAGGGAGCAGAAAGAGGAAAGAATGAAGAAAAATGAACAGAGCCAAAGAGACTTCTGGGACTCCATCAAGCATACCAACACTAGCATAAAAACTTTCCCAGAGGGGAAAAGGAGAAAGAAGAATATCTGAAAAAATAATGGCTGAAAACTTCCAAATATGAAAAAGAAACCTACAAATCTATACATGAAGTTCAATGGACTGAAAACAGGATAAACTCAAAGAGACCTACATAGGACAAAGGAAATAATAAAAAGTAAAATGGATATAAACAAAATAAAAAGTAGAATACAAAAATAAAAAGGTAGAAAAACAGAGAATCAACAAGGATGTTTGCTTTCATTACTTCTAATAAACACTGTACTGGAGTTCTAGCTAGATTAGGCAAGAAAAAGAAATAAAAGGAATCCAAAGCATAAAAAAATTAAGTAAAATTAGTCCTAATTGCTGATGAAAATACTTACTAAATGTAAGAACTGACACCATAAAACTCTTAGAAAAAAACACAGGAGTACATTTTCATGTCAATGGGTTTGGCAATGGATTCTTAGATACAGCACCAACACATAAGAAACAAAATAAAGATAAATTGGATTTCAACAATATTGAAAACTTTTGTGCATCAAAGGACATTATCAAGAAAGACAACCTATAAGATGGGAGAAAATATTTGCAAATCATTTATCTGATAAGGGTCTAGTACCCAAAGTAACTCAAAGCTTTCCCACTACGATCAGGTACAAGGCTAGGATGTCCCCTCTCACCATACCTTTCAACATCTGGTTGAAAGTACTGGAAGTTCTTGTACTTGCTAAAGCAATAAAAGGAAATCAAAGGTATACAAATTGGGAAAGAAGACATAAAACTATCATTTTTCACAGATGACATGATTGCCTATGTAGAAAATCTATCTGCCAAAAAAATCCTTGAACTAGTAAGTGATTATAGCAAGGTTGCAGGATACAAAAATCAACTTCTTCCCTTATATACCAAGGAATAAATGGACCTTGAAATTAAAAACACAATACCACTTACATTAGCATGTCCCAAAATGAAAATTTTCTAACAAATATGTACAAGATCTATATAAGAAAAACTACAAAACTGATGAATGAAATCAAAGAACTAAATGCAACTGACCCTTGAACAATGCAGTAGTTCATCCATGTATAACTCATAGTTGGCCCTCTGTATCCACTGTTGCTCCACATCCACGGATTCAACCAACCATGGATTGTGTAGTACTATAGTATTTACTATTGAAAAATATCCAGGTATAAGTGGACCCACGCAGTTCAAACCCACGTTGTTCAAGGGTCAACTAACTGTAAATGGAGAAATATAACATGTTCATGGAAAGGAAGACAAAATAGTCAGGTTGTCAGTTCTTCCCAACCTGATCTACAGATTCAATGCAACCCCAATCAAATTCCCAGAAAATTATTCTATGGTTATCAACAAACTGATTCTAGAGTTTACATAGAGAGGATAAGACTTAAAGCCAAGACAATATTTAAAGAGAACAAAGTTGGAGGATTGACGTTACATGACTTTAAGATTTACTATAAAGCTACAGTAATCAAGACAATATGGTATTGAGGAAAAAAGAGGGAAATATTCATTAGATCAATGGAACAGAGTAGAGAGCCCAGAAATAAACACCCATTAACAGTCAACTAATCTTTGACACAGGAGCAAAGGCAGTAAGAACAGAGCAAAAACAGTCTCTTCAACAAAAGGTGCTAGAAAAATAGGACATTCATATGCAAAAGAATGAATCTAGACACAGACCTTCACCCTTGACAAAATGAACTCAAACTGGGGACTTCCCTGGTGGTCTAGTGGTTAAGAATCTGCCTTCCAATGCAGGGGACGTGGGTTTGATCCCTGGTTGGGGAACTAAGATCCCACACGCCATGGGGTAACTAAGCCCACACACCGCAACTACTGAGCCCGTGCACTCTGGAGCCTGCATGCCGCAACTACTGAGCCTGTGTGCCACAACTAGAGAGAAGCCTGCACGCCGCAACGAAGAGCGAGCATGCGTGCCACAATGAAAAGATCCTGCATGCTGCAACTAAGATCTGACACAGCCAATTATATATATATAAATAAATATATATATATATATATAATGAACTCAAAATGGATCACAAACTTAAATGTAAAATGGAGAGCTATAAAATTCCTAGAAGACAACATAGTAAAAAACCTAGATGACCTTGGCTACAGTGATGCCTTTTTAGATAAAGACACAATCTGTGAAAAAAATATTGATAAGCTGGACTTTGTTAAAATTAAAAACTTCTGCTCTGTGAAAGACAACATCAAGAGAATTAGAAGACTAGTCACAGACTGGGAGTAAATATTTACAAAACACACATCTGGTAAAGGACTGTTATCCAAAATATACCAAGAACTCTTAAAACTCAGTAATAAGAAAACAACTCCAGGGCTTCCCTGGTGGCTCAGTGGTTGAGAGTCCGCCTGCCGATGCAGGGGACACGGGTTCATGCCCCAGTCTGGGAAGATCCCACATGCCGTGGAGTGGCTAGGCCCGTGAGCCATGGCCTCTGAGCCTGCATGTCCAGAGCCTGTGCTCCGCAACGGGAGAGGCCACAACAGTGAGAGGCCTGCATACCACAAAAAAAAAAAAAAAAAAAAAAGAAAAAAAGAAAACAACTCCATTGTAAAATGGGGCAAAGACCTTAACAGATACCTTATCAAAGAAGATCTATAGATGGCAAATAAACATATAAAAAGATGCTCCACATCACACGTGACTAGGGAATTGCAAGTTAAAACAACAATGAGATACCACCATTAGAATGGCCAAAATCTAGAACACTGACAACACCAATTGCTGACAAGGATGTGGAGAACAGGAACTCTCATTCAATGCTGGTGGGAAAGCAAAATGGTACAGACACTTTGGAAGACAGCTTGGTAGTTTCTTAACAAAATTAAATGTCCTCTCCACACTTCTACTGCCAGGGGACTGGGTTCGATCCCACAAGCTGTGCAGTGTGGACAAAAAAAAAAAAAAAAAACACACCCCCCAAAAAACCCCAAAAAACAAAACTAAATGTACTCTTACCATACCATCCAGCAATCATCCTCTGTTATTTTACCCAAAGGAAGTGGAAACATATCTACACAAGAATCTGCACACAGATGTTTACAACATTTATTTTATAGCTATAGCTATGTTTACTGCATAACTGCCCAAACTTGGAAGCATACAGGCTGTTCTTCAGGAGGTGAATGGATAATTTAACTGTGGTACATCCAGACAATGGAATAGTACTCAATGCCAAAAAAGAAATGAGTTATTAAACCATGAAAAGACATGGAGGAAACTTAAATGCGTATTACTAAATGAAAGAAGCCAATCTGAAAAGGGTACATACTGTATGATTATTACAACTATATGACATTGTGGAAAAGGTAAAACTATGAAAACAATAAAAAGATCAATGGCTGCCAGGGGTGAGGGAGGTGGGGAGAGATGAATAGGCAGAGCACAGAAGATTTTTAGGGCAGTGAAAATACTCTGTATGCTATTATAATGATGGATATGTCACTATACATATGTCCAAACCAACAGAATGTACAACATCAAGAGTGAACACTAATGTACACTATGAACTTTGGGTGATTATCATGTGTCAATGCAGGTTCATCCTTGGCAAAAAACGTACTATTCTGGTGAGTGATGTTGGTAATTGGGGGTGAGGAGGGTTTCACATGTGGGGGGATGGGGGTATATGGGAAATCTCTAAACCTCCCTCTTGATTTTGTTATAAACCTAAAACTTCTTTAAAAAAAAAAAAGATATAGGGCTTCCCTGGTGGTGCAGTGGTTGAGAGTCCACCTGCCGATGCAGGGGACACAGGTTCGTGCCCCGGTCCGGGAAGATCCCACATGCTGCGGAGCGGCTGGGCCCGTGGGCCATGGCCACTGACCCTGCGCGTCCGGAGCCTGTGCTCCGCAACGGAAAAGGCCACAACAGTGAGGCCCGCGAACCGCAAAAAAAAGGAAAAAAAAAAAAGATATAGACATATATAGATACATCAAAGCTTATAAGGATGAAGTAACACCAATGGAGCGAGAGTCTTT
This sequence comes from Aethalodelphis obliquidens, assembly GCF_003676395.1. Taxonomy (NCBI): domain Eukaryota; kingdom Metazoa; phylum Chordata; class Mammalia; order Artiodactyla; family Delphinidae; genus Aethalodelphis; species Aethalodelphis obliquidens. Next base: position 8,744,778 of record NW_020837954.1, on the reverse strand, counting down.
TAGCAATGATAAGTGACACTTCAGGGACAAGAATGTTACAGAAATAAGAAGGCTAAAGGCAGTATTTTTTTTCCTCAATCAAAAACAGTATTTTTAAATATGGGGGGGAAGCTATATTAAAAATATATATACATATGTATCTCTTTAATATCCAAGAAAAAGCAACAACAGTGTTCCAATCTTTCATTTTGTTACTTTCTTTACATATAATGCTTAAAAATACGTAACGTAAACATGACATACATTATTTTCATTCCATTTCAAAGTAACAGACAAGAGGCCTTATGTTAATGATAAGGAAACAAACTTAGAAAAGTGAAGTGACTTGCTAAAATTAGAAACTGGGCAAGCCAGGGTCATTAGTTTGTCTCATTCAATATATAAAAGGAAATATTTTTGACATGCTACCCCATTTGTTTTATGCTAGGTGATTTCCTCTCTCTGCATGATTTCTATCACTGGGGTTGGGCATAGCAATTTCATGTCTAGTCATGTTTCCTAGAAAATAAAAATGCGAGCATTGATGTAAACAAAAGGGTAAGTGCCATTATTGACTGTTTCAAGACATATCCAGAAATACGGAATTACTGAATAAACCATAATTATCAAGATGCTAGATACGAAATATAGGTCATAAAAAATAATTCTAAAGTATCTTATCAAATGGAATGAAGTTCTGCTCATATATTAAAAATATTACAAAACCATGTTGAGTTTTCCCCTTTTGAAAAAGCTGTATGTTTAAATGTGTAAACATTTAGAAGAAGAAAAACCTATCTCTTGCTCATGAAATCACAGGTGATTTTTTCAGTTCTATTCCTTATGGACTCATCTGTACTTTTTTTCCTGCTGTAATGAAATAGATAGCTCCTTTCCTTAAAACAAATCAAAACAAACAAACAAAAAAACCCCTGGCTATCAAATATCACCTGTAAGCGATAATCGTAGTGGAGCCTGGGCTAGAATCCAAATGTGTGACCTCAGACAAATTACTTAATTTCTCTGGGCCTCAGTTTCTTGCTCTGTAAAACAGAGATAGTAAATGCACACACACGCCATAGAGGTGTGAAAATTAAATGAATAAACTACAGGGAATTCCCTGGCATTCCAGTGGTTAGAGCTCCATGCTTCCACTGCAGGGGACAAAGGTTCAATCCCTGGTCGGGCAACTAAGATCCCATAAGCCACATGGCACAGCTAAATAAATAAATAAATAAATACTTTTAAAAAATTAAATGAAAAAACAACACACTTGTTTTATAGCATACCAAAAGTTTACTATACAAATAGCAAGCATTCAGTAAAAGCTGAATACATTACTAATTATTTCACCTTGGGGATAAAAAGAATAAGGGCTAGAGTGTTTCTTCAGACTTGCACCACATTCATTTTCCTGCTGGAATTTCACCATTAAAAAAACAAAAGAGCTACAGGTATAATCACCTGGTTGTCAATTAAAAAAAATGACGATTCCATATGTTTCAATCTAACTTTCAAACAAAGTATTTGACATAGCTTTCTCCTGAGAATAGCCTTTCTTTCCCTGTCATAACCACAGAGCATCTTGCATATTGTGTATCACCTTCATCATCCACTATTATTACAATGTTAAACCTGGGTTTTTAATGATATAACAGCTCAGCACAATACAAATTAGTCAATTGATATAAATGTAAATTATAAAAGTCACACTGTAGCACAAATGCCTCCATTCTCTCATCTTTTGCAAAGGTCATGCATTTTTGTAGGAAAAAATAATAAGTGCTAATTCTAGTTTGTTAAATAAAGACTTAAAGAGATATCATTCATGTATAACTACTGGCACAAGGACACACACTTAGGATTATTAAAATTAAGTAGGGTTCATTTTTTAAACGTTTATTAAAAAAGGATTTATTCACATGTCCTCCTAGTTTTAGGAGCTGGGGGTCCCTCCTCTCTTAGAGATTATGGTCTAATGGCTGTGGTGTTTAAAAAACAAAACAAAGCATTGGCTGTAACCCAATGACCAACTACTTCAAAGAAGAAAATGTTCTTGCTAACAGATAAAAAATTTATTTCAAAACTAGAAAACATAAAAGGTTAACATATTAACATACTAAAAAACCTTAAGGAATTTCTGCTAGAAATAGGCATACTAAAATTATCTAAAGAAAGGTTTTAAGGTCTAATTTATAATTCCTCTTTGCTAGATCAAAAATAAACAAGTCACACTTGAATCATTAAATTCAGATGCCAATGATACCAACTTTTAGCATTATCTGACACAGATAAGGTTATTAAAAGCCTAGAATTTCAAAAGCAACATAAAAAGTCCTTTAGGAAATAATATGTCTCCTAGTGTGATGCATTAAGAAAGACACAACAGGGCTTCCCCGGTGGCGCAGTGGTTGAGAGTCCGCCTGCTGATGCAGGGGACACGGGTTCGTGCCCCGGTCCGGAAGGATCCCACGTGCCGCGGAGCAGCTGGACCCGTGGGCCATGGCCGCTGAGCCTGCGCTCCACAGCGGGAGAGGCCGCAGCAGTGAGAGGCCCGCGTAACGCAAAAAAAAAAAAAAAAAGAAAGACACAACAGCCCTGTGTAGAATTCCAGCCAAAAATGTTTACCTTGAATCTGACCAGGAATCAGACAAAATTCAGGAACATTCTGCAAAAAAGTGACTTAAAATTTTCAAAGAATGTGTCAGGAAAACATGCGTAAGGCTAGGGAACTATTCTAGATTAAAGAAAACTAAAGAAACATAACAAGAAATGCAATGCACGATCCTTGACTGGATCCTAAAGTGAAAGAACAAAAAAGTTGTAAGAGGGCATTATTGGGACAATGAAGGAAATTTGATTATAAATAAAATATTAAATAACAGTATTTTATCAATGTTATATTTCCTGAAGGTGGTATTTATACTGTGGTTATGTGGAGGAAATGTCCTTGTTCTTAAGAGACACATGCCAACAAGATTTAAGAGCAAAGTGCCATGATGTCTGTAACTTTCAAATGGTTTGGGGAAAAAAAAAAAGTTGGGGAGAAATGTGGCAACCCAGCCCCCCATCCAAACTGGTATATCTAGATGAAAGATATATGGATGCTCAATCATACTATTCTTGCAACATTTCTGAACGTTCAAAAGTTTTCAAAATGTGAAGAAATAAAGAAAATATGGGATGGTTACTTCAGATTTGTGGTCACATATTTAACACGAAATGCATGGTTTTTGTTTTTCTACAGCTATAATCTACTTTCTGGTCCAACCACAGAGTAGACAGGGAGTTAGTTTAACCACAGTTGAGGTTTGCCAAGAGAATAACATGGTCAGGGTTGAGGAGGCATGCAAAGGAGTGAATATAAAAATGGATTGAGATACATATAGGTAGGACAAGGAAGTACAGAAGACATTAGGTAATGACATTTAGTGAAAAAGTGTCAGAATAATGAAAATTAGTAGGAGTTCTTCAAAAAAGCAAGTGGGAATGCTTTTAAATAAAATAAATAAATAAAATAAAAAGGAAGTTATACTGACCTTTATTTTAGCAATAAAACAAAGATTTGTTTTACCCATTTAACCTCATTTATTTCATCCATCATTGGTGTGTTGGAACAACATAATTTTTAGACCAATATTTAAAGAAACTTACCGAGACATTCATCCTTCTAACAGAGTCTTAGCAGAAAAATAACCTCTAAGCTATACAGATAGTTTATTTCTTTATAATTCATTTGTAATAGTGGGGGCATTCCAGATTAACTACATCTACATGCAAATATAAATTTTAGGATACATAGGTGAAGAAATTCTTCCCCTATCTGGAACTTGGTCATCTGATCACCTAACCTGTCATAATTGAAAAAATGGAAACAAAAAGGATTATAAATAGCCAAAAAGATGTACAAAGCCCTTGCACTAAAATATATTATTTCCTTTATAGGAGGAATACCTCCTGTTTTTCCACAGATTCTATTTAACCTAACCAAAAACACAACTTAAACTAACTCTGCCATATGTTTTCCTCACTCACAGCAGATTAGAAGTTGCAAACTGGAAAAGTAAAATAAGATTATAAGCAGCAGGAGGTACACTGACAACAAAGCAGGAAATTGAAAAACTATAAAATCTAGAAAAAAATTTAGAAAGTCTCTAACATAGGAATGCTTCAAAAGATTCTGAAGACAGCACGTTTTTAATACCAGAGAAAACTGTCATTAAAATATCATTCTAAAGGATAAAAGGATAAAGGAAGAAACACTTCCTAGCTCACTGTATGAGGTATTACCCGGATACTAAAGCCAGACAGACACCAAAAAAAAAACTATGGACCAATATCCTTTATGAATACAGATGCAAAAAACTTCAACAAAACACTAGTAAACTGAATGCAACAGCATTAAAAAGATTATATACCATGAGCAAGTGGGACTTATCACAGGAATGCAAAAGTGGTTCAACATAAGAAAAAAATAATCAATGCAACTCACCACATCAATAGAATGAAAGAAAAAAACCCACATGATAACTCAATTGATAAAGAAAAACCATTTCACAAAATCCTTTTCATGATAAAAAATATTCAACTAGGAATAAAAGGTTTTATGGGTTGACTCCGTCTCCCCAAAAGATATGTTGATGTCACAACCCCCCAATACCTCAGAAGGGGAACTTATTTGGAAACAGGGTCATCACAGATGTAATTAGCTAAGATAAGATGACATCATACTGGAGTAGAGTGAGTCCTTAATACAATGACTAGTGTCTTTCTTAGAAGACAGAGACACAGGGAGAATGGAGTTAACACTGCTGCAAGCCAAGGAACACCAAGGATTGACAGCCACCACCAGAAGCCAGAAAGAGGCAAGGAAAGATTCTACCCAGAGTCTCAGATGAAGTGTGACCCAGCTGACATCTTGATTTCAGATTTCCAGGCTTTAGACTGCTGGCAAATAAATTTCTGTTGTTTTAAACTACTCAGTCTGTGGGACTTCATTATGGCAACTCCAGGAAACTAATACAGAAGGGAACTTCCGCGATGCGATAAAGAGCATTTATGAAAAACTCAGAGCTAACATAATGGTGAAAGAATGAAAGTTTTTCTCTAAAGTAAGGAACACCAGCAATGCCTGCTTTCACCACAGCTTTTCAACATTACACTGGAAGTTCAAGCCAGAGCAAGACAAAGAGATAAAATGCAACCAAACTTCAAAGGAAGAAGTAAAGCTATCCCTATTCACAAATGGATATGACCTTATATACAGACAAAATCCCAAATACACCCACACACCAAAAAACTAATAAGCTAATAAAAAAAACTTCAGCAAAGTTGCAGGATAAAACATAATCACACGAAAATCAGTTCTATATAGTAGAAACAAACATTCCGAACATGAAATTAAGAAAATAATTCCGTTTATAACAGCATCCAAAAGAATAAAATACCTAGGAATAAACTTAGCCAAGGAAATGCAAGACTTGTACAATGAAAACTATAAAACAGTGTTGGGAGAAATTAAAGAAGACCTAAATAAATGGAAAGACATCTAGTGTTCATGGATTGGAAGACTTAATACTGTTAAGATGGAAATATTACCAAAGTCATCTACAGATCAAAATGCAATCCCTATCAAAAAGGAATAATAGGATGGCTAGAATTAAAACACACACACAGGACAGCTACATGTAAAAGAAAGAAATTAGAACACTCCCTAACACCATACACAAAAATAAGTTCAAAATGGATTAAAGACCTAAGTGTAAGACTGGACACTATAAAACTCTTAGAGGAAAACATAGGAAGAAAACTGTGACATAAATCACAGCAAGATCCTTTTTAACCCACCTCCTAGAGTAAGGGAAATGAAAACAAAAATAAACAGGACCTAGTGAAACTTAAAAAGTTTTTGTACAGCAAAGGAAACTATAAACAAAACAAAAAGACAACCGTCAGAATGGGTGGGAGAAAATATTTGCAAATGAATCAATGGACAAAGGATTAATCTCCAAAATATATAAACAGCTCATGCAGCTCAATATTAAAAAATCAAACAACCCAATCCAAAAATGGGCAGAAGACCTAAATAGACATTTCTCCAAAGAAGACATATAGATGGCCAACAGGCACATGAAAAGCTGCTCAACATCACTAATTATTAGAGAAATGCAAGTCAAAACTACAATGAGGTATCACCTCATACCGGTCAGAATGGCCATCATCAAAAAATCTAGAAACAATAAATGCTGGAGAGGGTGTGGAGAAAAGGGAACCCTCCTGCACTGTTGGTGGGAATGTAAATTGATACAGCCACTATGGAGAACAGTATGGAGGTTCCTTAAAAAATTAAAAATAGAATTACCATGTGAGCCCAGCAATCCCACTACTGGGCATATACCCAGAGAAAACCATAATTCAAAAAGACACATGCACCCCAATGTTCACTGCAGCACTATTTACAATAGCCAGGTCATGGAACCAACCTAAATGCCCATCGACAGATGAATGGATAGAGAAGATGTGGTAAATATATACAATGGAATATTACTCAGCCATAAAAAGGAATGAAATTGGGTCATTTGTAGAGATGTGGATGGACCTAGAGACTGTCATACAGAGTGAAGTGAGTCAGAAACAGAAAAACAAATATCATATATTAACACATATATGTGGAATCTAGAAAAATGGTACAGATGAACAAGTTTGCAAGGCAGAAATAGAGACACAGATGTAGAGAACAAATGTATAGACACCAAGGGGGGGAAAGTGGGGGAGTGGTGGTGGTGGGATGAATTGGGAGATTGGGATTGACATATATACACTAATATGTATAAAATAGATAACTAATAAGAACCTGCTGTATATAAAAATAAAAATATATAAAACACACACACAGAATATAACATGTGTTAAGGAGGATGTGGACAAATTTGAACCCTTATACATTACTGATGGAAATGTAAAATGCAGTAAACAGTTTGACATTTCCTCAAAAAGTTAAATATAGAATTACCATACAACCCACCATTTCACTCCTAAGTATGTACCCAAAAGAACTGAAAACAGGTATTCAAACAAATATTTGTACATGAATGTTCACTGCTGCACTGTTCACAACAGCGAAAGGGTGGAAACAAACCAAATGCCCACCAAGTGAACAAATAAACAAAATGCAGTATATATCCATACAATGACACATGCTACAACAGATGAATCTCAAAAACATTATGCGAAATGACAGAAGCCAGACAAAAGGTCACACATTGTGTGATTCCATTTATATGAACTATCCAGAATAAGTAAATCCATAAATACAGAAAATAGGTTTATGGTGGCAGAGGATGGAGAAAGGGGGGAAAAGGGAAGGGAATAACCACTTAATTGGTATAGTTTTCTTTGGGGTGATGAAAATCTTTGGAACTAGATGAAGCGGTGGTTGTACAACATGGTAAATGTACTACATGTCACTGAACTGTACACCTTAAAATGGTTAACTTTAGGGCTTCCCTGGTGGCGCAGTGGTTGAGAGTCCGCCTGCCGATGCAGGGGACGCGGGTTCGTGCCCCGGTCCGGGAGGATCCCGCGTGTCGCCGAGTGGCTGGGCCCGTGGGCCACGGCCGCTGGGCCTGCGCGTCCGGAGCCTGTGCTCCGCGGCTGGAGAGGCCGCAACAGTGAGAGGCCCGCGTACCGCAAAAAAAAAAAGACCAAATAACTTTCCAAAGATCCACAGCCATACATTCAATTGAATCTTGAACTTTTAAAGAACCAGGCCACACAGCAGGAGATGAGCAGTGGGCGAATGAGGGAAGCTTCATCTGTATTTACAGGGGTTCCCCACTGCAGTGCTGGAGAGCGGCTGCAAATACAGATTTTCACTGGCAGAGAGGTTTGACTGCACAGAGACCATAATAAATCAACTGCTTGCAGAAACATATCAAAACCCTATCAGTGAGTGGCAAGTGACCATTAAGCTGCATCTTACATACTAGACTGGACCATAAGCAACACACTTCGGCTGTCACTGTCTCCCAATACCCCCAGGTGGGACCATCTAGTTACAGGAAAACAAGCTCAGGGCTCCCACTGATTCTGCATTATGGTGAGTTGTATGATTATTTCATTATGTATTACAATGTAATATTAACAGAAATAAAGTGCACAATAAATGTAATGTGCTTGAATCATCCTGAAACCACCCCCCTGACACCGTGCCCCTGCCAGTCTGTGGAAAAATTGTCTTCTACAAAACCGATCCCTGGGGCCAAAACAGTTGGGGACCACTGCCCTACAGGCACCTTAAGATTTAAGATGTACATAATATGAATCTATTATCAAACTGTCAAATCTGCTTTTCATACCATAATTCCTGTTTTCATTAATGGTGTACCACCTATGGTCACCCTAATATAGAATCTGAGAGGCATTTTTGAGACCTCTTTCAACTCCTTATCTATCCTAAATAGTTTCTTAGAGAGGACTATTACTCTTTCTTTTCAATCTCTCTCCACCACACTTTCTGTCTACTTAAAACTTATACTAATATTTCAAGGGTCATTTCCTAACTGGAACTTATCACAACTTCAACTAAAAACTGCGAACTTTATATGAAACAACAGTTTTCAGACACTGAACTATAGGCAGCTCAAAACTGATCTGTAAGGAAAAAGAAGCAAATAAATTAAAATGTCTGAATGCCCCGATTTAGTGCCTGGAAACAGATTTTAGATAGCAGTGCAGAGAGGTGGAATCATATTGGCCTACCAGAGTTGAGAATGTGGAGACAGGAGTTCAGAAAGGATGAGATGTCTAGAATTTGTGAGGTAGAATACCAAAAAAAGAGGGAGAGGTATATAGAGAAAGCCTCAGAGATATGCAGAAAAGACACTGGAGTCTTTGGTTGAATACTGCAAGTGTGTGAGAGGAAACTTTCTGAGGACAGGGGCTGAGACTAGTCCAAGTTCTATTCTCAAAAGACTTTTTTTTTTAAGTATTGTTTTCTTTTTTTAATTGAAGTATAGCTGATTTTAAGACCTTCTAATATGCAGGGCAGTAAGTGAAGTCTTCATACCTTAAAGTAGGTCTAAATAAATACTAGAATAAAAGCTGCCATGGATCTGCCAAAATAAACTTACAAGCAAGCCTAGAAAGGACCAGACTGATCCACAAAAGGCTTAACACATGACAGAACAAATCCAACACTCTTTAAAGGAACACTAGAAAATTCACCACGCAAAATGAAATATTCAAAATGTCTGATGTCAAATCAAAACCGCCAGTCAAAGAAGCAGAAAAACACAACCCATAATCAGGAGAAAAGCCAACAGAAACATAAACAGACCGAGAAATAAAATATGACAGAATCCATAAAACAAGGGCCTTAAAACAGCTATTATAAATTTTATAAGTATATTTAAAGATGTAAAAGAAAATATCAACATGATATTGATAAATGATAAAAAAGAGACTTAAAATGGAACTTCTAGATTTGACCATACAGGGAAAAAAAAAAAAAAAATCAGTGAACTAGAAGATATAGCAATAGATACACAGTCTAGGTGAAATGAAACACAGAAAGAAAAAAAGGTTTAAAAAAATGAACAGTCTCAGTAAGCTGCGGAACAATTTTAAGATGTCTAATACCATGTAACTGGAGTCCATAACTGGGAAATGGAACAGGAAAAAATATTTCAATAATGGCCGCAAATTTGAAAATTATAAACCATGACATCTAAGAAGCTCCAGAAACCTCAAGCAGAAGTGTTTTTTTTTTTTAAGCACACACTAAAATACATTTTTAATAATATTGCTAAAAACTAGAGAGAATAATGTTAAAAGCAGCCGGGAATCGAGGGAGAAAGGGGAACACATCATATACAGAGGAATACTGCTAAGAATAGCAGCAGATTTCCTTTTAAATATCATGCAGGAGACAAGAAGCAGTCTTTAAAAAGCTGAAAAGAAGAGCTTCCCTGGTGGCGCAGTGGTTACCCGCCTGCCAATGCAGGGGATACAGGTTCACACCCTGGTCCAGGAAGATCCCACATGCCGCAGAGCAATTAAGCCCGTGTGCCACAACTACTGAGCCTGCACTCTAGAGCCCACAAGCCACAACTACTGAGCCCATGTGCCACAATTACTGAAGCCCGCGCGTCTAGAGCCCGTGATCCGCAACAAGAGAAGCCACTGCAATGAGAAGCTCGCACACCGCAATGAAGAGTAGCCCCCACTTGCCACAACTAGAGAAAGCCCGCACATAGCAACTTAGACCTAACGCAGCCAAAAATAAATAAAATAATTTTTTTTTAAAAAAAGCTGAAAAGAAAAAAGAAATCCATCAACAGCCTAGAACTATCAGAAGAACAAAGTTGAAAGACTACACTTCTTGATTTCAAAACTTACTAGAAAGCTAAAATAATGAAAACAAAGTGGTACTGGCAAAAAAGGATAGGCATAGGGACTTCCCTGGTGGTGCAGTGGTCAAGACTCCATGCTCCCAATGCAGGGGGCCCAGGTTCAATTCTTGGTCAGGGAACTAGATCCCACATGCATGCTGCAACTAAGAGTTCACATGCCACAACTGAGGAGCCAATGACCCACAACTAAGGAGCCCACCTGCCACAACTAAGACCCAGTGCAACCAAATAAATATATAAAAAAAAATGGATAGGCATATAGATAAATGGAATATACGTGGAAGTGCAGAAGTACTCATATTTACAGTCAATTGATTTTCAAAAAGAATGCCAAGGCAATTCAATAAATGGTGCTTGGACAATGGATACGTAAAAGCAAACGAATCAAGCTGGAATCCTTCCTTGTGCCATACACAAAAATTAACTCAAAATGGATCACAGACCTCAATGAAAGAGCTAAAACCAAAAAAACTCTTAGAAGAACATATAGGAATAAATCTTTGTGATCTTGGGTTTGGTAAAACCTTCTTAGATATGATACCATGTGCACAGTAACAAAATTTTTTAAAAAACTGGATTTCATCAAAATTTTCAACTTTTGTGCTTCAAACGATACCAATAAGGAATCTGGGGAAAAAATTTTTGCAAGTCATATTGAAAGCAACTTGTATCCAGGATATATAAAGCGCTCTTAAACTCAACAGTAAGACAAACAACTCAATTTTAAAATGGTAAAGTATCCAGGGGCTTCCCTGGTGGTGCAGTGGTTGAGTCTGCCTGCTGATGCAGGGGACACGGGTTTGTGCCCCGATCTGGGAAGATCCCACATGCCGCGGAGCGGCTAGGCCCGTGAGCCACAGCAGCTGAGCCTGCGCATCCGTCCAGAGCCTGTGCTCCGCAACGGGAGAGGCCACAACAGTGAGAGGCCCGCGTACCGAAAAAAAAAGGTAAAGTATCTGAATATATACTTCTCCAAAGACGATATACAAATGGCCAATAAACACCTGAAAATATGTTCAACATCATTTATCATCAGGGAAATGCAAATCAAAACCATATGAGATAGCATTTCATACCCAGTAGGGTGGCTATAATCAAAAAATCAGAAAATAAGTGTTAGCAAAGATGTGGAGAAACTGGAACTCTTGCATATTGCTGGTGGGAATGTAAAATGGTGCAGCCACTTTGGAAGACAGTCTGGTAAATTCCTCAAACGGTTAAACATAGAGCTACCATATGATCTAGAAATTCCACTCTTAGGTATATATACTCAAAAGAAGTGAAAAACGTGTCCACACAAAACTTTTACAGGAGGGTTCACAGCAGCAATATTCACAATAGTAAAAAAGTGGCAAACAACACAAATGTTCATCAATGGAAAATTATTCAACAATAAAAATGAATGAAGTACTGATAGATGCTAACACTGATGTTATAAAACGCTATGTTAAATCAAAGAAGCCAGTCATAAAAGACCAGAACAGGTAAATCTATAGAGACAGAAAGTTAAGGGGGGTGGGTGTGGAGAAGAGGGAGTGACTGCTTAATGGGTGGGGTTTATTTTGGGAGTGATGAAAATGCTCTAAAATTTAAAGTGCCGATGGCTGCACAACTCTGTGAATATACAAATATACCACTGGATTGTACAATTTAAATGGGTGAATTGTAGAGTGTGATATCTTTCAAAAATAAGTATAATTATCTGTTTAAAGCAAAAATTATGAACATATATTGTGATGTTTAAAACATATTGGAAAATTAAAATGTACAACAAAAGAACAAGGGATAGGAGGGTTAAATGCACTGTTCCAAGGTTCTTAAGCTACATATCATGGTGGTGTAATGTTGCCTGAAGATGAACTGTGATTAAACAAACAGTGATAAAAATCACAAATGCACAACTAACTACAGTTCTGTACCACACCGTTAGCCACATTTAACATGATTCTGAGGGAGCAGGACTGACCTTATGTACAAGTCCCCTTTTCCCGCAAAAATGAATGAAAAAATAAAGTCAGCATCTTTTAAACCAGTGGCCACATAGTAAAAACTGTACATCGTTGTCCATTCATTTAAAAACCAAAGTCACTAGGATGGTATAAAAGTGATAACTGATGCCTTTTTAACTTTCTGAACTTTTTATTATTTCAAATTCTAGAGCACCACTAAAAAATCCTAACAGATAAATATAACTAATAACCCTGGCATTGGAGTTAAGATAGAATAAAAAATATTCAGTTAATCCAAAAGAAGGCAGGAAAAGAAAAGGAATAATGTTCACATGAGACAAAAAGAAAAATAAAAACAAGATGGCAGATTTAAAACCAGTCATACTGATTATTACATGAAAAGCCAATGATCAAATAAACGCTCTGCTTAAAAGAAATGGACTGTCAGATTCAGATATGCTATCCATAAGAAACTATGTTAAATATAAAGATACAAATGAAAGGATGAAAAAAGATATACCACATAGACACTACTCAAAAGAAAATACCATTGGCTATGTTAATTTTAGACAAATAAGGCTTCAGAACAAGGAGAATGCTTCATAACGATAATAGGTCAGTTCATAAAAAAAGACATAATCCTAAATGTATGTGCAACTAAAAGAATTTCAAAACACATGAAGCAAAAACTAACACAACTGAAAGGAGAAACAGACAAATCTCAATCATGATTTCAGATTTCAATAGTACTCGATTAAAAAAAACAAGTCAACAAGAAAATCAGTAAGGATAGACAAGACTTGACGAATACTCTCAAGAACTTGACCTGACATTTATAGAACCCTTCACCCAACAGCTTAAAAAACATTCTGTTGAAGGCTCCATGGAACATTCTTCAAAACAGACCACATTCTGGGCTATAAATAACAAGTCTCAATAAACTTACACTGAAATCAAACTGTTTTCCAACTACAATAGAATTAAACTAGAAATGAATAACAAAGATATCTGGAAAACATTTAGAAATAAAACACTCTTAATAATCAATGAGTTAAATTAAAAAGCCAAAAGAGAAATTACAAAGTATTTTGAACTGAATGAAAATGGAAACAACATATCAAGATCAGTGGCACACAGCTAAAATAATGTTTATAGGAAATTTTTAAACATTTAACATTATAGTAGAAGACTGGTCAAAATCATTAGCTAGCTTCCATTTTAAGAAACTATAAAGAAACAAAATGAAAGCAGAAAGAAGGAAAACAGAAAAAAAAGTAGAATTCAATGAATTTAGAAATGGACAAGAGAGGAAAATCAATAAAACCAGAAGTTGGTTCTTTGAAAGATCAAGAAAATTGATAAACCTCTCTCAAGAGGACAAAAAAAAGAAATCAGTAATGCCAAAAACAAAAGAGAAGACAGATGCTACAGACATTAAAAGTATGATAAGGAATTTTATAAACCACCTCTGCCAACTTGAATGAAATGGACAAACTCCTTGAAAGACACAATCAATGCTTACTGAAGAAACTGAAAATCTGTACAGCCCTGTATCTATTAAAGGAATTTAATGTATAGTTAAAAGCCTCCTCACAAACAAGATTCCAGGTCCAAATAGTTTCCCGGGTGAATTCTACAGAAATTTAATAAAGAAATATTACCATTCTATACAAATTTTCCAGAAAATAGACTCAGTCTATGATGCCAGGTTTACCCTGATAGCAAAACCAGACAAAGACACTGCAAGAAAAGAAAACTATAGACCAATATTTCTTAGAATACAGAAACCCTTAACATTTTAGCAACTGGATCCAGCGATAAAACATTATGACCAAATGGTGTATGACTAACCCAGGAACGCAAGGTTAGTTTAAAAATCAACATTTAAAAATCAATTAATGGGGTTTCCCTGGTGGCACAGTGCTTAAGATTCTACCTGCCAATACAGGGGACACGGGTTCATGCCCTGGCCCAGGAAGATCCCACATGCCACAGATCAACTAAGCCCATGCATCACAACTACTGAGCCTGTGCTCTAGAGCCCATGAGTCACAACTACTGAAGCCTGAGTGCCTAGAGCCTGTGCTCCGCAATAAGAGAAGCCATGACAATGAGAAGCCCGTTAAACAGCAACGAAGACCCAATGAAGATCCCACAGCCAAAAAAACAAAAAAAAAAACCTCAAAAAAAAATCAATTAATATAATTCACCACATAAACAGACTTTAATAAGAACTCTAGGATCATATCAACAGAAGCAGAAAAGCCACATGACAAAATCAACATCCATTTTGGATAAAAATGCAGCAAACTAAGAATAGAAGGATTGGGACTTTCCTGGTGGTCCAGTGGTAAAGAATCCACCTTCCAATGCAGGGAACGTGGGTTCAATCCCTGGTCAGGGAACTAAGATCCCACATGCTGCAGGGCAACTAAAGCCCACATGCCACAACTACTGAGCTCATGTGCCTCAACTAGAGCCAGCGTGCTGCAAACTAAAGAGTCCTGGCACTCTGGAACCCGCAGGCCACAACTAGAGAAGAGAAAACCTACACGCCACAACTAGAGAGAAGCCCAAGCACCACAACGAAGAGCCCGAGCACCGCAACGAGAAAGATCCCGCGTGCCTCAACGAAGACCCCACGTGCCGCAACTAAGACCCGACAGACTTAAAAATAAAATAAAGAAATAAAAATCTTAAAAAATAAAAGAGCCAGTGCTTTCTTTAAAAAAATAGAAGGATACTTTTCAACCTGATAAAGAATATCTACAAAAAACTAAGAGCTAACATCATACCTGAAAAAGACTAGATGCTTTCTGAGGTGATAAAAATGTTCTAAATCTTGATTGTGGTGGTGCTTATATGACTATAGAGTTATTAAAACTCATACTGTATAATTAAAATTGGTAAATTTTATTGCATGTAAGTTATGACAGTAAAGCTGATTTTAAAAACTTCCACCATATTTTCTTCAGGGTTGTTTAAAAGGTTAGTCCTCTAAACAAGGGTGTTGATTATATTTACGTTACAAGTTAAACCTTAAATATGGAGATGGCTGCTCCAGTCCATAATGAGAATCTGATATTCAATTCTTAAACAACTGAGAATTTCTGCTAAAATGGATTAGCATTAATCAGTAACAAAATAATACATACTACTACATCAACAAAAGAACTAGCTTTAATCTTTATATAAGTATTCTTATGGTTTCATGGTACCTAACTAAGTATACTTCTAACAAAGCACTTAAATATATAAATTACCTGCCAGTTGACTGAACTAATTCAAATGTTGCTAAGAATTGAACTAGAATTTTCATTTTATCTTACACTTGGAATTTATTTTCCTCAAGCCAAATCACTCAACTACCATGAAAATATTCAAGAAGTGGGACTTTTTAATTATAAAAATAAATGTACAAAATGCAATCCATTATTACTTTATTATTTTCTAATCACTAAAGAAAAGTCTTTTTGAATTGCTCAGTCATATCCACAAGGCCTAATTATATTACTAGAGAAAATGAGATTTCTTTTACCTCAAAGCAGATAGCTAATATTATAAGAACTTCTGCATTTCTACTATGCTAAAGATGGACAGAAATACATAAAGAAATTTGCCTAATACTTCTGTTGAAGGAAAAAACAAATGATTAAAGGCATATACAAATACAGGCTCTATAAATTAAAATTTATTAACTTAAGGGAGAAGATAGGCTATTTCAACTCTAATACCAGTGGATAACAGGTATTGCCCCATATTCCAATCGTTATTAAAACTGAAAGTTAGCACTTCTCACCGGACAACCTAATATGTACATATAGAACTTAGCTGACAGTCAAGATTAAATGGTATGGCGTACATACACCTAAGTAAAAATGAGCTTGATTTTTTAGATAGGACATGGGCATCCTAGCTTGTTTATTCTTTAAACAATAGTTGTTTATCAAAAGAGGTCATTAAGAATAAATAAAGCTAAAATGAAATTAGCTCACGTTTTCAAACCATTACATTTTGGAGTCTATTCAAATCACTGAAGTTTCATGGTTAACTTGTATTCATTTTAAATGCACATAAACATAATATTCTGCCTTTATAACCCAACTCTGACTACTTTCTGAATAGTTTCATCAGACAAAGTAAACATAAGAGCAGGCTTGTTTTTAAAACAGTGAGGATATCTACACACTCCTTACAAATACAACTCAAACCATACAAACCATATTAAGCTAGTGGGGCTGAATAAATAGTAACATCACAAGCTACCTCTTGCACATTCACAAATATTGCTATGAATTTTTAAAAGAAAAATTCGTGTGTAAAATGAGTTAAAAATAGTATTAGACTTAAAATGTTGCACACATTCAAATTACTGATTTAAATCATAACTATGATTAAACAGTAGCATAATTTAATAACTGAGTTATTCTAAATTCCAGAAAAAGGTAAGTTTAACATTTTAGTATTTGACTTAGCCATTTAATAAAGAGAAGTCCAACAAAAGCATGACTGGCTAACGACAAAACTGCTTTCAAATATCAGATGGTTACATCTAGAATTAATACTCAAGATAATCAATCCTAATGAGAACGATACACCTCTTTCAAATTTTAGCTTGAATCAGGAACATTTGACAAACTATTGGTGTAGCAAAAGTGAAATTTTATATCAAACCTCTTGCAATGATACTTCTATCCTACCTGTATCTTCAATAAATTCCACACATTTTTCAACAAATAGTGGTATGGGCTTCTCAGCTGTAACCAGATCCTGGAGGGGCATCCCAAAGTAATTACTTTCCCAATTTCTACGTGTTGGTGGATTGAAGTTCTTAGTTTTCTTTTTCTGCTATAAAAAAACATATTCAAGTTAAAACTATTAAAATTAATTTCTTTCAGAAAAACATTAGTATTAAGCAATGTAAATAAACATTTTGTATCAAAAGATATATTTAAAAGCCATATCCAACCTAAATGTCCATCAATACCGGGTTCATTAAAAAAATTCTGCTAGAAGCAGCAACGTGACCAAGAGAAAGAGACAAAAGTGAACAGACAAAAAAATGGCTGAATAGAAGAAACTTTTTCCTTTGTAAAATAATAGAAAACTGGACAGGTAGGGAAATTAGAAAAGATCATTTTTCAATGCCAAGTGAAAAGGAGAAACTAGGAGTAACCAATGCTCAATTCACAGTTTCAGTGTGGTCTGTTGATTGGTGCATTTGTTATTTGGTCTTTGGGGAAGTTCCAAGTGAGATTTTTGTGCATAGCTATATTAGTAAGAATATAACATAGCTTTAATTATTGATTATACAATGAAGCTATTCAACTCCATGAGTTTTAACCCCATCATTTCCCCATTTTCTTCCTATCTATTGACTCTATTTCTTAAATATTAAGATAATTTTTATAAAAGAAAATAACATCCTAGTGGGAAAGGAGATGTTAATTTAGTCTATTAAAAATGTTTTATTAAGCACTCCCAAAAAGATAATTTTTATAAGTAATGGACAAAACATTTTCACAATAATAAACAAAATTACGTAAGAATTTTCAAAGTTTAATTTCAATATTGCATTGGGAGAAAATGGGTTCTTAACCAGGGAGCGAACATTTCAAAAACCTAAGGAAATACTGCCTGGAATTCAACCCTTAAGGAGATTCTGAGTCACTCTTCCTTAAGTAGGGTGTATTTATATTTGTCGCAAGTATTGTTACTGACTTACAAATCACATAAAAACATACCATTTCTAATCAGAAAAGTGTGTGTGGGGGCAGGGGAGGGAACACAGGCAGAGCTTTCAATGCTTAAAGCAACAGTCCTCATTTTAATTTCCAGAGGAGTCTCTCCTTTGGATGGACTGATCTTTCAATGTGTTCTTCCAAGTTCCAAGTTATGCAACTGATACCCTGCATAATCAATCAAGTCCTTTCTTCATTTCAATTTCAGGCTGCTCTACCTATCAAACTTCCAGATCTCATGAAATCCAACTTCTAAGTCTTCATATATTACCACTCTGATGATACAGATTACATAAACTCTGGTAGGTACAGATTACATACAACATAACTAGTTGTCTGAAATGTTACCAACAAAGCATTGGAATACTTGGTATGGCTCAAGACCTAGCCCACCAAGTCAAGTAGTGTGGATCCTTCCTTACTCCTTAAACAATCCTTCCACTACCACCACCACCAAAACAGAACAATGTGCAAGAAAGTAGAAATGAAGAGATTGTTATTTCAAAGCTGAGGTAGGGATACAGCGACTGGGTCCTCTTCTTTCTCAGGAGCACTAAGGTGCTTTCCAGCCTGCAAACTATTAGCTGCACCATTTGATTACAAAAGTGAAAACTGAGGCAAAGATGGATGTTTCTGTTTAGAGAGATAATACAGTGGTGAAAAAGATTACACTTAAGCAAGTTAATGAAAACAGCAATGCCTAACCTATGGCAAGAGCCATGAAACAGGAATAAAAGATCTTAATCTGCAATGACACCTAAAAAACAAAGTTGTAAGAAAAGTAAGCTAGCTAGTCCTAACTGTTCCAATCAACTCTTAAGAAATTCTCTTTTCATATTACCCTTTAGGAACCAAACTAAACTCTGAATACTTCACTAAAATTGGGGGTAGATTTCTCTGGCTTATGCTCAGGGAATATCCATCCCTCAAAGTCCATAAAGTTACAAGGGCAAGTTATTTAATTCTGCAGTTACTCCAAGATCAGATTACACCAGTAATCTGAGGCAATGAAATGCTAAGTGGCTTATAGCATGGAATTTCTGGCAAAGTATAAAGGGATAACTTACTAACATACAACTGCCCTGACAGTCAAGTTATAGTTCACATATATGGGGAAAAAAAGCGTAAAAAGCTTATGTGACTTTACCAATTTTTCTACTAATTTACAGTGGTGCAAAAGAAAACTCTATGTAGGAAAATAGTTTTGAATTAGACATTCCTATATTAGCTTTTATGATGAATAAAAACATATATAACTTTTTTTTCTATAAGTGATGGTTCTTAAGCATAAGAATCACTTCAGGGAGTTCTTTAGAAATGTGAATTTTGAAAAACTATACATTATTCTAACATACAACCCTTAGTTAAGAGTTGCTAATCTATAGCTACAAATTTATACCAATTCAAATTAACTTACATAATTTAAAATCTATTTCATAAATTAAACTAAGGCTAGATGATTACAACTGCTATAAAATCCCATCAAGGTTCTCTGAAATGCAAGAAAAAGATGAGGCGTATGGTTATTTGGTCATTTATATCTATACCTTTTGATGAACCAATAGTCAGAAATGGCAGGTCCCAATAAATAATTATGCCAGCAGGAAAACAGGATCTGATTTATGATAATCCAACTTTTGATTCATTACTACATTCATACAAATCTTAATTTCTGCTTAAATGCAAATACCCAAGGTCTTTCCTTCCTGGCCACTTAGGCAAATCTCATGTCTGCAAAAGCATATCCAGTAAAATAAACATTGCATTTCACAAATAATATAAACAATGTTATCAGTTAAGTGTCCAGTGGATATTAAAAACTATCATTAGTATAAGTAAACAGGACCAGGAAAAGGCATATAAATAGCTCTTTACAGAATCTGCTCTTCCACTTCAGCAATATCAGCAACACAACAAAGGAGAGCATCTAAGCAACATCCTCAAATATTCAATAAATACTGTCGATACAATCAATAACACTGAAAAAAACAATACCTCAATTGCTTCATATGTAACCAACAAACTGTAGAAAACTTAAGTAGCAAAAAACAGTTGAGGAGGCTTTCAAAGAATAAATCCAGGAAACAAGAAATTTTGGACTTCTCTATTCTCTTAAATTTATTATGGGATTCTTGAAATAAAAGATTAAAGAAGAAATGAGACAACCAGAGGCAAAATGTAAAGAAAGTGAAGAAAAAAATCCATTAAAGAAATGAATACCTCTTTAGTAAAAGACCCAATATGATTGAAAAGATCAGAATAAAGTGGAAAAGATCATCAGAGTTCTCTTTTCTACTGTATCATTTCTTTGACACATGCCAAAAAATACTTTTGCTCCCATTCTTAAAAGAAGTCTTAATCTTCTTCTCTCTGCTAGCTACTGCTCCAGAATTCTACTTCCTTTTGTAGAACAAACTCTATATAAATCATCTATACTAGTTGTCTCCAATTCCCCTCCTTCCATTCCCTCTTATATGTACTTATATTAGTTTATCACTCTCATCACTCCACTAAATCTGCTCTTATTAAGTTCACAAATGACTGTTTTGCAATAGTCAGTTCTCAGCTCTCATCTTACTCAACTTTTCAGCAGTCACTCTCTTTAGTGGACTTCAGGAGACGACCTCTATTATCTCACTTGTTCTCCCCTTATCAGTCTCCTTAGCTTGTCCCTCCTCGGCAACCTTGTAATACTGTGAATACCCCAGGCCTCAGTCCCTGCCTTTTTTTCTCAATATCTATAATCACCCTCTTGGTAATGTCATCCATATGCTGCTAACCCAAATTAATACTGCCAGCTCAGCTCTTTCTCCTGAACTCCAGATTCATTTGAAACCTTCTACCTGACTCTTCACTTGAATGTCTAAGAGATATTTCTTTCTTAACACGCAAAACTGAACTCCTGATGATTTCCTTAAAATGAGCTCCATCTTCAGCCTTCTACATCTCAGTTGCTGGCAATTCCATCCTTTCAGCTGCCAGGCTAAAATCTTGGAGTCATTTTTGATCCCTCTTATTTTCTCACACCTTACTTCCAAATCTATGAGATCTTAACCATCTTCACTGCTAATTCCCTGGTCCATACAGCTATCACCATTTCACATATGTAGATTACTGCATTGACTGCTCAATCAATCCTCCCTGCTTCTACCACCATTCTCTACATACCGTTCTCAATAAAGCACCCAGAATGATAGTGACCCACAAATAACAGCCTTCAAGGCCATATATAATCTAGCATGCTTTGAACTCGGCTTCTATATATTCTTACCTCATTTTCCTCTACTTTCTCCATCATTTTACTCCCTTTCCTTACTTCCTTGTGCAAGTAAGTTACACAGCTTACTTGCTTTTTTAGCATGTGACACATGCTCCTAACTTAGGACTTTTGCATTGGCTGTTCCCTTTACCCTCTCAATAAGGCCTACATGGACTATTAAAAATTGTGATCTATGGCCTGTCTTTCTCTAACTACTGCCCAGTACTTCTAATCCCTCTTACACTGCTTTTCCTACCCACAACACTATATAAATTTTCTCATGTATCATCATCATCATCATTATTATTTTGGTGTACGCCTGCTACAATTTAAGCTCCACACGAGCACAGATTTTTATCTGCTTTGTTCATTAACATACTCCAATGCTCTGGAATTCTGCTTGTGGGAAAGAGAAAAGTGCAAAGATAGTCGAGGTCTCTTCTGAAATAATGAATTTAATTTGTAGATTGAATGATCTCACCACAAATAGGAGTAAACCATCAAGTTACAGACATATGCTGCTGAACTCAGTAAGCTTCAAAAATCTTAAAAGCATCTAGGCAGAAGAAACCAATGACCAACAAAGGAGGGAAAATATCAGGCTAGCCTCAAAGTTCTCACGAAAACTTGGGAAGTCAGAAAACTCTTCTATGTGAATATTCATGGGAAAAAGATTTGTCAAAGATTCTTTATTTAGCCAGTATGTCATCCAAATGTGTGTAACAAGCAACTACAGCTTTTTTTAAGTTCTCAAATATGTAATAGTTAATATTTAAATTATAGCACTCTCGAACTGCCCTAGAAATCCTAAACACATAATGAAACATCATCGGGTGGAGACAGGGCATGGAGGGATAAATTAGGAGCTTGGGATCAACATATACACACTACTATATATAAAATAGATAACCAACAAGGACCTACTGTATAGCACAGGGAACTATACTCAATGTTTTGTAATAATCTACAAGGGAAAAGAATCTGAAAAAGAATAACTATTAGTTCCTTTATTTCTCTCTCTCTCTTTTTTTGCTGATGAAGAATAAAAATAGATAACAAGAAAAAAGCAAATTAAAAAGTAAACGTAAATGGATTAAGATCAGATCAGCTATAAAAGACTCTCAGACTTGGTACAAAACTAAACAGGAGAACCTCCCTGGTGGCACAGTCGTTAAGAATCTGCCTGCCAATGCAGGGGACACGGGTTCGAGCCCTGGTCCGGGAAGGTCCCAAATGCCACAGACCAAGTAAGCCCGTGTGCCACAACTACTGAAGCCCATGCGCCTAGAGCCTGTGCTCCGCAACAAGAGAAGCCACCGCAATGAGAAGCTTGCGCACCACAACAAAGAGGAGCCCCCACTTGCCACAACTAGAGAAAGCCCTTGCGCAGCATCGAAAATCCAATGCAGCCAAAAACAAACAAACAAATAAACAAATAAATTCATTTAAAAAAACACAAAAAACTAAATGTGACTAACCACATGCCATTTAAACAGACTCCTAAAAACTGAAAACAAAATGATGGAGAAAGTAATGATTTTTTTTGTTTTTACAAGAGCAAGGTTAACATTGCAGC
Source organism: Aethalodelphis obliquidens (assembly GCF_003676395.1). NCBI lineage: Eukaryota > Metazoa > Chordata > Mammalia > Artiodactyla > Delphinidae > Aethalodelphis > Aethalodelphis obliquidens. The sequence goes on along the minus strand of NW_020837954.1, from coordinate 8,721,862 downwards.
TGTCTTCAAAGCAAAAAGCTTTGAACTATACAAAAGAGACTCACTTACAATTATCTAGAATTCAATCCACCAAGTAGCAGAAACAAAGTATAGCAGAAATATGTACCTCTATGGAAACAGAATAAGAAATTTTAAATGATCTCCTTTAGTCCTTGTCAAGATCTAGTACACCAAAATTAATGATAATAAAGACGAATTAAGAAGGTTGATTTTAACAGATTTACATATACTGATATATGTTACAGTTTAAGAACAGGATAAATAGTATAATTCCATTCCATCAAAATAAATCATTTATGTTAATATTATAGCAAAAATTAAAAAACAAATACCAAACTATTGACAACGATACCCTTAAATTTAGAGCAGGGTATAGAAGGAAAGAGAAAGAAAAGACTGGGAGGAGGTTATACAGAATTTTCACTGTAAATTGTACATTTCCTTTTGTAAAGGAAGTACTTTTTGAAAAGATAAAGATCACTTGTGTAACCAGAAAAAAACCAAGATTTAAAAAATTGTGTCTATGAGGGACTTCCCTGGTGGCACAGTGGTTAAGAATCCACCTGCCAATGCAGGGGACATGGGTTCAAGCCCTGGTCCGGGAAGATCCCACATGACGTGGAGCAACTAAGCCCATGCACCACAACTACTGAGCCTGCGCTCTGGAGCCCACAAGCTACAACTACTGAGACTGCGTGCCATAGCTACTGAAGCTCGTGTGCTTAGAGCCCATGCTCCGCAACAAGAGGAGCCACCACAATGAGAAGCCCACGCACCACAACGAAGAGTAGTCCCCGCTTGCCACAACTAGAGAAAGCCTGCACGCAGCAACGAAGACCCAACACAGCCAAAAACAGATTAATTAAAAAATTTATGTCTATGATATATAAACTTTAATCCTCTTTTCAAAATGGAAAGAAATAGGAAATCAAATTTCTCCCCAATGGCTTCCAATTTGAGTTTTCTCTGGTCCTGCCCTATATACTCTGTCCCACTCAAGAGATTCTCAACATATCACAGCATGCTAAAAAATTCTGAGAAGTTGTACAATTAAAGAAACTCATGTAACTACAAGTACCACCTACCCTCTCTCTTCCTAATGTCCTCAACTCACATTTCATTGGAAAAGACACATAGGAATTCCCTTTTCTTCATTTATACCTACAACCAACCCACCTATGTATCTCTACCCTGATTCATGTTTTCCTTCTGTAGTATCCCCTGTTCATACAAGCCAATATCCCCTCGCCTCTTCTTTCATAGCATCAACCTGTCCCTCTCCTGGGTCATTCTTATGAATATACAAATATAATATCTCTCATCTTTAAAAACAAACATGAAAACAAAACCCTCTTTTGATCCCATATTGAACTCTAGCTACTGACCCAAATCTTGCTCCCTTTCATAGAAACACTTCTCGAAGGTGTCATCTACATCTATCTCTACTTTTCACATCCCATTCATTCTTCACCTTGCTTCCATCTGGCTTTCTCTCCCATTCCACTAAACTGCTTGTCAAGATCAGATACTTCCACACTATCAAATCAAAAAGAAACTTTTCATTCCTCTTGAGCTCTCAGCAACATTCTTTCTTGATCACTTCCTCCTTAAACACTTGCTCTCTTGGCTCCCATGTCACTACTCTTAACCAGTTTTTCCTCTTTTCTCACCAGGGATTCATTTTTCTTTCTTTCTTTCTTTTTTTTTAACATCTTCATTGGAGTATAATTGCTTTACAATGGTGTGTTAGTTTCTGCTTTGTAACAAAGTGAATCAGCTATACATATATATATATATCCCCATATCTCCTCCCTCTTGTGTCTCCCTCCCATCCTCCCTATCCCACCCCTCTAGATGGTCACAAAGAACGGAGCTGATCTCCCTGTGCTATGCGGCTGCTTCCCACTATCTATCTATTTTACATCTGGTAGTATATATAAGTCCATGCCACTCTCTCACTTCATCCCAGCTTACCCTTCCCCCTCCCCGCGTCCTCAAGTCCATTCTCTATGTCTGCATCTTTATTCCTGTCATCCTGCCCCTAGGTTCTGCATAACCCCCCTTTTTTTTTTCCTAAAGATTCCATATATATGTGTTAGCATACGGTATTTGTTTTTCTCTTTCTGGCTTACTTCACTCTGTATGACAGTTACTAGTCCATCCACCTCACTACAAATAACCCAATTTCATTTCTTTTTATGGCTGAGTAATATTCCATCATATATATGTGCCACATCTTCTTTATCCATTCATGTGTCAATGGATACTTAGGTTTCTTCCATGTCCTGGCTATTGAAAATAGAGCTGCAATAAACGTTGTGGTACATGACTCTTTTTGAATTATGGTTTTCTCAGGGTATATGCCCAGTAGTGGGATCAGTTTCACCTGCTAACAAGTCTTCCTGGTCTACCCAAACTCACTTCTGAGCCCCTCCCTTCTTCTCTAGCTATTCTCTGTCCTTACGTGAATTTATCTAAACTCATAACTTTCAATCCTTTTATAACCTGATAAGTTTTCCTCTGAATACCAGATTCATAATCTAACTTTTATACTTCCACTGGGATGTCAACATAGATATTTTAAACATAATATAAAAAGCACAAAACAGATGTCTTGAGTCTCTCTGGTCTGAAACCTTTCATCCTTAACCTTCTTCACTATCTCAGTAAATCTAAATCTACCCAGTTGCTTAAACCATAAATTTATGAATCAGCTTTGATTTTCCCTTACTCTCCACAGTGAATGCATAAGAAGCCCTGTTGGTATGACTTCCAAAATACTCTAGAAACTGTCCACTTTTCCTTTTTAGTACCTATAACTTGGCACATGGTGGGTGCTCAGTCAACACTAACAGCAGCAAACAAAATTATAAACAAGAACCAGAGAAAGCCTTTACCATGTAAGATTTCTGTTAATAAACATACGAAATACTGTTAGTTTATTTACCAGTTATGCAAACAGTTTCATTATACCTAATTTTTTTTTTACTACGGGAGTCATTATATAGATGTATCTAAGCTTAAGCATCTGAACCTAATAAAATCAGGATTCATACAAAATAATGATTCTTATCATAAAACTACAAGAAGGATTAAATAGCCAACTCTATGTGAATTCATTTGGATATAAGGTAATGTACTTTCAACAGTGTGTAAGAACTGAGCATTTACCATGTGCATAATAACATCATGCTAGGTACTGTGCAGGATAGGATACACAAAGCTACACGTGTGAAAATCTGCATAGAGTACACACACACACACACACACATGCGTGCACACAGTCACAAGTACAAGCAAACCTGGGGGAATCTAAAGTATCTGCGGGTCACATTAATGTCAATACCCTGTTTGTGATATTTTACTAGTTTTGCAAGATGTTACCTTTGTGGGAAACTGGGCAAAGGGTCCATGGAATCTTTCTGCATTATTTCTTACAATGGTATGTCCATCTACAATTACCTCAAATTAAAAAGATTTTTTTAAAAAAAGGTCATTGCAATAATCCAAGTAAGAATTTATGATAACCTCAACTAAGACTGTGACAATGAAATGGAAACAACATGTTTCACAGCAGAATAAAGATCAGACAAGTTAAATAGCAAGAGCATGTAGCTTTGACCCACAGTAACTCCTTCCTGAAAATACATCCTTACCCAATCATGGTGAGGATAGGGAAGAAATATCTATGACCTGTGAGGAAAAACCTGCCTTTCCTAATGAGCAAGTACAAACAAGCCTTGTATGACTGACTTCTAGAATCTCACAGGAATTTCATTAAAGACCACATTTGGCTACACAGGGTTTCTCAACTTCAGTATTACTGACATTTTGAATTGCAGGGTGTTTAGCAGCATCCTTGGCCTCAATCCAACAGATACCAGTAGCAATTCCCCACCTGAGTTGTGACAGCCAAAAATGTCTCCAGGTATTGCCAGATGCTCCCTGCAGGTCAAAATTGACCCTGGTTGAGAACCATTGCGCTAGGCTAATAAAATCAAGGACTAAGAACTCAAGTTTGGGAGATGGCTACAGATATAGCCCTGGGAAGTCTGAGACTTTAACTTTAAAAAAAAAAAGTCAATACATAATTCAAGATAGAGAATCACTACTGTACGGTACACAAAGATGAATGATAATCATAACTGCCTTCAAAAAGCTTACAATGTAATAAGAAAAACAAAACTTATTAAACTACAAAGCAATAAAACTACTAGAAAGTGATTACTTTATGTGGGAAGAATAAGTATTACACCATAGCATAACACATCAACATAAAAAAGAAGTCTTTAGAGTCAGTACTCCATGAAGGTCTACTTAATCCTTTTTTTTTTTTTTTTTTTTTAATTCTCTAAAAGCTGTTAGGTGCTGGATGTTGTGAATGCTCTTTCAGACCCTTTAACCTAACACTAGGTGAAAAGAGGGAAGAGAAAATAACTGAGGGCAAATAAATGTGGTCTGGGTTCTTGTATACATGTATCAGACAAACTGGTTCTTGCACTGATTCATCTCTAAGATGACACCTTCCTATAAAGCATTTCAACATATATTATCTACCTGGCAGGCATTTTATTAATGCCATTAACAATTTTACTAACAAAAAATTAGACCTGGAGTCACCTGGAGAGGGTCCTAGCAAAACATCTAGCTATTCAAGTTAACGATGAGTGATTTCTTCCCAACTTCCCTAAAAATATTTTTTCAAGTGTATTCAAATCAAAATAAGTTTTATATTATACCCAGCATTTCATTCTTAAAACCATTACTTCTCCCTTTGCTTCCCATGTCATCTGTTAGGTTCTTTCTGTCACTCTGAAGATTGCAAATCAGAGCATCAGTAAAGAATGAGACAAATTCAAGTGTGTTCTTCTCTTCTCTTACATCAACAGAGGTTCTAGAGTCCATATATACTTTAGAAAGTATATATGACACCCTTAAAATGCCACTAAAATTTTGTGAACGTGCATTTTTCCAGTTAAAATATCCAAACCTTTCCTCAGATTTTCAAAGGCTAAGAACAATTTCCAAAAAGCTCAAAACAACTACACACACATACACAAACATATGCAAGGTGTACCTTTATATGGACAAAGTTAGATACTAACTCAAGATCTCTTTTGTCACACCCTTATATTCTGTTGTAAGAACTGTAAACATCAGATATTACTACTTTTAAAAAGCAGTCCTCCTTCCGCTGAGGTTTCTCTTAACACAGGCATAGATTAAGCCCTATTGAGGACTCTTTCAACGCATCAGCTGAGATGACAAGAAAACATTACAGAGCTGAAAATCATAAAACTATACCTACTGTGGAAATAACTCTTCTAGGTTTGAGTGGGATGATTTGTAGTATATAAATTTTTGGAGCACATAAAATTGACAACCCTATAAACTCACTTATAAGTCTTGGAATAGTAGCAATTGTCCATTGATATAAAATTATAGTAAGAACACAGTAGTCTATGTTATAGAGGTAAAGTGCCTCCTTTATATATTAACTAAATATAGTCTAACAATTAATATAATGAATGTGCTGCAAAAGAGTAATTTCAGTAATTTGTGCTATGCCAGTTTTTGCTAAACATTCAACATGCTGTTATGAAAACTAAGTAAAAACACAAAGTTTGAATAGAAAGCCACACTGAAGACATTTACATTTGCTTTTAAATTAGTGAAAACAAGCATACCACTGACACAATCATTTAAACTGAGTCTTATTAGAACACATCAGTCAAAATATACTTTAAAAACTAACCATCTCGTTACATTTCATTCTGAATTTGAAGAGTAACAGATCATGGTCAACCCAACAGCACAGAACAAATTCAAAGAAACAGCAAATAGTGAAATGTAGGCAGAAATATTCACATTATATATTCGCACTTATATCATACCATAAATTGATGTCACCAGCACCAGAAATGCTACTAAAGAAACCAATTTTAACTTTATGAGAAATTTCAGAAACACCTTAGAACTAATCAGTCAGATGTAGAACATATTTAGCCAATATGAAAGCAATAAAAATCGTTACTAAGACTTCTAAATAAATGCTTTCCAAATGAAATGAGAGATATGAAAGAACCAGAAGTTTTACTAACCTTGATGAAAATATAAAATGTTTAATTTTCACCAAAATCAAATGTACTAGACTGAATGCCTGAGAGCAGAGCCCATGACCAAGTCATCCCTGTATCCTTAGCTTTGGACAGTGTTCAGGCATAGAAGGCATTCAGTAAGATGCTTGTTGAATAAAACAACAGTTTCCTTGAGTCAAAATAAATGTAATTATTTTTAAAAACCCATAAATCGTTCTTTCATTACCACTACAAAAACAAACCTATATACTCCTACTGACTTCAAACTGATCATAGTACAACATACTATGCTAGGCCATGGAGATCAACTATAAACAACATATAAATCTAGCCTGCATTAGACACTGCAATTTTCATCCCTTAGAAATTACCCTAATTTGGGGGAAGCCAACCTCGCCAAGAGCTCTAAAGGCTCAGGCCTACATTCAATAGCATAATTCTCCACCTCTGGCCAGACTTTACTGGTCAGGAATGGATATAAGACCCAACTCATGGCAATGAGGCTGGAAAAGATGCTGGCTGAGGAATCTGGGAAAGCAATTTTCTCATTCTTCTGATCATACTTCCTTTATAAAAGTGACCCTCACTCTCTCCCCTAAGGAAGTGTCTGCAAAGTAATAACATATATAATGGGCACCCTATTATCAACTGCCCAGAAATCTAACCAAGGTACTCCCCAAAAAATAGGTGAAAAATGGAAAACCTGAAACTGTCGAGCAGTTCAAGACTTTGTTAAATGACTTAGCTCATTAAACAAAGTGCAAACTACTCTATCTGTATCTGATCTGTAAGTATTGCTCTTCCTACAGTAAGCTCTTTAATCATCCATTTTTTTTTTTTTTTTTTTGCGGTACGCGGGCCTCTCACTGTTGTGGCCTCTCCCGTTGCGGAGCACAGGCTCCCGGACGCGCAGGCTCAGCGGCCATGGCTCACGGGCCCAGCCGCTCCGCGGCATGTGGGATTTTCCCAGACCAGGCACGAACCCGTGTCCCCTGCATCGGCAGGCGGACTCTCAACCACTGTGCCACCAGGGAAGCCCCATCCAATTTTTATTTAGCCTTAATTATAACTCTTCCAAGAACCTCAGATGTGAACACTGACAGTCAGTTAAGTGACTGTCAAGAGGTTAAGTGATATACACTAAAAATAAAAAGCAAACTTACCCTACAACTTATACATTTTGATACAGACAAACAGCAGTTCACCACAGACATACTTTCATATACTTCATTACTTTTATATCTGGAATGAACAATCTATAAATCAAGAGAAAATTCTGGTCACCACTGTCTGGTTGACAGTGTTTTCAAAAGGCATTTTACTTAATAAAGACTGTAGGTTCTAGAAGTCAGAAGTCAAATAATTCTAAACTTAAGATTTACTATACTCTAAAGGATCTACCCTATTAATAGCTTGGTATCAGTTCACTATCTACTAATACTAAATTAACATCTTCGACTCAATATATACATATAGATATCTCTTCAGTTTTTTGAAGAAAACATCTATTTTGGTATTCTTCCCTAAACAGGCTCCAAACCCTAGTATAATGGCTAAAGCAGCAGAATCTTCTAAGATACTATTTGATAGAGGGGTTTAATAAGAAGGGACCAATAAAACACAGAGAAAATAATAAGGACTGGATGGAACATTTGAGAGTAAAATAGGAGTTGGTAGTTGCTAATATAAATAAGAGGATGAAAAGATTCATGACCTGGAAATAAGACAGGAAAACAATTTTAAAGAAAAGCTCAAAAAGAAAAATCATTAGAATACCAGCTTATTCTAATGCACCACAAAATTCACAAAGTATTCTACTATTTACTATCTGAATCAAGCTGACAGCACTGAAATGGATACTGAAGAAAAAACAAACTAGTTAAAACACAAGTATATCTCATTGAATGGATGTTAAAAACTGGCAATTTTATCAATATTAACTCAAATTTTCTCATTCAGTTCATTCTCTTAAGCACTATTTTTCAAGCACCTGTTAAGTTAAAGTCAATTCAGTAGGTCACAACCAGCACCCCTTTTTTCACTGCAATAGACTAGAAAATCAAAATAACTTATAAAGTAGGTATTGTTTTGCAAGATTTCCTTTACATAGAAATATTTATGTCTATAACGGGTTATGACTTAAGAAAATCCTTGCAAATCAAGAAATATCTTAGAGGTTTTGTTCCCACAACTAACACTAAACTCATTTTGGGGTATAGAACAAAAGATAATTAAGCATAAAGCCTTCTCTGCTTGGCAGGAATGACAACTAAAGCCCACATTAAGAGAAACAGATCTTTGAGCCTTCCTTAGATGCCACTAATGCCCAAAAGTTATAATCTTCCAATGTCAAGGAACCTGAGAAAATATTCCTAGACTATAGCTCCCATGTTGGAATCAAAGAATGAAGGTAAAAAGAATGAACTTTTCTCTTAGAGGGAAAAAAAAAAAAAAGAAGAAGAAGAAGTACATAAATTCAGGATCAAAAATCACAGGAGTATTTAATTTAAAAATGAGTCAGGAGACTAATCCAGCAAATGGGTCAAAGGACTATTCTGAAATACAGACAGAGTATACTGAGATATTTCAGGCCTGAAGCACACTATAATAGCATTTATTGAACACTGCTGTATGTCAGGCACTTGAGACACACAGTTCCAATTTCTACCACAATTCCAAGCGAAACATTATCATTCCTAATTTACAGGTGAGGGAATGAGCTAAGAAAGGGTAAGTGGTCTATTTTTACTCTCCCTACCTTTAAGGATCCTCTCTGCTCCTTGGCCATTCAACATTGGTCTAGGCTGTGTTAGGCACTCCTCTGTATTCACTCCCTAGGTCATTTCATCTACTGCCATCTCTACTTCATTGTCTCCTAAATACATATCTCCAACTCAGACCTCTTCTCTGAGGACCTATATATCTAACTGCCTATTTGATATCTCCACTTGAACTCTAAAAGTTTTCATTTCCATCCCTCCACTCCAAACCTGGCAAATTTCCAATGCTCTACGTCAGGAACAGCATCATCACTGATTAAGCCGCACAAGCTAGAAACCAAGGCGATATCTTTCCTATCTCTTTCATCATCTTTACTCTTCCCCCACATATGCAATACATTATCAAATCTTATGTATTTTAAGTATTTCTCAAATCCATCCCATTCTATCCATTGAAACCACTCTCCCTCCCCACTCCAACTATTCAAAGCTTTTATCATGATTCGCTTAGACTACTGTAAATGCCTACTGGTCTTCTGTATCACTCAACCCATACTCCATACAGAAACCCAGTGATTTCAGATCCACTAACTCTGTTAACTTCAATATACTCTTAGGCTAAATAACAAAAATTCCTAACAGTGCTAAAAAGGTCTGCATCTAGTCCCTAGCCTCAAATCTCTCCTTGTATTATTCTCTCCCATAGATCAGGTATCAGCAAATTATGGCCTAGGGGACCAATCCACCCTGCTGCCTGTTTTTAAAAATAGCCATACTGGGCTTCCCTGGTGGCGCAGCGGCTAAGAATCCACCTGCAGATGCAGGGGACATGGGTTCGTGCCCTGGCCTGGGAAGATCCCACATCCTGAGGAGCAACTAAGCCTCTGTGCCACAACCACTGAGCCTGCGCTCTAGAGCCCGCGTGCCTAGAGCCCGTGCTCTGCAACAAGAGAAGCCCTCGCTCACAACTAGAGAAAAGCCCGCACGCAGCAACAAAGACCCAACGCAGCCAAAAATAAATAAATAAATAAAAAGAAGCCATACTCATTCACTTACATGTTGTCCATGCCTGCTTTTTTTTACCGCAGATCTGAGCAATTATAATACAGGAGGTATTACCTTCAAAGTCTCAAATATTTATTATCTTGCTCTTTACAGAAAGTTTGCCAACGACGGCTTTAGATCAATGACTAGCCACAGTGACCTCCTTTAAGAATATGCACATTCTATTCATTCAGCATTAAATATTCTTCCATCCACCCAACCACTCCCCTACTTAAGTCCAATTCATCTATCAGATCTGACAAAATGACAAGTCTCAGGGAAGCCTTTATTCACCCTGTAGACCAGTATATCCCAATTCAGATTAGCCACATTTCAAGTGTTCAACAGCCTCACATGGCTTGGAAGGACAGCTCCAAGTCAGAGGTCTGTGTATTTGGGAGCACTTTGTTCTGTTTTACTGGTAAATGTGCCTGTCTCTGAGCCAATAACACATTATGTTAAATACTAAAGTTTTACGTTATCTGATAGAATAAGCACATGTATCATCACCACTCTACCTCTGCCTTTCTTCTTCAGAAGTGTCCTGGCTATTAAATACTTGGTTTTACTATTTACTCTTCCATATTTGTATTAGAATCAGTGCAGAATTTCTTGAAAAATCTTTGACACTTTGAATGAAACAACACTGAATCTGAGATAAGTCTGAACAGCAATAACTTCTTTGTGATAAGCCATATTCATGGATAGGAAGGCAATAGTGACCCCATTTACTTAGATCTTCTTTAATGTCTTACAATAAAGTTTTATACTTTTCCACACGGAGGTTTGCACATGATGTTACAATTACTCCCAGGTACTTGATAATCTGCCATGCTTTTAAAAATGGTGTCTTCTCTGATTATTTTTTCTAGTTGTTTACTGCTGATGTATAGAGATGCAACGGACGATTACTGATCTTATATGGAGCTGTTTTGCTCTTTTATTAATACTAATAATTTATCTGTAGATCCCTTTTGGCTTTTACATAGGCAATCATATCATCAGCCAAGAGTGACAATTTTGTTTCTTCCTTTCCAATACTCATCCTTTTAATTTTTTTTCTTATCTTACTGCTTTAACTAGGATCTCTGTATAATACCAACTGGAAGTGGTGATGGTGTGTACATTCTGTCTTGTTCCTGGTTGAAAAGGGAATCCATTTCCCTAATTAGGATGATGCTTACTTGTTTGCATATTTATAGATACCTTTTCTCAAGTAAGTTCTCATCTGTTCATAATTTAGTAGCTTTCTCATTTATTAAATTTTATCAAGTGCTTTTTATATATATCGTTGGATTTTTTCTTTTGGTATTCTACATTCACAATCCCTATGTAAAACCCTTAGGGTAAGATATTTTAGAATTCAGAAAATTTTAGTCATCATCCCTACTGTACAGTACAAAAAACGTGTATTAGGTAACAACCCCAACAAACTGTGGGTCAGTACCTGTATTCAAATACATTAACACACTTGCAGTGAACTATATGGATATTCACTCTAAATAAGACAATGCTTATATGTAGCCTCACACATTAGTTCAAGTCAGGTTTTCCCACCAAGAACAGGGTAAATCAGATTACACTGCCAAGTTCTAAACAAACTTTTGGTTTTCAGAGGTTATTGGATTTCAAAATTGCAGTTAAGGGTCTGTAGACCTGAACTTTATTTAGAATTTTTGCATGTGCACTCATAAGTAAAATGGGACTAAAATTTTCTTTTCTAATATTACCTGTGACTGGTTCTGGAATTAAGAATAGATAACTTCAGATAATGAATTAAAGAATGTATTCTCCTATTCTATTTTCTGGATTTGTAGAACACTGGAATGATCTGTTCCCTAAAAAGTCTCCTGTAAAATTACCTGGGCCTGGTATTTTTGTGGTAAGATGTAACTATTACTTCATAATTTATTTAATAGTTACAGGATTATTCTAAGCTTTCTTGTCAAGGAGTTTAACTTTGTTTAAACTTTCAAATTTGTTGACATAAAATTGTTGATAGTATTCTCTACTATCTTATTAATCTGATCTATCTGTAATTATATTCCCCTTTTCATTCTCAGGATTTATGCCTTCTCTTTTTATCTGATCAATCTTGCCAGATCTTTGTCTATAGTTTTCTAGTCTAAAAAACGTTAACCATCATCTGAGCCGACAGTGAGCTGTAATCTTTTTGCAACAGCAACATCAAAGATCACTGATCACCATAACAAATATAATAATCTAAAAGTTTGGAATATTGCAAGAATTACCAAAATGTAACATGGAAGCAAGTAAGAAGTAAGCAAATGCTATTGGAAAAATGGTGCTGATGAAGACTTGCTTGTTGCAGGGTTGCTAGAAACCTTCAATTTGTAAAAAATGCAGTATCTGAGAAGCGCAAAAAGCAAAGCACAATAAAACAAGCTATGTCAATGTATCAAATTAATATTGCAAAATGGTAGATCAAAAGGGAAAAACAGACAAATGGGATGCTTACAGACAAACAGAAAAAAATGAACAAAATCACTTTATATCTGAGTTTCTGCAGAGAGAACACACATATTCAGCTAGAACTTTTATGCTGAAGAATGTGAAATCAAACTTCCACCCCAAATAAGATAAAGCTCAAGTAAATAAAATGTAATAAGTAACAAAAAATAATCTGCCCTCACAAAATACTCAGAAAATTTAAGAGAGCTGTCAATTATATTTACTGAATGACACAGGCAGCCTAAGTTCTCATTGATGTCAAATCCATTCTCTTAAAAAATAATTTTTTAAAAGTCAAAAGCAAACATCTTTAGAAACATTATGAACCATAAATTAAACTTACCTTTTTATCTTCTTTTACTTTGTGTGTTTTCTTCTTCATTTTCTTATCATCTAACTCCTGGTCTGAAGTGATTGCAGGATTATCAATACCACCTTTCCAAGTTTCAACAGGAGAAAGAAGTGGATCTTCTTCACTTCCACGATGTCTTCCTTTTCTTTTTGTTTTAGAAGTGGTGAAAGCTTCATCATCACTTGCATCTGAATGCGTTCTTCTGTAGTATGACTTGGCTTTACTAAATAGGGTTTTAGATTTGTATTTGTATTTTGAAGGTCTCCGTTCCCCAAGACTTTTTGAGATTCTATCAGAAAATCCGTTTTCCTCATCTCCTTGGGTGTTATTCACAAATGAGTTTCGAATTTTAATAATGCGATTCTGACTATCATCTGGGACAACATATATCTCATCAGAATAGCCCTTCTGTTTGAAAATTGTGTCAATGGGTTCTGAATAGTTATCTGAAGGATCCATATCTTCAGGATGTGCCAAAGGCACCCGGGAGGTCTGTTTTCTTGGATTTTTACCAATACCAGCTTCAATTGTTTTTAAAAGGTTTGGATCCAACTTTTTCACATTTGTCTTAGGTACAACTGGTTTAGGTTTAATAGGTGGAGGCACTTTATGGTTGCGTTCATGGTCATGACAGTTTGGTGTGCTGTGAATAGGATATTCATTTCCTTCCAAATCTAATCTATATCTGGAACGGTCACTAGGCGTTGGAAGTAACTGTACATCATCCCCAATTGGACTATAAGGAGGTGGTGCTTCTGTATCATCATCTGAATCAGGGTAGTTGTTATAGGGAAAACAGTCTCTGGGAGATGGCAGGAAAACATCTTCACTTTGATGGGTTGATTCCCTTGTATTATCAGATAAATAGGAATTTTCTATCATATTTTTTTTCTCTAGAACATCACTGAAAAACAGTGTAAACACCTCAGTTTGCCGATGATACTGAGATAAAGAATACAGTGCTGTAAATTTAGCAGTGATCTCAGTTGCAATGTGTTCTCCTTCAGTCATTAACTCTTTGATGGCTTCATTTTCAAAAAAGTCTGCTTGGCTGTCAGTAACTGCCACCAGCTGTACAGGAATGGTGTCCTGAACTTCTGACAGAAATGCTCGAAGCATTCCCATTGATGCTTTCCGTTTGGCAGAATAAACTAATATATACCCATGAACCAGTTCATCTTTCCTTACTCCAATTGAGGAATGGTATGATAATATTGTGATCTGTATTCGCCTCCTTTTTTCACCAATGATTTTATCAAGCATTAGGGAATTATTCTGTCCAGCTTGAGCAGCACTGCAAGAATGAGAATCAAGGAAGGGTGAAAGAATAAGATCCACACTAAATGGATCACCACACATGGCACACATGACAATTCTCAAGTCAGCTTCTGATACATCCTTATTGGTGGGAACTGGGCTCACCACATCTAAATTATGTTTAACTGATTCTAATACTCCTCTTAGAGCTTGCTTTATTTGGGTTTCATTAAATTTACGAGGATATGTACCAGCAGGTACATCTACAAAAGGACATTGTAACTTGTTTGCCAACTGTTGCCCTTGGTGCCTGAGAATTGGTAGATTCTTACTAATAGAATCTCTCTGATTAGCCAGAATTAATGTAAATGGAAGGTTAGCCATATACTTATCTTTTCTGATCTGAGAAGCTTCCGTTCTTATTTTTCCAATAAATTCCCCAATAAAATTCAGTGACTCAATGGAATTAAATACACAGAAGCACCCATGTGGTTTAAAGGCAGCAGTCCATAACTGACTCAAAAAGTAAGGCGACTTGGCATCAACAGGCCGAAGATCAAGTTCATAAATTTTTCCATCTAAGGCATACTCATCATCAGTGGATTGTGTCCTTATCTCATTTGCTAGTTCTTGGGAAAGGCCATCCTTCCCTAAAATGAAAAGGTTAACTTTATCTATATTGGTACTATCATGATACAACCGTAAGCGGCCATGATCCAACTGCAAAAGACTGCTGGCAAGTAACTGCTCTACTTTAATGTCTGTACAGTTTTGGCCACTAAGACATGTTTCTTTAGTGGGATGATAAACAAATCCTATATGCTTAAGTAGAAGAGACTCCCTATCAGGTGCAAGTTTCTGTAAAGCTTTGTATCTAGGTTCTTCACTCAAAACTGTATGAATTTCACTCATTTTATCTGAACTAGGTGTTGCATTAAGATCTAAATCATAAAAAAGTTCAGAATGTTCAAAAAGCATTTCCTGAAACTCTTCTTTGGCTTTTTCAACTATTTCTCGCTGATGCCTACCATACACCTCTTTGCTATCAGCCTCAGTGATATATTTGAAGGCTTCATCCTCCATAACAAAGCACATAACTTCCTCCCATGGCTGCCCAGGTGAAATAAACTGAATTTTTTCCAAAGTCTTCTTGAATTTTTCCTTCATTTCTACTCTCCTCTTCTCTGATATTAGATGTTGTACATGGTTCTGATAGACTTTTTCAGCTTCTAAAGTGCTCAGGAGGTCAAATGGGATCCGTCTATCATTAATTTTGTCTATATGGTCAGTTTCATCCCAAGGTGTTTTTTCTAGCACCACAAAACATAACTGAAAATCTGCTCTCTTTTCCATTAACTTCAAAGCTTCTGACCAATTCAAATGTTCAATCTCTTCTAGGTTTGGCAAAAGAGTGTTAAAAGCTCTTGGTAAAGTATTTATATATTCTTCTCTTCTTTTTCTTATATGTTCCTGTTTAAGTTGTTCTATATGTTTTGAGAATGTATTTCTGGCCTTTCTTGTTCCCTCTAAGTTGATGTATTCCTCATAATCAGGATGATTTTTCAATTTGTTACTAACAGTTTTCCAAGTTGCATGATAATCTCTCACAGTCTGCACAAGTTTTTCAAACTTATCTGTTGCTGTGACAACAAGCTGTCTCTGCGTTTTATAAGCATCCAGATAGGGAATAATTTTAGGCTTGCCACGAGTTTTATCCAGCATTTGTACCAGTGCAGTGAAACACGTCTCAATGTTGACATTAAATCGTGCAGATGTTTCCACTACAAGAAGGTTCTTTTTGTTTGAAGCAAATGCCTGAACTTCTCTAAGATAATGATCCACACATTCATCACATTTAGTTGCTGCTATTATTACAGGTTTTTTTGATTTTGATAGTTGGACAAAAAGGTTATTTACAAATTTAAGTTGATCATCAAACTTCCTATTGCATCCCTGACTTACGTCAATGCACAATAAAAATCCATCTACATTGAGCTTCCCTTCAGGCATTTGCTTCTGTTCAAAGTCTTGCTCCAAGCCTAGCTGATCAGTGCAAATGTACATCAGTTTTTCTGCTGACTGCAATTTAGAGGCAGCTGCACGTTTTATATATGGTTGCAAATTCGTACTCCGATGAGGCAAGAAAGTCTGGTCATCAATGAACTCAGTTTGTTCAATGACATGAATTTTGCATTCTACTCCATCTTCACCACTTTGTGTTATGTCACCCCAGTACAAAAAATGATCATTGTTTACTACTCGTCCTCCAAAGTCAATGGTGCTAAGCACAGAAGTATGCTCTGGATAATATTCATCTGCTTTTGAGCGTACATATCTATTGCACAAACAAGACTTTCCAACTCCACAGTTACCTTTGTCTTTTTCAGTCCCAGAGAGTCCAACTACACTGATGGTATAGGATGGGGGGCGAGGCTCTTTGTTTTTTGCCATCATAACTCTCTTGTCATGTCTCTACATTCATAAAGATAACCAGATATACTTCTCATTCTGAAAATAAAATCATCTCAAAATACAGATCCCGAATTTCAGAACGATATTTGGTTCTTTGTATTTCCCTCATTTCTGTGCAGAAAGGTCTTCAAGATCATATGGATCATCTTCCTAGAAAGAGAAAAAGGACAAATCTTAATCATGA
The DNA here is from genome assembly GCF_003676395.1 of Aethalodelphis obliquidens. Classification (NCBI taxonomy): domain Eukaryota; kingdom Metazoa; phylum Chordata; class Mammalia; order Artiodactyla; family Delphinidae; genus Aethalodelphis; species Aethalodelphis obliquidens. Next base: position 8,705,263 of record NW_020837954.1, on the reverse strand, counting down.
ATTACACATGTCGAATTATATACATATTAAAGATGTTCATAACAAAGCACCAGGCAAGTTAACAATGTTACATGTATTTTAAGAAATCACCAAAGACAGTTTATGATTTACTGTTATAAATGCAAGATGACCTCAAAATTTAAGGCAAATCTAACAACAAGAAAAACTAAATACAAATTTTAATGTGATCTTACAAACTTTAAAATAAAACCCTCTTAACCAAATGTGCATTTTGTTTCTACTTCTTCCTATGAGTTTGAGGAAACAACTAGTCTTTTCCCCTCCCTCAATTTTCCTGCCTTTTCTGACTGGAGGCTGGCTATGTTTGACGATAACTAAAACATACTAGTTGCGTGAACAACTCTCTCACAACTTTAAAAAACTATCTGCTTTCTGTAACATGGTTCCTCAAAACTTATTCCCTAAAATGGAATTTCATATGAATTTAGCAAGATTTTAGAATTAAAAAAAATTTTCAAGAAGTTTCAACATACTCCTGTGAAATCTATCAAATTTTATATCTAAAAGCAATTAAGGATATTCATATACTTAAACAAGGAAATATAAATGAACAGTTAATACAAATAATGACAGCATTTAACTAGATCAATGCTTCTCAAACGATCTAAGGACCTTTTATTTCATATCTGTAAGTCAATTTTTAAAAATACAATGAATGAAATGTTTAAAAAATCTAGGTCCCAGTTTCTTATTAGATTCAAGAGATACAAAATTACTGTCAAATTGTTTCTAAATGTTTTTGATTTCTGTATTTATTCCCTCTGAGTATTTACAAAGAGCTCAGAGATCACATTTTGAGTAGCACAAAGCTAAAGAATTTTACGATTATGTATTTGAGAAAATCTTTTAGAATTATTTGATATACCAACAACATCAAATAAACTTTAAGAATTGCATGTAATTTAATTTAGGTTATTTGTGTGGAAGCAATGAATCAGTCTCTTACGAAGGTATTATTTGGAGATTCTTCACATTCTTTTGAAGTTGAAGGAAAAGCAATACATCATCATTTCTACCACATCAAAATTTCACAAGGAAAATATCCAGTCATGTACATCAACATATGTGAAAATTATCTTCAATCCAGACAAAATAAAATAAAAAGACCATGAGGAAAAAAATAAAGAACCACTACCTGCCCCCAATGTGTGGCTTCTCCACTACCCTCAAAATTGCAAGTAAACATCTATTTAGGTTGTGCTGCACATCTGCTATACTAACAACTAATGGTAAAGAGAAATTATTCTTGAAATTTAAATTCTAATATTTCTAGTACAATAATATTTTAAAATAAAATTTCAGATTTATTTTTGTATTCTCTAAGTTTATCCTATCAGCCTCAACCAAGTATTACTTTTAACAATATCAGCCATCTGATATTCAAGCAAAATGTTCATTATCTTCAATTCGGTAATAAATAAAATATTGTCATGTTGAAGGAGCAACATAAGTAGTAGAACACCATGAGTAAATAGAACTGATTTCAAATTCAACTCCTAGTATTTACTAGTTTATGACAATAGTAAAGCCCTAAACCTCTTGAGACATGGTTCCCCCATCTATAAAATAGGGCTGCCTATCTATACAAATTTAAGAACTAATTTTTTCTTTAATGTTAAAGAAAATGTTTAATGTTAATCTTTAATGTTAAGTGCCTAGCAAAGAAAAAAATGCTTAATAAATACTAAGTTCTGTTTTTAAAATTTGATTCTTAGAACCAAGGAAGCTATTGAAGATTTATTAAAAATGATGTGATCAGACTGGTGACTTACAAATATTTATCTGGTAGCAGTATATACAATAACTAGCAGTATAAGAAAGTAGGGCAGTCCCACCCAATGCTCTTAACTCTCTTTCATTAAGTAAAAATTTTTACAAATCTTAACGTGATCAAACTGAATATTTGCACTTAGCACCAAGTTTAACATTCTTTACCTAAACTGCATAAAAGAACAACTGGGCTACTTAATGGATATTTACTGAAAAGACAACAGTGAACTAACTGGATAACAAAGTTATAAACAGTGATAAAAAGGGAAATTAGTTTGTGAAAATAGCATAGTGATTCATAACTAACAATTAAGAAAAAAATTGAAAACACAGTGGAATACAAGGTCTATCCTTCTTTCTTACTAAGCAAGCAAAAAATTGCAGAAGATATCCTTTTAAATGTACATCAAAAGAAAACATAACCAGTGATTACTCTGGGGAATTTTTACATTAAACAGTACAAACACTAGAACTACATATAGCTCTTTATTAACTCTTTGGTAGACAAACATCTATTCTGAAAACTAAGAGCAATTCAAAGAAGTTTAAGACTATCCCCTGCTTTCCAGTTTAAGAGACACAAAGCTGTTAATAGAAAGGTAACAATACAACATCATATGGACCTGAATACTGCAGAAAAATTTCAACTACAAATCTAATCCTTGTCATAATGGTCACATCTTTGTTAATATTTTTTACATATACTTATCGAAACACATGAAAAGAATCATTCATGCTCTCCTAGAGCATAAACCTCAAAATACTGAGATACTTTTCTATCTAAAGTTATGGAATATAAGAGAAGAAATAAAAACACTATCACAAAATCAATTTTTAAAGTTTCAGAAAGAAAAAGGCCTTAAAAGTAAATGAAGATGAGTGGAGGCATTAAGTCTTCACGCTTTCATCAGTCATTGAAAACTGGAAAGCTTTTTATCTAACAGACAAAAAAAACCCCTCTATTATGTGTTTTTTTTTTTTTGCGGTGCGAAGGCCACTCACCGCTGTGGCCTCTCCCGTTGCGGAGCACAGGCTCCGGACGCGCAGGCTCAGCGGCCATGGCTCATGGGACCAGCCGCTCCGCGGCATGTGGGATCTTCCCGGACCGGGGCACGAACCCGTGTCCCCTGCATCGGCAGGCGGACTCCCAACCACTGCGCCACCAGGGAAGCCCCTCTATTATACTGAGGATAATTTTTAATACTAAGGCTTCAACACATCCTAATTAATTTGTTAGTGGCAGTCTCTGAATTACAAATACTGAAGTTTAAATTAAAAATAAGGTAGCTTTGTGTGACATTTATGGTTAACAAACCAAATTTACAGTAAACTACCAATTAGACACAGTGAGGAACATCCATATTCTTTTTTCTAACGATGCTCTCAGGCAGGCTACCTGCTGGTATTCTGAAGTCAGATCCAGAGTTTATGTCATGAGTCGCCATATAGTGATTTTCAAATTCTGGTGGGAAAATTCTTTCATCTAGAGGTGGGAAAGAACACTGGGCAAATAAACAGTTGCTCTCTCCAACTCTTCATCAGAGCAGTGTCTTCTTTATTTGATTTACAGGTTTACTTAACTCAGAAACTAAAGTTTATAAAAGTGTTTTCAGATTTTTTAAATGTTTCAGAAATCCTAGACCAGAAAAAAAAAAAATTGTTGCCATCCTGCCCTCAAAAAGATTTTGCCATTTGTTTGAGTGAGTATGCTATTACCACCCCAAGGGAGAAAGACAGCTCTCATGAGATTGGCTGTAATAGGTTATAAAGAAATTTACTTTCAGACACTTGGATAGTTTATACATACATGAATTATCCACTGGCCCTCACTATCCAAGTCAAAACTGCCCTCATTAACTAACCAAGGTAATTTTTCTGCTGTGCTGAGAAAAAAAGAATGCCTTCTGTTTTTTTTTGTTTTGAGTTCCCACTAATAAGCTAATGGCCAATGTCTATAGGTAGCCTGGCCAATGTCTATAGGCAGCCTGTTTGATTTAATTTGAAAATTCCTTTCAAATATTTTTAATGGTAATATTTGACTATGTCAATCCAGACATATCTTTTCTTTTTTTTTTTTTTTTTTTTTTTTTGGCGGTACGCGGGCCTCTCACTGTTGTGGCCTCTCCCGTTGCGGAGCACAGGCTCCAGACGCACAGGCTCCGCGGCATGTGGGATCTTCCCGGACCGGGGCACGAACCCATGTCCCCTGCATCGGCAGACGGACTCTCAACCACTGCGCCACCAGGGAAGCCCCTCTTTTCTATTTTTGACATAACTATTTTCATATAACTAAAAATACCTTGTTCTCTCTAACATCTACTATCATGCTGATTTTTGCTCATGAAAAAACCAAGATAAAAACAATGACCTACTCAAAGTTAGAGGGTTAAGATGAGTCTCTTGATGACCAATCTTTACTTTCTTAAGCAGTAGTGCTGCTTTTAATAGTTTGCAATCAGTTTCTCATCCTGCCTTTAAGACTACCCTATAAACTTTCACTTCAAGGAAATGTTTAGATTAAGCATCCTTACAGAAATTAATGACAATGTACAATTTTTGAGTGGAACTGTCCTACAGTTGTCTGCTGCAATGAAGCTACCTCTACAACTAAGTTTTCTGAGCAATTTTAAGCCATTCAAACGTAACGTGCTCCTTTTAATGGAGTTTTAATAACATGAAGTGGTTTTCTGCAAAAAAAAAAATGTTTTTAAGTTCTATAAGGGATCTAGGAAACTGAAAAGATTCTTATTAATTCTGGACTTAAACTAAATTTTGTTTTGTACCTTTTCACAAAACTATTGCACTCAATCAATAAAAAGTATATTTTAAAAACTATTTTACACTTTTAAGTTACCATACTGTGTCAGGAAATTCTTGCTGGCCCTATCTTCAAAATACATCCAAAATTTATTGCTTTTCACTACCTTTATTGTTATAACTCTGATCTCATTCCACTGTCATCTCTGGCTCTGGATTATTCCAAAGGCTTCTAAACTAATTTCTCCGCTTCCACTCCTGCTCCCCTTCCCCCGTCTGTTCATAGAGCAGCCAGAGTAATTCTTTTAAAACTTAAGTCAGACCCTTCCTTTCTTTTGCTCAAAACTCTCCAGTGGCTCCTAAAAATAAAAGCCAAGTCCTTTCAATGGCTTTCTACAAGATCTACCTTCTCCAGCCCTACCTTACTCTCTGACCTACTCTCATACTATTCTCCCCATTCTCATTCTATTCCAGTCACAGTGAGAAACCCTGAACTGTTGCTCAACAAGCCAAACATGTTCCTACCTTTGCACTTATTTTCCTAATACTCCCCAAATTCTCCTTTGCTTACCCTCCTAACTTACTATACAACTTACTTCTTTATTATCTGTCATTAACTCTATCCCTCTCCCTGCCCCACTCCAGGTTTAATAAAGATGCACAAAGGCACAAATCTGTTCATTCCATCATCTGGGCTCCCAAGAGCCCAGAACAGTCCTTCCCACCTAGTAGCTATTCAACAAATGCATGAATGCTAATAAATATTAAAATCAAATGTTCTTAAATCTTCGGTTAAAAAAAAAAAAAGTAAAGCATGTTAGGTTTACTAAATAGGTGCCATGATTTACTAATCTAAAAGATTTTCTAAAGCTACTTATGGAGAAAATATACATATATTCAAGGTCCCAAAATTTTTTGTCAAAAATTAAGCCATCAGAATAAAGACTAACTATAATCTATAATACTGTACAGGCATACCTCGGAGATATTGCAGGTTTGGTTGCAGACCACCACAAGAAAGGAAGTATCACAATAACGTACCACCACAAGAAAGCAAGTATCACAATAACATAAGTCACATGAATTTTTTGGTTTCTCAGTGCATATGAAAGTTATGTTTACACTATACTGTAGTCTACTAAGTGTTCAGTACCATTATGTCTAAAAAAACAATGTACATACCTTAACTAAAAAATAATGCTGTTGGAAAAATGGTGTCTATAGACTTGCTCTACACAGGGTTGCCAAAAACCTTGAATGAGCAAAAACACAGTATCTGTGAAGCGTAATAAAATGTATGCCTGTATTCAGCCAGAATAATCATCTAACCTTTATTTTTGACACCTAAAAATTTTTTTAAATCACAACTATTTACTACAGAAAACATTTCAAAGACCTAATTACGCAGAAGCAGCTCTGTAATTATGTGCTCCATCTTCTTTAAGTCAAATAGAGAAAATATCCCTTAAATAAACAAATATTCAAGACAGAAGCAGATCCAAGCCCAAAGGTGATCATATATTCCGCAATCTTAGGTAAACTTATCGAGAACAGTTTGAGAATAAAAACATCAACTGTATACTAAAAGATGAATATGGCATAATATTGCCTTAAAATATACTTTTCTTAATGTTGCTAATTCTCAATGATAAATATATGCCATAAAAATTAGAAGAGGAAATGGAAAAGTCATTTTAACATATAAAAGATAGCTAAGTAAACAATGTTAACACCTGTAGGAGAGTCAATCATATTCCATGTTTTCTTTGACCAAGGTCTGTACCACATAAGCACACCATCTTAAGGGTGAAAGGAATGCTAAAGTCATCATTCCTATGAATTAGTCTTTATTGAAGCATATCTTGGTAAGATTCAGGATAAACTGTTAGGATGGAGATTTTGTTTTGTTTTTTACCATATTCCTAGCACTCAGATCAGTGCCTGACACACAGTGGGTGCTCAAGTATTTGATGACCGAATGAATCAATCTCCAGACTCGGATCCCAAACCACTGGACAATCTGGAAGTCATATTCGCAGTCACAATTAACAAAATCACACACTATTATGGGTCCATAGGTTTAGCACAGCAGAATATTCTAATATAAAAAGTCCAGTATTTTTTCCAAGATCTTTAGTCTGCTCATTAACAAATTATGGGTTTATAAACATTAAGCCTGAAGGGTACCTTCCAGAAGGGTCTCAGTAGGCAGTACTCTTGAGATCTCCCCAAAACCTACTCAGCAAAGGTAATTCTGCTTTTATCCATTTTTATCTTTTGATATTTCAAGGATTTATTGTTTGAAAAAGTTTCATTGCAGAAAATATTTGAAAAGCAATGATGTAAACTACTCCCTAGATAAACTGCCTATCCTGTTTTTAATCCACACTTTCCTCTAACAACATGTTGCCTCTGAGGACATGGTGTCAAAGTTATTCTAAACTCTTCCCAGTCCATTTCCTTATTCTGTGATGAAAACAGAAGAACCAACAGTAACCTCATTTACATCAACCTATGTAAGCAACCCATTAAGTACATACTGTGCTTAGCTACTATTTGCTTAGCTTTATGTCAGAAGTTTTGAGGGTACAAAGGTATGTACAGGGAAGTCCACTAAGCCAGGCTATGAATATGCTCCCTTCCAGGGTCTGAGTCCTTTCTTCTCACTTTGAAGAACTGAAAAGCAGGGGGAAAGGGCATAATTTAACGTTTGTTATTGTAATGCTACACAGGAGGGAAAACAAACTGTATTAAGTTTAACAATATTCTTAATTATGGGAACATTAGGTGGTCAAATAAGAATCTCAAAAAGGGGTATAGACTAAAAAGGAGGTATGGATTTTTTTTAAAAGGCTGAAAAACACTTTCCCCACTATTTTTAAGAAGCTTTATATATAGTACCATAGCTGAGGAGTCATAGGCAGTGTGCTATACTATGGAACTGATAAATGTAACAGGAATTCAAAGAAATGAAAAATCAGTACATATTGGTATAGGTCAGGGCTTGGAAAACTTTTTCTGTAAAAGGCCAGACAGTAAATATTACAGCCATAGACAATACTTACAAAAATGATCACTGGTTATTTATGGACAATGAAATTTGAATTCCATATAATTTTCACATATATCAAAATATTATTCTTTTAACTGTTTCCTCAACCATTTCAAAATGTAAAAAGCCATTAAATGAAAACAGGCAGCAGGCTGGATTTGGCCCAGAGGCTATAATCTGCAGACCCCTGCAACAGATTAAAGGATCTGAGTAAACTCTGAAAACAGACTGGATTTGGATTTTAAAAAGAAGTCCTTCCTGGTGTGTGATTAGGGTGGAGTGGTTGAGCACAGCTGCCATGTTGGAAAGTAGAAACTTATTTCTTATTTATTTCTGAAGATATAAGATCTATGGAAGGTCTTCAAGGGCAAACGTGAGTTAGACTTTGTAATGAGCAATAAGAAGCCATTCCAGATTAGACGTAGAATACAAAACTGAATTTGGTAGGGCACAATGCCCAAGAGATGTACATATACTAGAGGCTTGAAAGCACCTGAACTATCACAGAACTGAAAACAGCAGTCCAAGACAAAGATCTTGGTGACTGGCTGCTAGATAAAAGAAATAAAAACAAATGAGTCAATGTTTCTTAAAGAAAAACTAATCAGTCCCAGCAACAGATGGTGCTATCACTTGAGTTTCAGGTAACAGTATTACCAAGACAAATGAAAATACAGAAATGAAATGAGGCAAAGTCAAGATCAGTAACATCAATTTCAAGATCATAAACTTCAGAAAATTATTTAAGAGGCCATTTGATTTAATACTCTTTTTAACAAGTATCCAAAGAGTTACAAACTTACAGAGAAGAGTAGAAATCTGGATCTCAGTTTCCCAGATCATAGGAATGTTAATTTTCTACCTTCTCTTTAGTAATCAACCAAAGTAAAAATAAAGGCGCAAATAAAAAGAGATACATTATCCTGACTCTGGAAAGGCAAGTATAGAAAGAAACGTAAAATACGGGATCACAATATTGGATCACTAGGAAGAAAACAAACTAAATACCTTAACAGAAGCCAAAGAATGAGTTTTCCAAGGCTGTTTGACAATGCCAAATATAATAACAAGGACAGTGATGAAGATGTAATTTGTTTATTTCCCAATTACTCCTCCTATTAACCTTGTGTTAACACTTTTCCCCAATCCTTCAATTTGGCTCACAACATACAAACTGATGCTCTTACATTTTTACCTTATATTTTCTCCTCACCTGTCAATTTATCCACACTTCCCCTGTGCTTTGGGTCCACAGTGTCATTAACTTAAATGTTTTTCTCACTCATTCCAATCCTAGGCAACTTGCAAATGACATCTCCTTTACCTAAATTCCTTTACACCAATTTTTAAATCAATAGGTACTACCTTGTATATGGCTCTTCTGCTCTACTTCTAACTGGCATTTAACTATTCCTAAATTGTCAAGCTCACTCCCCACCAAAGCTTTTAAGGGAGCAATATTTTATATTTCCTTGTATCACTCACAGTGCCTAGTTGCTCAATAAAATACTGGTCAGGGATAATAAAATAGACTAAATCTAATACGAAGATAGAAAAATAAAAATTCACCTTTCCATTAACTCTTCATGATGAAAAGCTTGAGAATCTAACCAAATGGAACATACCAGTCATATTTTAACCCTAAAACTACAAAGTTATGCATAATTTTTTCCCAACAGTCTAATTCTAAGGAGTAAAACACACAGACATGACCAAATATTAACAACCTACTTTATCTGACTGCAAATCTAAGGAATTGTGGACAGTCAACCTCCAAAATACAGTGAAAAAACAAAAACCTTTTTTGTCTCTCTTACATTCAAACTCCTACGTGCAGTCAAAACATCCAAATTCAAATGCTTCTTCTGTAAAGGTTTCCCAAAGAGGCCCTGACAGAAACAGTGGTTCTCTTTTCCGCATCTCTTAGTACTTGTAACTATTTATTCCTGGTAAAGTTACTACTAACTTATCTTGGTACCCCGAAGGCCAGGCATATAATAAGTGCCAAAAAAGATAATCTGAACTAATGAATACAAATTGAGGCTTTCAAAAAATTCCTAATGCAGATGATTTCTTTTTTCAAAGGAATTTTTATATTTAAGTATTGATACAATACACTTAATAGACAAAAATAAAGGCTGCCCTGGTTTTGAAGGGTGGGGTATCAGAGGAAGTCTCAAGACATCCAGCAAAAATCCATAAGGGATCCAAGGAACAGAATTTGAAAACCAATTAAAGTTCATACTTAAAATTCTTAGTACTGAACTATTTTTTCTTAATTTTCCGAGTTTGAGAAAATTATCAACAACCTTCATGTAAACAAATAGGAGCTTGATTACTCAAGTCACCAAATAATGGATCACTTCATAAAGTTTCTTCACAGTTCTTTAAAAAGCCGAATTCCCTTGGTGTACTTCAAATGTATTTTACAAACATCCTTTAGGAACATAAGACATTACTAAAACAGAACACTATACAGCGTTTCTTGAGTGAACTATATTACCTGTATCCTTCCTTGGTGGGCAAAGAAACAATTAGCCCAAATAAAGTTTTAAAAAAAATATCTATGGAAACTGAAGTTGTGAAAATTAAAGCATTCTGTAGTTATCAAGAAAATCTCTATTATGCCATTTCATATTTAAGAAGTGAATACTAAAGGCAACACTTACCTTAAGTCCTGCTAATGATGAAAAAGTAAAAGTTTAGTAAGCTCTTCTTGAGAAATAATTTTTTCAATTTAAAAGTGAGTTACAAAACTATTATTCTAAGCTGTGCCACAACTTCAATTCCAAAAAAAGAATGCAAGTACAGTATTTTATTCCTTAAAAAATCTTAACTTTCAAGGTCAAAATAATTTTCTACGAAAGAGCAAGTGTGCAGATTTAAATCTGCCTTTCAAACATAAAAAGATGGGGGTGGGGGCATGGTTTGAAAACATTTAGGATAAGTACCATGTGACAGAAGTAAGATATTAATTTTGCAATACAATTTCTAAATGGCTAATTTAAATGTGGGGGAGGGGTGCTAAAAAATTGATAAAGATATCAGATTCTGTGACAATTCTTTCTCATATCAAAGTGTAACACACCCCATTCCCCAGTGCTCTTACAATTAACGTACAAAGAATGGTAAAATAAGACATGCTGAGGTGGGTTAAAAAAAAATGTAGCCTACACATGACAACCAAATCGACTGTTATCTAGTCACCTGTATTGCTCTAATTTTTGCTTTAAGTCCATCTGATCAATAGTGCTATTTCTTGAAAGTTAAATGCACAGGTATTCCCAGCTTTTCAGTCATGTATGTTTAGTCATATGCTCCAAGGCCTATAAAAGTTTTTGGTGATCTGCATTTACCAGCCTCTTCCTCTGATCTATTGATACTACAGATACAAGAAATGTGAGTCAATTACAAAGAACACATGAAAAAGCCAAAAATGAGAAAGCAATTTAAAATGGAAGCAAAACCTTAATCTGGAAACTGTCTAGCAGGTTACCTATATGGTCAGTATGTCTATCTAAAAATACTAAGAGTACAGTTTTATCACATTAAAGTCAAATAAACTGGAATTGACAGCAAAACACTTCCAAACACAATTTATTAACATATCTTACTTAACTAAATATTTTTCTTAAGAGTTGAATCTAGATCACATTTTTGTTAAAAGAACCATCTTAAATGGAGACTTAGAGAAATATGCCCTGAAATGAAGGAGAACAGCAATGTAAATAAACACTCCCTAATATACTATTCAAATTGAATACTGGTTTTGGATTTAAGTGGAGTCGACAAACCCCGCCCCCCCAACACCTGTAGAAGACAGCATAAGCAAAAATCAGTAAATATAGCGATGCATTTCACTGTTTTATACCTGAACACTTTTTAAAGAATGATGTCGTTTCCTACCAATCACAAAGGCAAATGCAAATTATCGTTGGGAATTTAAAGTTAAAAACGCGCGTACACACCATCTGCATGTCTATTTTGGCCTAAATTTAGAACATTTAAATTCCCATATATTCAGCATGGGCCCAGACTGGAGCTTCTCCCCTACAACTTTCTCGAAATTTTACTAAACGTCCTGATAGTTTGCCTTGACTTCCGAGCACCTTTCAGCCTCAGCTGCACCCAGAGCGTCCACCTCACTTGCATTTCTAGTAACGCTGGAGAGGGAGGGTGTGAAGGAGTGAGTGTATTTATGTGTGGATAAGTGCGCGCGCGCTCCCGCGCAGCTCCCCACCCCCACCCCGATACTTTTCTTTAGTGGAAACAGGGAGAATCTAGAGGTTATTCTAGCGAGAACTCAGTATCAAAGGCTCACCCAGTCGCAGTCAACCCTTAGGACTCTTGTGTTTTGGTTGCGCAGCGCAACTTCTCATATCCTACCCTGAGCTTTAGGAGCAGACGGGAAATTGGTGAACAGAACCCAGGGAGGAGTGGGGGAGCTAGGGGAAAAAAGTGAAAGGGCCGATCCCCCAGAAAGACGCTCAAGTTTGCAACGAGGACTGTGTCTCCGCGAATATGCGCCCACCCCCTCTCCCCCTTCCAGGTGGAACTCGTTAACAGCAGCCACCCGGGCAACAGACACGGCCACCTTCCTCCCCCACGCACCATCCGAGACCAGAGCAAGTGAGGGCGGCGGGCGAGGTCGGACACCCGGCGGGGCCCGCGCGATCCCCGGCCGCCACCAGGCCTCCGCCGACCCCTGCCCCGTCACCTGTGGAGAAAGCGCCCCCCACCCCCACGGCCTCTCTGCCCTTCACGCCGCCCGTAACCTCCCCGCGGCAGCCGCTCCCAGCCCCGGCCTGCAAGGACCGAGCGCGGCGCCAGGCTCCCCTCGGCGGCTGCGGGGCCCCAGCCCCTTGAACTGGTTACAACCGGCGGCGGCGACCGAGCGGGACAGAGGGCAGCGGGCGGCTGGAGGGTCCCCGGCGGGGAGGGGGCGAGCCGGCAGGCCCGAAGGAGCAGGGAGTCGCAAGGTCCTACCTAACACCGTCGGTCTCCTCCATCTCCTCCTCAACGGCAGCGGTCCCGGCGGTGGCGGCGGCAGCGACATTCCTGGGGAGCGCTCCCGCCGCCGCCTCCTCCTCCACTCTCTGCTCGTCTCTCTTCCCCGGCGCGCTCACCGTGCGCCGCGTCCCTTCAGCCACCTCCCCCCCCCCCCCCCCACACACCCCCCCCCCAACCCCCAACCCCCCCGCCCCCCCCGGCCGGGTACCCCACCCTCCCTCCCTCCCTCCCCGCCACCAGCAGCGGCCCCGTCCCTCCCCCCTTCCCCAGCGCCCGCCGCCGCGCCGGGCTCAGTAATGGCGGCCACTCGGGCTCCCTCGCGCTGACGGATCTCTCCCTCTCTCCCGAACTTTACCTCAGCATCTCTCCCGGCGCGCACCGCCGGAACGCACGCGCGCGCGCGCGCTGCCACACACACGGCCGGGGGCGGAGCGGCGGCGCAGCCTCGACGGGGCGCGCGCGCGCGCGCGCAGCCACAGCGCCCTCCCCACAATCCCCCGCCCCCGCCGCCCTCACCTCGCGACGCCTCCCGCGCCGCGAGCCCGGCTGGGCCCCGCCCCTGCCCTCGTCTCCCGGGAGCCTGGGAAGGCGCGAGCTCCCGAGAAGGAGGGAGGGAGCGAGCGCGCGGGGCCGCGTCCTCGCTCGCGTCCCGGCTCCCCCATTGGCTTCTGCCCCTCCCCCTTCTTCCTCCGCCCCTCCCACCCATTGGTTCCCTCTCTTACTCCATTCCTTCTCACCTTTTCCCTTTTACCCATTGGCGTGAGTGTTTTTCCTCTGCTTTCCCCTTTCTCCGTATTCTGCTCCTCCTCCGTCCCATCCTCCACGCTTTAGAAGCTGCAGACCATGCCGCCCCGAGCACGGTCGTCTCCAAACCTTTCCTGCTTTCTCCCTTTCCTTCTGTTCCGGTTTCTGGCCGTAACTGAGAGCAAACCACAATACTGAAAAGGAACCTGATATTGTGTTAGCCGCAAAACATCGCATGGGCACTGAATGATTCTCGATAAACCAGCCTACGGTCTCAGAGCGTTAACGAATTCAAGAGATGAAAATATGCACCCAAGCTCGTTCTCAGGGACATACTTGCCTGCATGCTCTTGTGTGTGCAGCCAGTTTTCTGCCTGGGATCGCTGGCCAACTACAGACATCACCCGCCCGGGACCTGGTGCCATACTCACCCAGAAGGGAAAACTCCATGGGAGCAAGAAGAATCCATTTCGCCGTCGACACCGCACAAGGACGGAGGCAGGCCCTCGGTTTAGTCCGTTCTTATGGAAGTTGAGCGAGATGCCAAGACATGGGGCGGATTTTGGGGTAGCCCAGAAGACCCCTGCTCACACCACTACCAGCCCAACCTTAGGAACCATCGGCCACCCGGCTTTTATTACACTGCCTTAAATATATTCAATATTTTTTGAGACTTGTGGAAATCTCACAAGTTTGGGGGTACACTGAGCTTTCGGTGTATCTCTCATCTGGGCATTGGCATTGAATGGTGGAGAAAGGACGGTGGAAGAATGCCTTTTCTTTTACCATTGAAGAAACTGAGGTCTTGTGATTTTCCCAAGGTCATCAGAATCCGTCTTACACAGAGGTCTTAAAATAGCTGCCAGCAGATGAAAGAATGAATGAGCGAAAACATAAATCTACCCCAATTTGTTGTTAAGTTTAAAAGAAAGAAGTAATGTGGAGGAGAATTTCTCTTTGGGGATAGATTTCCTGCATTGAAAACAGTTTGTCATCAGTAAAGTTAACATATAAAAAAAAAAAAGTCTTTTAAATTCAAATTATTCTGTATTTCTTATGTTACATAAGGTACTGAAGTTAGCCAAGGTTGCTTTTTAGTGTTATAATGATGCAGCTGCTTCCAGCCAGAAGTACGTTTCCGGTCTGTCAGTAAAGAAAAACAAAAACTGCCTTTTGGTAAAAATCTGTTAGAAAATATTTGTCAGTAAATCTGTCACAATATTCCAGCAGAAATTCTGTTCATTTCTTCCACACCCCTACCCCTCTATTCTCCATATTTCTCTAAGGTAAACTTAATAGACAAAAACAGAAGGGATGTTTAATTTCTCTAGATGTCTCTTGCTCCCTAAGTTTAAAAAGGTGTGACTAAAATTACTCCAGTCACTCCCTCGCATCTGAATGGTACCAGATAAGTAAGGTACATAGGTACTTATTTCTTTCAGTTACAAACTATGGGCAGGGAAAAAGGACACTAAAGAAAACTTGCAATGAAAGAAAATACAGAGAAAAGGAAGAAAAAAGAGGAGAGGAGGAAATTTCGGAGAGTGGATCCATCAACACATGTACTAATGCCTTACATAGCCACACCACTTGTATAGGTTGGAAAGTTCATGCATTTAAATGCATTTTTTGACCTTTGTACTAAAAGTCCTTAAAAGTACAAGAAGCCAATTCAAAGCCATAATTTTGAGGTTGAAATGTTAAGTACTATAGGGTGTCCTAAAGATATTTTAAAAATTATTTCCTAAATAATCAGAAATTTCATAACCATGGACATGTATCAATATAAACCAAAGTCAAATCAGGGCTTTTAAACATGTTACTTTCTTTACATAATACTGTTTTCTTTAAAACAGGACATGATACTGAAGAATCAGGACATAATACTGGAGGAAAAAAAGGACTTTTGAAATCTCATTTTCTCATAACGAAGACACCAGAAAGTGTAGGGGGAAAAAAGTCATGGTTTTCAAAAGATAATTTTCATAGCTGGCATTGTTTTTACTTCTTAGTCCTCCTGCATCATCCATCTTGATTTAAGGGGTCTGGAACTTTACAACTTTGCTCCTTATTAATACTAATATACTGGTAAACTGCTTAATAACTAACAAATTTGTATCATTTTTATGTTAGTACCTGCCTCCTCTCAAAAAAGAAAGCATACAGTTTTCTGTACACATAAAAATCTGAAAATAGGAATTGGGGGCAAAAGTTCTAGGGTTAAAAATGCTTACATATATACAAATAAAAGGCAATAAACAGCAGAAAATAAAACCCAAGGACAACATGGCATGTTTTAAAACTGATCAGGAACGATGCGTTCAGAGAAATTGCTTTAAACACCAACACTCCCCACCCAAAACAAAAACTTTGAGAAAATAAGTAATTTATCATTTACACACACACACACACACACACACACACACACACACACACACACACGAGAGAGAGAGAGAGAGAGAGAGAGAGAGAGAGAGAGAGAGAGAGAGAGAAGAGAGAGAGAGGAAATATTACCAACCCCTCTCAGATCAACTACTCTTCTTATCTTAAAAAAAATTTAAGCATTTGTTCTG
This sequence comes from Aethalodelphis obliquidens, assembly GCF_003676395.1. NCBI lineage: Eukaryota > Metazoa > Chordata > Mammalia > Artiodactyla > Delphinidae > Aethalodelphis > Aethalodelphis obliquidens. The sequence continues at coordinate 8,689,336 of NW_020837954.1, read as the reverse complement.
CTGTACTGGATAATTAAATTCACCTGAAGCTTTGTTCTTCATTTACTTTTTAAAAATTAGCAGAATAAGATTTCAGTCAGGTATTTTAGGTTTTTAGTTTAAATATTCTCCACAAGTTTCTAGTTCTTTAACACAGCCTAATAAAGTATTAATATGCATGGTCTTTTTAGGATCAAAAGAGATGACAGCCATAAAAAATGTTATCAAAACTCTACCTTCTACCATCAGTGGTAACACTACACACCATATTGAGATGTTTGATGTCATTTGGCTTCAATAAACTTACCCTATAGAAGCAGGTACACCCCCTGCTGGAAATCTCTGATCATAACTACTTTGGCTTTTGTAGGCTGAACCAAGACCATAGGAAAAGCCAAATAAAGGGCCTTTACATTCATAACAAAATTGACCCATACTTTTTGCCTGTCTGACATAAGACAGGCTTTTGGAGAACAAACTATCTCAGAATATCAACCTGATTACAGACAAAATACCCAAAGAAGTTGGAGAATAACAAAGGCAAATAACTAAATAACCAAAGCATGGTAATGTTGTTTCTTGCCTAATTTCCTATAGAATGTCACAACTCATTTCCATACCCCACCTAATCCCCACCTTCTCCCTAGACTTTTCTCTTTCTCTGTATCTCATACAGTTAGGGCTATTAGAAGGAAGGAAGGCAGAGTAAGATGGAGTGTTTCTCCCACTAGCAGGCAAATGCCAATAACTAATGACCACAATATAACCATAGTAGCCATTTGCTGAGTTGAGGTGCTGAAAAGCTTTCTCCAAATTTGTTTTATGGCTACCAATGATATTTTCAGCATGAAGAAAAGGTGCTAATTATGTCTTGGCTGTTACCATAGAAAATATTTTGACAAGAGTTAAGGTAATTGAGAGCATGGGACTGGAACAGTAGGAAAGTAATGCATTGACCTTCCTGGCATTTTGTTCCACAGAACCTTGTTCCGTTGATTTTTCAGAATTGTATTTTCAGACTGAAATCCCAAAGATGGTATCAGAGTCTAGTTTCAAAATGTCATGTTCATGCTGCTCTGGTTCTCAGACATAACTGAAAGAGTGAAATCAGAGCTCTAGTTTTGACTAATTAGTATTTTATAAAGATTATTTGTAATGCAGACTCCTTTTAAAGGAATAACCAGCACAAATACTTTAATTAGACAAAAATCTTCAAGTTATTTCCTCTCACAAAAGGAGGTAATGTTGGACCATCTGGACCCTCCATTGAGTTTTCATGAAAGATCGCAGCTTGAATTTAATCAACCCCAGTAAGGTTAACCCCGTAAAGATAAAAAATAACTGCAAAGGTTGCTAACTGAATTCTCTCTTTGAGATTGTTGGCACTGTAATTTGTAAATCATTACAATGGGAAACAGGAACTTGTATTGCTTGACTATTTAACCATACACATAATTTTTGTGAATATCCCTTATTCCCACTCTCTTTAGGCCAAATTTAGATTGCGAGCCCCTCTAGGTAGGAATCACAAATGAATGTTTGGACCTATACAATAACTAGAATACAACTAGTAGAAAGCTCAATAAATGTTTGATAATAATAATATGAAACACTCTAGGTTTTATGGATTTCTGTGGACTTATTACCAACAGAAGGCTTCGGATTATATTTTGAAATACAGCTGAGATAGTCACTTTGGAAAATACAAATCATTTAAAGAAATTGATGTATTAGCCTGTGAAAGCTGAGTTAGATGTCCTTCCCTAAGTACAACCCACATTTCTCCATATTACATCTCTCTGGTAGGTAAATGTGAGTTACTAGTGACAAGTAACCATGGATCTGAAACATCAGAGAACATTCTAAAGAAATGCAACTAGCAGTTTCTGAAATCAATGATAAGGTATATAATCATTTCACAATTAAGGCTTTGTCATTTTCCTCTGTTATTATAAACTGCAATAGATGGCAAATGTTTGTCTCACCAATCCATGCTACTGCATTTTCTTCAAAACGCTTCACAAATAACAATGTGATTTTTCTGATGGATGCACAGCTTCTTTCATACACACCTATTACATAGTGAGGAATAACAATACTCATCTTTCCCCAAATAGTCTTCCCATCTCTCTTCAGCAGAGCCCGGCACAGGGTTCTAGCATATACTTTATTATTTCTAGCTTTGGTTTTCTTAGAAGTAGACGTTAAGTAACTCTTTTCTATTCTTTCCCCCAAAAGTGTTTACATTAAGAATTCTGAGGGTTTCCCTGGTGGCGCAGTGGTTGAGAATCTGCCTGCCAACGCAGGGGACACGGGTTCGAGCACTGGTCTGGGAAGATCCCACATGCCGCAGAGCAACTAGGCCCGTGAGCCACAACTACTGAGCCTGCGCGTCTGGAGCTTGTGCTCCGCAGCAAGAGAGGCCGCGACAGTGAGAGGCCCGCGCACCGCGATGAAGAGTGGCCCCCGCTCGCCGCAACTAGAAGAAAGCCCACGCGCAGAAACGAAGACCCAACACAGCCAAAAATAAAAAGTAAAAAAAAAAAAAAAAGAATTCTGAGATTTTACAAACATGATAAAAAAGTAAAAGCAATAATTCATAAATTTGTAAAAGCTCTGTGTGTCCTATAAATCAAATTCTTTAAAATTAAATTTAAATGGAGGCAAATATTTAAAATATTTTTCGACCCCCTTTATTTATTTTTTTTGGCCACGCTGTGTGGCTTGTGGGATCTTTCCCCAACCAGGAATTGAACCCGTGCCCCGTGCATTGGGAGTATGCAATCTTAACCACTGGACCGCCAGGGAAGTCCTAAAATACTTTGAAAGTATGTATTTATTGAGGTAGAAAGATATTCATTTATTTTCTGTGAAAAAATCAGGCTACAAAATGAGAAAGGAAGCACAGTTCTACTTTTATAAAAAAGAAAATGTTTTGAAAAGATGGCGATATTATTGACTAACATGTTACTAGAGATTTAATCTACATGGTGATATTACAGCTAATGTTTATTGTTTTTGCTTTTTCTGCAATTAAAACTTTTAAAAATGAACCTATTATTTCTTGTGCAATAAAAGTTTGGATTATACTGGTGTTGAAAATTGAGAAAAAGGCAATGTATAAAGCAGAATAAGGTAAACTGTCTTGAAGCAATTGAACTGCCTACTATATATAGCTACTTTTTTTTTTTATTCTTCCCTTTTCTTTTCTTCACTCTTTTCCCCCTCTTACTCTTACTTTAGATGTTTCCTCCTTCTTCCTTTCTTTTTTGATTCTCCATCTTCTTTTCCTTCTCCCTTAACTTTCTCTTGGGCCTTTTACAAGCCACCTTGGGCATTGTCTCTTTCTGTCTGCAGCAGCCTCTGATGTAAGGGAATGAAACGGTCTAGGCAAACCTATTATTTCCACCACTAGATTGTACTGTCTTTGATGAATTTTTTTTAAAGTTCTTACAGACCAAATCAAGCAAAGAACATACATTTTATTATATTTAATGACTTATTTTTTTATTATTATTTTTAAAATTATTTATTTATTTTTGGCTGCATTGGGTCTTCATTGCTGCACGCAGGCGTTCTCTAGTTGAGGTGAGCAGGGGCTACTCTTCGTTGCAGGCTTCTCATTGTGGTCATTTCTCTTGTTGCAGAACATGGGCTCTGGGTGCTCTGGCTTCAGTAGTTGTGGCACACGGACTCAGTAGTTGTGGCTCGTGGGCTCTAGAGTGCAGGCTCAGTAGTTGTGGTGCACGGGCTTAGTTGCTCCACGGCATGTGGGATCTTCCTGGACCAGGGTTCAAACCCATGTCCCCTGCATTGGCAGGTGGATTCTTAACCACTGCACCACCAGAGAAGTCCCTAATGACTTATTTTAAATTATGTAAATCTGCCAATACCAATGCCTCTATTGTTGATGGTCTCATGGCACAGATCTATTTTTAAGCTCTGTTTCTACACTAAGACTCTGCTGAAAAGCTTTCAGGTATAGACAATAGGTAGCTTCTCTAATGCTGATAAAGCCAAACTGATCTTTCCACATGCTCTGGCATTTCCCTTTGGACCACAAGGTTTATGATAAAATGTGTTCCATTTGGATGGTTTCCCATGTGGATTTGCTGACACTTAGGCTACCTTTTCTTCCTATCACCCCTAAGAAAATGAGGGTTGCTTTTCTAAGTCAGACATTTATCTTGCAGAGTTCCTCCTCCACTATATCCTCAGCACAGTACAATCGATTACCAGTTTAAAGGAAAGGTAAAGATGGTCTTAACTGTAGTACAAAGGAATGCTGGGGCACAAATTAGTCTGTAGTGGAAAGGCCACCAAACTGGGGATGAGGAGACTTGAATTTGTTATCTCAGGTTCTGCTTTCTGTGTGACCTTCAGAAGTCATTGAATCTCTCTGAAATTTCCATATCCATAAAATTGTCCCTTTGCCACTTTAACATTATTGAGTTTGAAATTATTTTACAGGGTTAGCCTATAGACCAGGCTTCATTTCTTCCTGTTTCACACTTAATTTACACCCACCATCACACCCAGGACAATGTTGTTACTCTCAGCTTCCCTGCGGGTTTTGTCTGGGTCCCATACCTCATCCCTCCCCACAAAGAGAAAAAAAAAAAAAAAAACTTTATCCTGATGAAACTAAATTAATTACATTCCTCCAAAACCCATCTCTAAAATCTATTTCATTAGGTTTGGACCTCCGTTTTCCTAGAACAAGCCAGCCACATCCCTGTTATAAGGTCAGCTTCTCTGAACCTTCTTTGACAAAAGGTTGCTTTGTAGTTTCTAAGCTTACAGTTCTTTATACTCCCACAATGTATTCATCACTCTGTCCCCCACCCCCCAATCAGCAGCACCATCCTGGGCATCCAGTAGCCAATCCTGGGTCCTCACAATCCTATTTAGTAATCTATTCAGTTGCTCATGGTCTCACCCATGTTTTTTCTCCCTCGTGCCCATTTACAATCAGTCTTGTTTCCACATTCAGTCCCAGACAACCACTAATCTTCTTTGTACCTCTAAGGATTTGCCTATTCTGGACATTTAATATAAATGGAATCATACAATATGTGGTCTCATGTATCTGGCTTCTTTGACTTATAATATTTTTGAGGTTCATTCATATTTTAGCACGCATCAGTAATCCTTTCCTCTTCATTGCTGAATAGTAGTCTGTTGTATGGATATATCACATTTATTTAGCTATTCACCAGTTAGTTAGCATTTAGATTGTTTGCACTTTTTTGGCTACCATGAATAATGCTGCTATGAACACACAAATGTTGGCATGGATATATGTTTCCATTCCTCTTTGGTAGATACCTATGGGTAAAATTGATGGGTCATATAATAAATTTATGTTTCATGTTATAAGAAAATGCCAAATATTTTCCAAAGTGGTTGTACCATTTTACATTTCTGTCAGCAGTGTATGAGGGTTCTAGTTTCTCCACAATCTGGCCAATACCTGTTATTGTCTGTCATTTTTATTATAGCCATTCTAATGGGTAAGAAATAGTATCTTATTCTAATTTGAATTCACATTTCCCTAATGACAAATGATGTTGAACATCTATTTATGTGCTTTTTAGCCATTGGTATCTCTTCTCTGATAAGATATCTATTAAAATCTTTTGCCTATTTTAAAATCGCATTGTGAGCCTTATAATTGAGTTGGGCCTCCCTGGATCTTAAATTCTCTGATTGAATTTTCCCCAGAAAAATCCTTAAGACTTTTTCTTAATGCAACAATGACTTTATTAATATTTCCCAATACTTCCTTGCATGTTTGTAATGCTTCTTTCTCCCTGCTTGCAAAATGTTGTAAAACAATACAATAGCATTGAGTAAAATATTTTCTCTTCTAGGGTATCCTTACAATCAGTTTGCTTAATTGGCAATACATAGCTGTTGTTTACTTTCCTTCCCCTTCCTTATTGTTTAAACAGGATGGCTTCATGCCAGTTATCCTATTTGATTTTGTTGTAGAAACAGTACACACATTCTATCAGAAAATCTGGGTGAACGACTATTAAACTCTGAGCCATACGCTCCCTGATCCATGGCAATTGGGGTCTCTATCTCAATAGCATGAGCCTTGAGCAGAACTTTTGAGGCATTTTGATCAAAAGTGAGTTACTACAACTAACCTTCTTCTCCTTGGTGCCTAATTCACTTTCAGTTGTAAGTGTTTTGTTTTGTTTTGTTTTTTAACATCTTTATTGGGGTATAATTGCTTTACAATGGTGTGTTAGTTTCTGCTTTATAACAAAGTGAATCAGTTATACATATACATATGTTCCCATATCTCTTCCCTCTTCCCTCCCACCCTCCTTATCCCACCCCTCCAGGCAGTCACAAAGCACCGAGCTGATATCCCTGTGCTATGCAGCTGCTTCCCACTAGCTATCTACCTTACATTTGGTAGTATATATATGTCCATGCCTCTCTCGCTTTGTCACAGCTCACCCTTCCCCCTCCCCATATCCTTAAGTCCATTCTCTAGTAGGTCTGTGTCTTTATTCCTAGGTTCTTCATGACATTTTTTTTTCTTAAATTCCATACATATGTGTTAGCATACGGTATTTGTCTTTCTCTTTCTGACTTACTTCACTTTGTAAGACAGACTCTAGGTCTATCCACCTCATTACAAATAGCTCAATTTCGTTTCTTTTTACGGCTGAGTAATATTCCATTGTATATATGTGCCACATCTTCTTTATCCATTCATCCGATGATGGGCACTTAGGTTGTTTCCATCTCTGGGCTATTGTAAATAGAGCTGCAATGAACATTTTGGTACATGACTCTTTTTGAATTATGGTTTTCTCGGGGTATATAGTTGTAAGTGTTTTTGAAAGTGAGTTAACTCTTTTAAGCCAAGGGAATACAATTTTAAAACACTTCAAAGTGATCTTTTCATTTGATACCTTGAAATACTGCCATGCCTTTTAATATTTTGCAGTGTAAGGCAACTTCTTGGCCTCAAAGAAATCATGTGCCACAGCAATTTAGGGATTAGAAAGAAAAGAGGCTACTGCAGTTTGGATACTCTCTTCTGATTTACTATGTGTACATCTGCAGTGTGGCCTGTGGGTTCATGCTACTGTGGTAAGCATCCCAAGGGTCGCCCTAATTCTAATAAAAGAGCTCTGGCTTTGACAGCATTCTGTATGTTCACCTTGTATTGGAACAGGCTGCTGACAATTCTTTGAATTTACCTGAGGATAAAACTCTTCACCCTCCCCAGTCATCTCATCAGTTAACTTGCTGTAATTGGCTACCACAGCCCACCTTTCAGATAAGTATTTTTAGCTAAATCATCACAATAATAGGTATTTGCCAAGGTGTTTTCAGAAATCAGATGTCGCTATGTACACCTGCAGCTTAGAGGGAATGCTTGCCTATCAAACTCTCCTAAGATATTGCGAATAAATACTCTATAAGCTGCTAAAGTAAAATGCCCTCATTTGAAAATGGAAAGTCTTCATACAAAGGGGAAACACTCTAGGAGTGCTGACAACTAGAAATCTCCTCAGTCCCCCTAGTCCTGTTACATTGGTTCAAATCTTATTTAGTTTTTGCTTTTAGTTTAAATTTGTTGAGAATTCATTGTTTGAAAGTGATATATATTAAGTGTAAGCTGGTTATAGGGTAATTATTTTTAGTTTACTCTGGATTATTTTGCATATGAGATATATGTGGAGTTTGACATATTTTGGAAATTCAATATGATTCCAAGTTTGTTCAAATATAAAAATCATATGAATACTTAAATAGCCTGAAAGGAAATATATAAAAATATGAACAGTGGCTATCTCTGGGTAATTTTCTAAAAAATATACTTATCATATATACTTCTTGCATATTCATCTTATATACTTTCTTATCTATCCATATACTTTATTGGACTTTTTAAAAAGAGGATTCTTTTTTTAATGCTGCACATACTAATCATGTCTTCTCATTCACAACGTTCCTTAAAATTACACTGTCTGGCAGACAGAATACATTCAACAAGAGTTTTGAAACTTAAGTAGACCATCTCTTTGGAATATTATTTTGATATACTCTCTTATTCAACAACTATCAATTTGTACCAACTATGTGCCAAAGACTCTGCTCAAACCAGAAATATAAACATGAAAGGCATGGCCCCTGCCTGCAATGAACTCATTTTCATGTCCTAGGATTGGATCTTTACTGAGAGCTAGGTCCATATATTATATCTGTGAAGGTCAAATAAGTCTTTCAATTTCTGTTATTCTATAATAACTTCATCATTTACAATTTCTCCTTTTAAACATGACAAGCATAGACAGATAAATAGATAGATTGATAGATGATAGATAGATAAAAAGATAGATAAAACCATCTATAGAATGACAAGTTTGAATGGACAATAATTTCTCCTTAATCTAACTAAACAACTAACTTGTTCAAATTACTTTTACGATTACGGTATTTTCAGATTCTGATCATTAGAGGTACTCTAACTCATTTTTTCTCTTCTACTGTCAAATTTGTAGTCTCATGGTTTTTGTTTTTTTTTTTTGCAGTTTTTAGGTTAGTGCCATACCACCAAATGACACAGAGACCATTCCAAGACCAAGTGAAGTCTTGTTTTAACTGGCATATAACTGTTTTTATTTGGGTTTCTGTGGAATTTGAGTCTGCAACTCATCCAAAATGAGGGCATTCCGCAAATTCCATTTCATAAAAGCCATCCCTCCTTCGTATACTGTTTCCATTTCCTTCAGTGTAACTAAACTTTTAGCAGGACATTCCAAGAAAAGTGATAAAGGGAGATGTTTTAAGACAAGCAAAACACAGAATTCTTATTCAGCAAGTCCTCTTGGTAATATTAATAGTAGTAGCAGCAAGAGCAGTAATAATAGTAGTATAGAAAAATAATAAACATAATTAAACATTAACCCTTTTAAATAAATTTTGAAAATCCAAGAATTAAAAATATCAACATTTTGTACATGTATTAGTTGATCCAACACAAATAATAGTCACAATTCTTTAGCAATGTGTGTTATTTCTCAAATTGTTTAAACAAAAACTAGGTTTTTCTGGGTTGCCAAACTTTTAACCTAAAAATCTTAGTTATTCTTTGAAATGCAAAAGTGTATTTAGACTCCGAGCACTTAAATGCAAAGAGAGACAGATTCTGCTATGGAAAGGAGGCCTTAAGGAAGACCTTGGTTATCTTCCCATGTAAGATTACCCCTGTGGCGTCTTGTTTCCTGAGACATACAGAGAATGGTAGCTCCCCACATACAAGGGTCAGTCTCTTGATTGTGGGTAAAACTCATTATAGTTAATGGGGATGAGGTGTATACATCAAAACAAACATGGAACACAGAGAATATAATAGAGGAGGCTCTGAGAACATTCTGACTACAAATGCGCAGTTGGTTTGTGGAATTGTAATAAGGGCTGTGTTCTGGATCCTCCTTTCTTCTGGGAAAGCCTCAGAATGTTTTCCTGAACCCTGCTTGTGTGCAGACTCATGGCAGAGTGTTTTGCTCTAGTGATGTGCTACTCACTGTCTCCTCAACAGAGCGCAATTTAATATGAGTACTTCTGAGTGCCCTAATTTATGGAAAATAAACTCCATAAGAGCAGAAGTAACTTGAATTCCTTTGCTTGAGAAAAGGAAAACTATTTTTAAGCATATAAATGAAGCAGTGAAGAACGAACAAAAGGGAATGAGCTTACACTGCCATAAGGTTAAAAAGAAGGAAGATCTGACACTGCTAGATACCTTAGGGGTTTTCAGGCTTCTCCAGAGTTGCTTGAAAACCAGAATCAGGAGTATGGCTAGTAAGTCAGGATAAAGGACTAGGTGGATATTACTATGATACTACTTGTGTCAAGTGAAAAATGCCATTAAAATCAAATGTTCTGTGTGTCTTAACATGCCTATAAAACAAGGAGGTTGCCTTTCACTTGGTGTGAGTGCGTGGTAAATAATGCTGCAGTGGCACAGGGTACATACCAATATCAGCATGCTTACCTGAGCCCTTGGTTTCAGGCTCATCTTTGCATCAGTATATCTGGGCCTCTGTTCCCCCAGTTCATCATCATCATCATCATCGTCATCATCGTCATCATGATAACAAATGAATAAATCATTATCCTTTCCAGCCATTCAAAATTTTAATAAATAGATAGGAGAAGGGATACTGTGTCATGGTTCCCAAACTTTTCATATTCTCTTCAAAATTTTTCAGTGGCTTCCATGTGATATTTTGTATTTTGAGAATCTATTGATGAGACAAATACAAAATGACAACAGCAAAAATAACAACTGTCATGAATTTTCTTATTATTTAAAAATGAATGTATTTTGTTAATCCCAGTGGCACTTATGTACATTTGAAAAATTGCACCTGTGGGACACTATATGTTAAGTTTCCAGACACTGGTATGCACCTTCAAAGGTCCCAACAAAAGTCAGCCCTCTGAGGGAAATAACAACTGGAACTGAGGAGATCTGGGTGTGCAGTCACTCCGTGAAAACATGAACAAATGCGTTTTCCATTCTGAACATAATTTCCTCATCTATAAAATAAGGAGCTTGGACTAGCTGCTCTTTAAGAATCCTTTGAGCTTTAAAACTTTGATTATATCAGATCCTTGATTCAGCAACCATATGCAACTGGATTTAAATGTCATATGTGGCTGTAAATGTCAACATGTGGCAATATTAATATGCTTTTCATGCTAGGGAAGTTGTTCTTACCAAAAATTTCTCAATATTCCTGCACATTTGTGTTCAGTAAACCCATTAAAAATATGCAGCATGCCTATTTTCAAACATTGCTTTATTTTTTATATTCCATTTAGTCAGTGGATCTTCAAAATTAGGTTTCAACATATTTATCCATGTATTATAGATGGAAACATAGAAGTCTGTCCAAAGAATCACATAGTATGTCAGTGACATAGTTTAGAACAGAGCTGTCTTTAGAAGATAATTTCTGCAAAGAATGCTAAAAGTATGTGTTAATGCTCTCCTGACAGCAATGAGTAAGTTATGGAAATAATCACTGTAGGAAATTTTCTTCTCCAAAACTATCATTATCCTTATTGCTGATGACTATTAACTCAGTATTTTTCTGGTTTGTGCTATTTGATTGTAATTGATTAATAGACTGTGAAGTTACTCTATCAGGGTTTGTGTATGCTTTTTAAATGTTGAAGTTGAACTATACCTTAAAATGTTTAATATTAATATTATTATTGCTCATGTAAATAGCATTTCAGGAAAATTTTGAGAGTGAATGAGTTAGTGAAATTGTAAGTGCTGTTCCTAGTAAATTTCAACAAATGATAATACTTTTTAATTTTAAAATATCAAATCTAATTTTAATGTTTATAGATCTATTTAATGTTCACTTTTCTTCAATAATGTGATTGTAGCATTATCTTTAACATTTATTTTACTTTTCTTTTTTTTAAATTAATTAATTTATTTTTGGCTGTGTTGGGTCTTCCTTGCTGCGTGCGGGCTTTCTCTAGTTGTGGTGAACGGAGGCTACTCTTTGTTGTGGTGCATGGGCTTCTCATTGGGGTGGCATTTCTTGTTGCGGAGCACGGGCTCTAGGCATGCTGGCTTCAGTAGTTGTGGCTCGCACCCTCTAGAGCACAGGCTCAGTAGTTGTGGCACACGGGCTCAGTTGCTTCGCAGCATGTTGGGATCTTCCCGGACCAGGGCTCAAACGTATGTCCCCTGCATTGGTAGACGGATTCTCAATCACTGTGCCACCAGGGAAGCCCTGTTCTACTCTTCTGACCATGTTTTTTCCTGAAGTGAGTATATGTACAAAACTAATATGATTTTATACACAAACATATGATATTTAAGTGCCAACCAAGCACACATCTCTTCCTCTTCTTAATCATTTTGAACTTTTAGTGGATATTTTAGGTAGTCACAGAAATAATTTTATTCATAACTGTTCCATCATTTTAAAGCCTAATTACAGGAAATATTTTTATTTTAAAATACTGGGCACCTAGAAATAAAGAGATTTCTACTCCAAGAAACTTGGGATAGCCAGTGTTTTAAGAGTAACTAAGCACCTAATGTACTGGGAAGAAGAGTAGCTTTTAACTTAGGGCAATAGAACTACTGTCCAGAACAAACCAGTACCAGTTTAAAGAGGATTTAGTATGTTTACATTTCACCCAGGTATAAAAAATTATATTGAGTAAGAATCTAAGAGGTCATGTCAAGATAAGTATGATAAAGTTTCAGCGGTTTAGCTGGCAGTGAAAAGGAGAAGAATAGAGCCTAAAACAGAAGGACCTTAAACCCAGAAAACTTCTATAGAGCTAAGGAGTATGGCATTAAGACTTTTGTCACCACAACTCTTCCTTCTTTTTATCCTTCTCATTCCTGAATAAAGTAGGATGGCTGGTCCACACTGCAGGCCCCTATTAGGGGTTGGCCCCCTTCAGAGTCACTCTGCTGTGTGGGTATAGATGCATTCATGGGAACTAACTCTCCAACCTTAAGCAAGCTTTGCACCCTGATTAAGCACTTGCAAATTCTAGGCTGCTGAACAATCTCTTCATGAAGCTTTCCCAGGTTCTTGGCAGGATAAAGATCTTCCTCAAAAACACACTGATTAAAGGAATGGTTCAGATACAAACTGAAAAGTGCTACATGAGATAGGTAGGGTCAGAAGCAACTAGTCAGAAATTCACAAGGGTATAGCTAAGCCCTTGATTAGCCACTGCATGATGGGAGGACACAAAATGGGAATCTAGACACAGACACAAATAAAAAGTTGAGAAATACTAGCATGGTTTCGTGGCTAAAAAACAGCTCAGAAATTAATTTCAGCTTTACATAATCACACAGGAAGCAATGAAATGAAACAAGACAACCTGCTTGTTCAGAAATTAATTTCTATGCTAATCTTGAACCCTAAACTTTTGCTAATCCTGATTCACTTTAATCACTTTTACAAAAGCACACACGCTTAACCATGTTTCCCGAATGCCACTGTTTAGCAGTTTTCACAGCGTATTTTGTTTTGATACAGGACTTGTCACTTTGGCCATCATCTGACAAATTTTAAAAAGGCAATCTAATCTAAACACAATCACACACAAATTTTGGAATGTTTCTTGGTACACATGGCCCTGAAAATTTCAGATTTTTATGAATCAGTTTGGCCCAGTCCAGACGATCAGAGGTCTCTACAACAAAGCTCTGGAATCCTTTCCACGGACTAAGTAAGAATCCAGCAAATTACCAAATGATGGATGAACAATTGCTGTCATGATGCCTTCTGGCACATTAACAAACACCAAACCATGCACTAGTCATTCTCCAAAGTAGGTGATTGCCATCCATACTCAAATAGTTTAAAGCGTCTAAGTAAAATGACTATAGCTTTTACGGACTCAGAAAGTAGAGAGGGAACTCTAATCCATCCTTCTTCCTCTAGATTGAAAAATATTTATGACATCTAAGAAAGGACTGTTTATCCAGTTGGTTTATTCAGTCAGTTGTTCATTCGTCCATTCATTTAACCAACATACACTGAGGGCTAGATGTTGTGCTTGGTGCTGGAGATACAAAGATAAAGACAAATCTATTCTCACTGTTTAATGGGAGAGACAAACAGGAGAAAAATATCGGATTATAGTGATAAGCATGTTAGAAGAATGTTCTCCACTGGGAGTGAGGGTATACAAAGGATGGCTTCCATCACCAAGGAAGTGATAACCAACCAGAGTCTGTATAAGGAGGAGGAACTGCAATGTTGAACAGAGTAGGGAAAGGCCAAGGAATGGGCACATGTGCTGAGGGCATGGAGAGGGAGATGTTTGATTTGCTCATTCTGTTCTTATTAGTCATCACTTTTTTTCTTTAGTTAAAAAATAAGTGAAAGAAATTCAATAGGAATCATTTGGAAAGACAGATGACCTGTGATTACACTAGAATGCAGCTCAGTTTTAGTACTTCAGGACAAGAGAAAGAAGTTAGTGGTCTCCAAGGACTCCTTTTCCACTTTAAAATTTTCTGATTTTTGAAGCTGTAGCAGAAGCTTAACAATAAGATGATAAAGAAAATCATTTCACTTGTGACCACAGCAGTCAGGATAGGTGGAGGAGGGTACCAGGAGATTCTAGGAGGGAGTCCAGGAGGTATGACCAAACAGCCCCAAAACACCATCATCCAATAGTTTCCCAGAACTCTATGGCCCTAGTTCCTCAGTCCTCTATGAGTGTTATTCATAACTTCCCATTTGAGGGGCTGTGACATAACCCCATTCTTAGAAATCTCCATAACGTTTTAAAAAGATAGCTCAAATCATGATCCATATAGCTGTAGCTTACATTTCTCATTTTCAACACTTAAAATTTCAGAATTCTTAGATTCTTCCCTTTCTGCAATACAAAAGAAATAATGAAAGCATTTGTTCCCCCAAAACCAAAAAACAGAAAATGTACATTAAATTTGGCAGCAATAATTTTGCAGGGCTTCAGTAGAACTGGATTGCAATCGTATAATCTAATGAGAAGCACTTCACTCCATATTTGCCTGACCCCCTCAAATCCATGCTGTGGGGAGATAACTTTTTTAAGTGACTACCAATTTAAATGGTTAAACTCCTCTTGGATGTGGCATAAGATAAAACAATAAGGTAAAACGAACTGAACTCAACTTTAAAAGAAACTTTGTTATGGTGAAAACCCAAACATTAAGACATCATTAAAGCTTCCTGATTAAATTAACATAAGAGGCACAATCTTTCCTTTCCCCCTTCTTTTTAAGAAGCAAAAGCTTCTTTATGCTGACATCTCAATGTATTTGAAGGATCAGTTAAACCAGGGTAGATTTCCAACCTCTATAAAACAGGAAAGAAAAAACAAATAGCAATGGTTACTAAATGCTGCAATAGACTGTTCTAAGTGGCACTCAGAAAAATGGTGTGCCCTTTAACACAGCAATTCTACTTCTAGGACTCTACCCTATGGAAAGATAAATAGACAATAATGTCAACTGCTATACTATTTATATTGCAAAAGAGGGAAAACAAATGTATTTTGATTAAAAGAAGAATAGATAAATCAATTTTGTTAGAACCATGGCATGGAATACTATGCAGCCATTAGAATGAGATGTATTTATATGTACTAACATGAAAAGGCGTCTTAAGATATTAAATGAAAAAAGCATGTCACTTAATTTTATATATATATATATATATATATATACACACACACACACATACATATATATGGCTGGATCCCATGTGTGTGAAAAATATATGTGTATGTATATGTACACATATCTATACATTTAATATACGGTAAAGATTTGGAAAGATGCGTACCTGTGGAAGAAAGTGGATGGAATGCAAGGGAAGGAGGGTAAGGACACGGCAAAGAGGAATTTGTTACTTATACTTTTATGTTGTTTACATTTTATGATTAAAACTTTTTAAAAAATTAAAAAGAAAACAGTACGTATCAACTGTCAACCAAGAGAAAAGAATAGCAACAGCAACAAAAAGTCTAAAATAAAGAAAGTTAGGGGCAGTAGCACACACTAGAGAAGGGGTACTAGAAGTCTATTTGAGAAGACTGAAAACTATCTTGGTAGCAGATTCTTGTTCTTTTGTTTTCTTCAGATAAGGTATTTTCAAACAGTGAATTATGTAAGCCCGAAGCATAACATCTCTGATTGGCATGCACTGCAACTTTATACTATACAGATTGTATCATTTCTTAATATGTGCCAAGCACATCACTAAAAAGGCACAAAACATATGCTTTTTACCTGTGATAAATCACCTTGACTAGGTCACAGACTGCAGTTTTCTAAGTGCCACATAAGAGCCCTGAAACATGGTGACACTCCTCTTATTTTGCTGGCCTGACTGACACGTGCCATCAAAATCACAGCCCACCTCACATTTGTTACACTTTTGACAATCAATTTTCATTCAGTAATGCTTGTTCATGAACATTGGCATAAAACAAAAGGAGGGGCTTCCCTGGTGGCGCAGTGGTTGAGAGTCCGCCTGCCAGTGCAGGGGACACGGGTTTGTGCCCCGGTCCGGGAAGATCCCACATGCTGCGGAGCGGCTGGGCCCGTAAGCCATGGCCGCTGAGTCTGTGCGTCCGGAGCCTGTGCTCCGCAACGGGAGAGGCCACAACACTGAGAGGCCTGCGTACCGCAAAAAAACAAAAAAACAACAAAAAAAAGGAGATATATATATATATATATTTTTCATTTCAAAAGTATGAAGTAGCATTCAAGTATTTTTTATAGTGCTGGTAATGCTTCGACTTATTACAATTAGTATGATAAAACAAATATTTAAAACACAATAACTTGAATAATTATATAGGGGGTTTTGTTCCATGGTACTCAACTCTACCTAGTATTTAGTTCCCTCCATCTCTTACCTTCTCCTCCCTTTCTTCTTTCTTTTTTTTCCTCCCATCCTTCCTTCCTGCCTTCCATAATTATGTATTCAACACCTCTTATGTGTTAAGTAGTGTGCTGGGTGCTAGGAATCCAAAGATGAGTATAACATAATTCCTGCCACGAATGAGTTTGCAGTATAATGAGGTAAACCATATGTTAAGCAGGTTAGTCTGAATAAAACGTGGTGCTGTAAACAAAATCCTGACAAAAAAGAAAATAACATTTATCAGGCATCTACTACATGCAAAGAACCATGTTAGATGTTTTATCTACATTATTCATTTAACCTTCATATCTTCCCATAGGTATTTTTACTTTCTTTTTGCAAACGAGGAACTTGAATTGCAGAAAAATTAAACAATGTTAAAAATTTCAAAGCATCTAAGAAATAACCAGCAGTGCTGTTAAGATGGTAAATTATAAACTTAGCCGGATTAACTCACTTGTTTATACCTGTCCCTGAACTAGAACCCCAAAATCTTGCCATCCACTGCCAAAGCTCACTTTTAGACAGACAGAAAGAAATGGGCTGCTATACCTCATTACGGTGAAACTTGGCTTTTTTTTTTTAACATCTTTATTGGAGTATAATTGCTTTACAATGGTGTGTTAGTTTCTGCTTTATAACAAAGTGAATCAGCTATACATATACCTATATCCCCATATCTCCTCCCTCTTGCGTCTCCCTCCCACCCTCCCTATCCCATCCCTCTAGATGGTCACAAAGCACCAAGCTGATCTCCCTGTGCTATGCGGCTGCTTCCCACTAGCTACTTTGTGTTTGGTAGTGTATATACGTCCATGCCACTCTCTCACTTTGTCCCAGCTTACCCTTCCCCCTTCCCGCGTCCTCAACTGGCATTTGTTTTTAACAATTATGTTTCGAATTTTAAGTAAAGGAAGACAACAGTATCATTTTATTAACAATTAATTTTAAAAGGATTGATAATTGGGAGAGTGAAGTTTTCTGAAAACAAAAGTATTGACACTATATACAGAAAATGGAGGACTCTAGAAATGCTACTGAATGGCTTATCTGACCTCCGTTTTACCAAGTTTCCTTAATTTCACAGTTTAAATGCATTCTTAATTTCTCTTCCCTTTTTGGGGACAGTATTGGAGCAGTTTCTATAGCTAAGATGTACCTAGAAGACTTAATTAAGGCTGTGTAATTTTTACGTATTATATTCTGTAAGCTTTCTGGGGGAGAGCAGGAAGTAGGCATTTTATAGCTGGTAAAACTGAAGATCCGAGTATTGACTGAAGGTTGAAAGAAAGAACAGCTAATGAGCCTTCCTCATAAATACAGTTTAACACTTTCTGTTTTTTGTTAATAGAGATGAAATGTAGCTTGTTTGCTTCCTCCTTTTCTTCCAACAAACATATATTAAATACCTACTGTGATCCAGACTTTGTGCTAGGTACTGGGGATACAAAAATGAAGTAGCTCACAGCCTAACAAGGATAGCCTTGTAAAGACCATGTTCTAGGCACTGTACTATGTGGTTAACATGGATTATCTCATTTAATAGTTACAATAATTCTGTCTGATAGGTACTAATATTGTCTCCATTGTGCAAATGAAAATAACAAGGCTAATAGAGCCCCCAGTCACACATCCAGAAAGTGGCATTGCTAAGTGTGTTTGAATTTTAATTACTGCATGACACTGCTAAAATAAAGATATACCTAAAGAACTGTGGGAGTCAGGAAGGCATAAAGGGGAGTGACCGACTTGGCTTCAGGCAGTCCAGAGAGGCTTTATAGAGGAGATAACATTTGAGCTCTACCTTTAAAGAAGACATAGTGGATATTCACTGGGTAGAGAAGAGTGGAAGGGCATTTTAGGCCGGAAAAAAAAATATGCAAAGACACAGAGTTGTAAAAGGGCATGGAAAGGTTGAAGAAACAGTTCAGGATCTGCAAGAAATGAGTCAACAGACCTACAGCTAGAAGAGGAGGGTTTGCATGCTTCAACAAGGAGCTTAGGCTCTATCCTGAAGGCAGCAGAAAACTAAGAAGGAAGTAGAATAAGATTGTGTGTGTGTGTGTGTGTGTGTGTGTGTGTTTAAGATAATGCTTGTGGCAATGCAGAGAATGGTCTGGAAGTACAGTGTCTAGCTGTAACTGCAACAGTCTATGAGAGAAAGAAGGGGCTGCCCTGAGGCTCCATGTGATACTGTGATTTATAATAAGAAATATATATTTGGCCTTCATCCCCAGTCTCTGACACAGAGCTCCTAAAACCTTTATAAATTCTTAAGTGATAAGAGAACTAGGAGCGTCTTTTGATCTAATGAGGTGACTCCAGGTGGGCTCCTGGATGGGGGCTGATCACCAGAAAGACCAAGCCATGATTAGAAATGGAATTTTTAGCCCTGCTCTTACCTCCACTTCTCTAGAGAGGGGAGAGGGACTGGAAATGGAGTTAATGATTGATCAGGCCTACATGAGGAAGCCTCCATAAAATCCCAATAGTATGAGGTTCAGAGAGCTTTCAGGTTGGCAAACACATCCATGCTAGGAGGGTGATGCACCCCAGCTACACAGGCACAGAAGCTCCTGCATCTGGGACACTCCCAGACCTCGCCCTATATATCTCTCCATCTGGCTGTTCATCTGTATCCTTTAATAAACTGGTAAATGTTAGTAAGTGTTTCCCTGAGTTCTGTGAGCTGCTCTAGCAAATTAATCAAAGCCAAGATGGAAGTAGTGGGAACCTCTGATTTGTAGCCAAGCCCCACAGAAGTTGGGAACCAACTATTTGCGATTGGCATCTGAAATGAGATGAGAGCTGTCTTGTGGGACTGAGCTCTTAACCTGTGGGATATGACACTATCTCCAGGAAGACAGGGCCAGAATTGAGTGTCACAGAGAATTCCTTGTTGTGGGGAAAAACACTCCATGCATTTGGTGACCATTTTGGTGAGCAGGAGTGAAGTGTTCTGTGTGAACATAAAGGAGAAAGACACAGGAGGAAAAACTGGGTTTTTTCTTAATTTACTCTAGTTCTGTGGATGTTTAAGTATCCAAGCAGACAACACTGTGCAGGATGCTGAGGGGGGTGATAAGAGCAGGTAATAAGGGAAGTAAGTATATATACACCTTACACATGCGATGTTATTGTATGTATTATTTGCTTGATCCTCACAACAACCCTCAGAGGTTATTTCTTTCTCTATTTTGTGGAGAACTCTGATTATTAAGAAAGCTACCTAACATCATTCAAGTGACCACTGGCGGAGCTGGAATCCAAACCACCCAAGCCTGTCTTCTTCCAAAGCCTATGGCCTTTCACAAAGGACACGCTGAAGGACACTACAATCTAGTTAATGGTTCCATTCATTTCGGTTTGCCTTCACTGAATTTAACTAAAGTACCTTCGAGAGCCAAAGTGTTAAAGCAGCAAACAAAGATGACAAAATAAAGATCACAGAGCAGATCTATAAAATACAGACCAGGTTAGGGGCTCCTTTTAAAAGTACACTCTGGGGCTTCCCTGGTGGCGCAGTGGTTGCGAGTCCGCCTGCCGATGCAGGGGACACGAGTTCGTGCCCCAGTCCGGGAGCATCCCGCATGCCGCGGAGCGGCTAGGCCCGTGAGCCATGGCCGTTGAGCCTGCGCGTCCGGAGCCTGTGCTCCGCAACGGGAGAGGCCATAGCAGTGAGAGGCCCGCGTACCGCAAAAAAAAAAAAAAGGTACACTCTGTACATCACGTTTGTGGGCATACTGCCATTCACCTAAAAGGGAAATTTCTAGAGATGCTTGTGTCATTTGCATTTGTGGTTTTGGAAACTTCCCAGAAAACCATCCTCTGAATAAAAGGATGTGGCCTTAAGGTAAAAATTATACTTAGCTTTACCTAGCAACCCAACGTCCAGAATCAAGGTTATCACTAAAATGATTTTGAGTAGGCTTTGTGTATTTAGATGCACATATATGCATGCACCCACCCACACATACATACACACACAAAGTGTCTTTTTACAGAAACTAGGCTTGCCTGCTGCCCTTAGGACCTGTTTGTAGCATTGCATTCCAGTGACTAAATGGACTTGATACCATATTATAGTAAGCTCTCACACTGCTGTGGCAAAACGCCATTATACTTTTACTATCATTCACTAAGTTTACAAATGGATTGGGAAATATAATCCAAATGGTGTAAGTGCTATATAATGTCAGTTGCTGCTGTTGTTATTCATCATCATTATTATCATTATTTTTCTAATTCACACAGTCATCAGCATTAATACTATCAGGGGTGGACCCTAAAACTTTGGAGGATCTAGCAGTAGCAGGAATCTCATGGGCCTTTGACCAAAGAAGTGTCTTCTTTTTTCTGCAAAGGACACTCTTTAGATGATCAGATTGACTCAACCAGGCCAATCATCACCTCATAATTTCCCTCTCCCATTATTCCACCTTATTCTTCTTTTTTTTAACATATATTTTATTTTTATTTATTTTTTAACATCATTATTGGAGTATAATTGCATTACAATGCTGTGTTAGTTTCTGCTATATAACAAAGTGAATCAGCTATATGTATACATATATCCCCATATCCCCTCCCGCTTATGTATCCCTCCCGTCCTCCTTATCCCACCCCTCTAGGCGGTCACAAAGCACTGAGCTGATCTCCCTGTGCTATGCGGCTGCTTCTCATTAGCTATCTATTTCACATTTGGTAGTGTATATATGTAAATGATACTCTCTAACCTCGTCCCAGCTTACCCTTCCCTGTCCCCATGTCCTCAAGTCCATTCTCTACATCTGTATCTTTATTCCTGCCCTGCCTCAAAGTTCATCAGAACCATTTTTAAATCCTTTTTTAGATTCCATATATATGTGTTAGCATACAGTATTTGTTTTTCTCTTTCTGACTTGCTTCACTCTGTATGATAGACTCTAGGTCCATCCACCTCACTACAAATAACTCAATTTCGTTTCTTTTTACGGTTGAGTAATATTCCATTGTACATATGTGCCACAACTTCTTTATTCTTTCATCTGTTGATGGACACTTAGGTTGCTTCCATGTCCTGACTATTGTAAATAGTGCTGCAATGAATATTGTGGTACATGACTTTTTGAATTATGGTTTTCTCAGGGTATATGCCCAGTAGTGGGAAGGCTGGGTCGTATGGTAGTTCTACTTTTAGTTTTTTAAGGAACCTCCATACTGGTCTCCATAGTGGCTGTATCAATTTACATTCCCACCAACAGTGCAAGAGGGTTCCCATTTCTCCACACCCTCTCCAGCATTTATTGATTGTAGATATTTTGATGATGGCCATTCTGACTGGTGTGAGGTGATACCTCATTGTAGTTTTGATTTGCATTTCTCTAATGATTAGTGATGTTGAACATCTTTTGATGTGTGTGTTGGCAATCTGTATGTCCACTCTGGAGAAATGTCTATTTAGGTCTTCTGCCCATTTTTGGATTGAGTTGCTTTTTTTAAAAAATTAAATTAAATTAATTTTTTTATACAGCAGGTTCTTATTAGTTATCAATTTACATATTAGTGTATATATGTCAATCCCAATCTCCCAATTCATCAC
This sequence comes from Aethalodelphis obliquidens, assembly GCF_003676395.1. NCBI lineage: Eukaryota > Metazoa > Chordata > Mammalia > Artiodactyla > Delphinidae > Aethalodelphis > Aethalodelphis obliquidens. Next base: position 8,667,316 of record NW_020837954.1, on the reverse strand, counting down.
ACCACCACCACCACCCTCCCCCTCACGCCACTTTCCCGCCTTGGTGTCCATATGTTTGTTCTATACATCTGTGTCTATATTTCTGCCCTGCAAACCAGTTCATCTGTAGGGGTGTTTGTTTTTTTTTTGACATTGAGCTGCATGAGCTGCTTGTATATTTTGGAGATTAATCCTTTGCCAGTTGCTTCGTTTGAAAATATTTTCTCCCATTCTGAGGGTTGTCTTTTTGTCTTGTTTATGGTTTCCTTTGCTGTGCAAAAGCTTTGAAGTTTCATTAGGTCCCATTTGTTTATTTTTGTTTTTATTTCCATTTCTCTAGCAGGTGGGTCATAAAGGACCTTGCTGTGATTTAGGTCATAGAGTGTTCTGCCTATGTTCTCCTCTAAGAGTTTTATAGTGTCTGGCCTTACAGTTAGGTCTTTAATCCATTTTGAGTTTATTTTTGTGTATGGTGTTAGGGAGTGTTATAATTTCACTCTTTTACATGTAGCTGTCTAGATTTCCCAGTACCACTCACTGAAGAGGCTGTCTTTTCTCCATTGTATATTCTTGCATTCTTTATCAAAGATAAGGTGACCATATGTGCGTCGGTTTACCTCTGGGTTTTCTATCCTATTCCATTGATCTATATTTCTGATTTTGTGCCAGTATCATACTGTCTTGATTACTGTAGCTTTATAGTATAGTCTGAAGTCTGGGAGCCTGATTCCTCCAGCTCCGTTTTTCGTTCTCAAGATTGCTTTGGCTATTCGGGGTCTTTTGTGTTTCCATACAAATTGTGAAATTTTTTGTTCTAGTTCTGTGAAAAATGCCATTGGTAGTTTGATAGGGATTGCATTGAATCTGTAGATTGCTTTGGGCAGTATGATCATTATCACAATGTTGATTCTTCCAATCCAAGAACATAGTATATCTGTCCGTCTGTTTGTATCACCTTTAATTTCTTACATCAGTGTCCTATAGTTTTCTGCATACAGGTCTTTTGTCTCCTTACATAGGTTTATTCTTAGGTATTATATTCTTTTTGTTGCAATGGTAAATGGGAGTGTTTCCTTAATTTCTCTTTCAGATTTTTCATCATTAGTGTATAGGAATGCAAGAGATCTCTGTGCATTACTTTTGCATCCTGCTACTTTACCAATTTCATTGATTAGCTCTAGTAGTATTCTGGTAGCATCTTTAGGATTCTCTATGTATAGTATCATGTCACCTGCAAACAGTGACAGCTTTACTTCTTCTTTTCCGATTTGGATCCCTTTTATTTATTTTTCTTCTCTGCTGTGGCTAAAACTTCCAAAACTATGTTGAATAATAATATTGTTGAGAGCAGACATCCTTGTCTTGTTCCTGATTTTAGAGGATTTTTCACCATTGAGAATGATGTTGGCTGTAGGTTTGTCATATATGGCCTTTATTATGTGAGGAAAGTTCCCTCTATGCTTACCTTCTGCAGGGTTTTTATCATAAATCAGTGTTGAATTTTGTCGAAAGCTTTCTCTGCCTCTATTGAGATGATCATATGGTTTTTACCCTTCAGTTTGTTAATATGGTATATGACCCTGATTGATTTATGTATGTTGAAGAATCCTTGCATTCCTGGGATAAACCCCACTTGATCTTGGTGTATGATCCTTTTAATGTGCTGTTGGATTCTGTTTGCTAGTATTTTGTTGAAGATTTTTGCATCTATGTTCATCAGTGATACTGCCTGTAGTTTTCTTTTTTTTTGATATCTTTGTCTGGTTTTGGTATCAGGGTGATGGTGGCCTCGTAGAATGAGTTTGGGAGTGTTCCGCACTCTGTTATATTTTGAAAGAGTTTGAGAAGGATGGGTGTAGCCCTTCTTTAAATGTTTGATAGAATTCGCCTGTGAATCCATCTGCTCCTGTTCTTTTGTTTGTTGGAAGATTTTTAATCACAGTCTCAATTTCAGTACTTGTGATTGGTCTGTTTATATTTTCTATTTCTTCCTGGTTCAGTCTTGGAAGGTTGTGCTTTTCTACGAATTTGTCCATTTCTTCCAGGTTGTCCCTTTTATTGGCATATAGCTGCTTGTAGTAATCTCTCATGATACTTTGTATTTCTGCAGGGTCAGTTGTTACTTCTTTTTCATTTCTAATTCTGTTGATTTGAGTCTTCTCCCTTTCTTTCTTGATGAGTCTGGCTAATGGTTTATCAATTTTGTTTATCTTCTCAAAGAATCAGCTTTTAGTTTTATTGATCTTTGCCATCATTTCCCTCATTTCTTTTTCATTTATTTCTGATCTGATCTTTATGACTTCTTTCCTTCTGCTAAATTTGGGGGTTTTTTGTTCTTCTTTCTCTATTGCTTTACGTGTAAGGTTAGGTTGTGTATTTGAGCTTTTTCTTGTTTCTTGAGGTAGGACTGTATTGCTATAAACTTCCCTCTTAGAACTGCTTTTGCTGCATCCCATAGGTCTTGGGTCATCATGTTTTCATTGTCATTTGTTTCTAGGTATTTTTTGATTTCCTCTTTGATTTCTTCAGTGATATCTTGCTTATTTAGTAGCATATTGTTTAGCCTCCACGTGTTTGTATTTTTTTACAGTTTTTTTCCTGTAATTGATACCTAGTCTAAGAGCGTTGTGGTCAGAAAAGATACTTGATATGATTTCAATTTTCTTAAATTTACCAAGGCTTGATTTGTGACCCAAGATATGATCTATCCTGGAGAATGTTCCATGAGCACTTTAGTAGAAAGTGTATTCTGTTGTTTTGGGATGGAATGTCCTATAAATATCAATAAAGTCCATCTTGTTTAATGTGTCATTTAAAGCTTGTGTTTCCTTCTTTAATTTTCATTTTGGATGATCTGTCCATTGGTGAAAGTGGGGTGTTAAAGTCCCCTACTATGATTGTCTTACTGTTGATTTCCCCTTTTATGGCTATTACCATTTACCTTATGTATTGAGGTGCTCCTACCTTTGGTGCATAAATATTTACAATTGTTATATCTTCTTCTTGTATTGATCCCTTGATGATTATGTAGTGTCTTTCTTTGTCTCTTGTAATAGTCTTTATTTTAAAGTCAGTTTTGTCTGATATGAGAATTGCTAGTCCATCTTTCTTTTGATTTCCATTTGCATGGAATATCTTTTTGCATCCCCTCACTTTCAGTCTGTATGTATCCCTAGGTCTGAAGTAGGTCTCTTTTAGACAGCATGTATATGGGTCTTGTTTTTGTATCTATTCAGCTGGTCTATGTCTTTTGGTTGGAGCATTTAATCCATTTACATTTAAGGTAATTATTGATATGTATGTTCCTATTACCATTTTCTTAATTGTTTTGGGTTTGTTTTTGTAGGTCTTTTCCTTCTCTTGTGTATCCTGCCTAGGGAAGTTCCTTTAGCATTTGTTGTAAAGCTGGTTTGGTGGTGCTGAATTCTCTTAACTTTTGCTTGTCTGTAAAGGTTTTAATTTTTCTGTCAAATCTGAATTAAATCCTTGCTGGGTGGAGCAATCTTGACTGTAGGTTTTTCCCTTTCATCACTTTAAATACATCCTGCCACTCCCTTCTGGCTTGCAGAGTTTCTGCTGAAAGATCAGCTGTTAACCTTATGGGGATTCCCGTGTATGTTATTTGTTGCTTTTCTCTTACTGCTTTTAATGTTTTTTATTTGTATTTAAGTTTTGATAGTTTGAATAGTATGTGTCTTGGCATGTTTCTCCTTGGATTTATCCTATATGGGGCTCTCTGTGCTTCCTGGACTTGATTATTTCTTTTCCCATGTTAGGGAACTTTTCGACTATAATCTCTTCAAATATATTCTCAGGCCCTTTCATTTTCTCTTCTTCTTCTGGGACCCCTATAATTCAAATGTTGGTGCATTTAATGTTGTCCCAGAGGTCTCTGAATCTGTTCTCAATTCTTTTCATTCTTTTTTCTTTATTCTGCTCTGCAGTAGTTATTTCTTTTCTTTTTTTTTTTTTTTTTGCGGTAGTTATTTCTACTGTTTTATCTTCCAGGTCACTTATCCGTTCTGCCTCACTTATTCTGCCATTGATTCCTTCTAGAGTATTTTTAATCACATTTATTGTATTGTTCATCATTGTTTGTTTGCTCTTTAGTTCTTCTAGGTCTTTGTTAAACCTTTTTTGTACTTTCTCCATTCTATTTCCAAGATTTCGGATCATCTTTACTATCATTTACTATCTGAATTCTTTTTCAGGTAGACTGCCTATTTCCTCTTCACTTGTTTGGTCTGGTGGATTTTTACCTTGCTCCTTCATCTGCCGCGTATTTCTGTGTCTTCTCATTTTGCTTAACTTACCATGTTTGGGGTCTCATTTTCGCAGGCTGCAGGTTTGTAGTTCCCCTTGTTTTTGGTGTCTGCCCCCAGTGGGTTAGGTTGATTCAGTGGCTTGTGTAGGCTTCCTGGTGAAGGGGACTGGTGCCTGTGTGCTGGTGGGTGGGGCTGAATCTTGTCTTTCTGGTGGGCAGGGCTCCATGTGGTGGTGCGTTTTGGGGTGTCTGTGAACTTATTATGATTTTAGGCAGCCTCTCTGCTAATTGGTGGTGTTGTGTTCCTATCTTGCTAGTTGTTTAGCATGGGGCATCCAGCACTGGAGCTTGCTGGCTGTTGGGTGGATCTGGGTCTAGCGTTGAGATGGAGATCTCTGGGAGAGTTCTCACTTATTGATATTACATGGGCCCGGGAGGTCTCTGGTTTTCCAATGTCCTGAACTCATCTCTCCCACCTCAGAGGCTCAGGCCTGACACCAGGCCAGAGCACCAAGACCCTGTCAGCCACATGGCTCAGAAGAAATGGGAGAAAAAAGAAAGAAAAAAATTAAAAAGTAAACTAAAATAAAATAATTAAAATTAGGGCTTCCCTGGTGGCGCAGTCGTTGAGAGTCCGCCTGCTGATGCAGGGGACACGGGTTCGTGCCCCGGTCTGGGAAGATCCCACATGCCGCGGAGCGGCTGGGCCCGTGAGCCACGGCAGCTGAGCCTGCGCGTCCGGAGCCTGTGCTCCGCAACGGGAGAGGCCACAACAGTGAGAGGCCCGCGTACTGCAAAAAAAAAAAAAAAAATTAAAATTAAAAAGAAAACAATATTAAAATTAAAAAGTAATAAAAAAAAGAAAAAGAAGAGAGCAGCCAAACCAATAAACAGATCCACCAATCATAACAAGCACTAAAAACTATACTAAGAAAACAAGAATCAGAAACAAGTCAGCTTCAGACAGCAAACTCCAAGTCTACAGTTGCTCACAAATTCCACAGCCTTAATTATGGGTGGATTTGTTGTCTATTCGGGTATTCCACAGTTGCAGCATACCTCAAGTTTATCATGGGGATTTAATCTGCTGCTCCTGAGGCTGCACAGAGAAATTTCCCTTTCTCTTCTTTGTTCACACAGTCCCTGGGGTTCAGCTTTGGTTTTGGCCCCATCTTTGTGTGTAGGTTGCCCTCAGGCTTCTCTTCCTTCCCAGAGAGGACGGGGTTAAAGCAGTGGTTGATTAGGGGGCTCTGGCTCACTCAGGCCAGGGGGAAGGAGGGGTACAGTGGTTATAATGGGAATGTGGGGCGAGGCTGTGGTGGCAGAGGCTGGCGTGACGTTGCAAGCTGTGTGTTCTCCTGGGGAAGTTGTCCCTGGGTCACAGGACCCTGGCAGTGGCAGGCTGCATAGGTTCCTGGGGCAGGTGTGTGGATAGTGACCTGCGCTTGCACACAGGCTTCTTGGTGGCTACAGCAGCAGCCTTAGCATTTCATGCCTGTCTCTGGGGTCCAAGTAGATAGCTGCAGCTTGCATCCATCTCTGGAGCTCATTTAGGGGGTGCTCTGAATCCCCTCTCCTCATGCACCCCGAAACAATGGTCTCTTGCTTCTTAGGCAGGTCCAGAGTTTTTCCCGGACTCCCTCCCTGTTAGCTGTGGTGCATTAGCCCCCTTCAGGCTGTGTTCATGCAGTCAACCCCAGTCCTCTCCCTGGGATCTGAACTCCGAAGCCATAGCCTCAGCTCCCAGCATCCCCCTGCCCCAATGGGTGAGCAGACAAGCCTCTCAGGCTGGTGAGTGCTGGTTGGCACTGATCCTCTGTGTGGGAATCTCTCCGCTTTGTTCTCTGCAACCCTGTGGCTGTTCTCTCCTCCGTGGGTCTGAAGCTTCCCCACCCCCACCCCCAGTGAAGGGGCTTCCTAGTCTGTGGAAACTTTTCCTCCTTCACAGCTCACTCCCAGAGGTGCAGGTCCCCATCCCTCTTATTTTGTCTCTGTTTTTTCTTTTGCCCTACCCAGGTACGTGGGGATTTTCTTGCCTTTTGGGAGGTCTGAGGTCTTCTGCCAGCATTCAGTAGGTGTTCTGTAGGAGTTGTTCCACATGTAGATGTATTTTTGATGTATATTTGTGGGGAGGAAGGTGATCTCCATTTCTTACTCCTCCACCATCTTGAAGGCCTCCCCACCCCCATTCTTTTCCTTCAACGTTTATTAACCCTAATGATTAATTCATGCATTTATTTAATTAATATTTATTAAGTGCCTACTCTATGCCAGACCTGGTTCTAGGTGCTGGGATTAGAGCAGTGAAAAAAGCAGTCAAAAATACCTACCCTCAATAAGCCACGACATAGAAACAATCTAAATGTCCATCAACAGATGAGTGGATAAAGAAAAGCAGTATATATATACAATGGAATACTACTCAGGCATAAAAAAGAATGAAATGAAATCATTTGCAGCAACATGGATGGACTTAGAGATTATCATACCAACTGAAGTAAGTCAGAAAGAGAAAGACAAATACTATATGATATGACTTATATGTGGAATCTAAAATATGATACAAATGAATTTACCTATGAAACAGAAACAGACTCACAGACATACAGAACAGACTTGTGGTTGCCAGGGGGAAGGGGGAGTGGGGAGGATGGGTTGAGAATTTGGGATTAGCAGATGCAAACTATTATATATAGGGTGGATAAACAACAAGGTCCTACATATAGCACAAGGAACTATATTCAATATCCTGTGATTAAGCATAATGGAAAAGAATGTATATATTTGTATAAGTGAATCACTTTGCTGTACACCTGAAACTAACACAACACTGTAAATCAACTTTACTAGAATAAAATTAAAATTAAAAAAAGAAACTAATTAAAAACAAAAAACAAAACAAAAAAATACCTACCCTCAAGAAGATGCTATTCTAGTGGACCACTCATGCCACACATGTCAACCATATCACTGGTCCACCTGAGGGCCAGTATCGGACACCCTGTCAGGACCCAGGACTGGCAATAGGTAAAGAGTGGGAAGAAGAAAAGACCAGGGCTGCAGACAGCCACGCCCCACCCCCACCCTCCTGCCAGAGTCTGACTACACACCAGCATGGTTAAGAAAAAAATTCCGTATTGCTACACTCACCTTTGTGTGATGCTTTGGGTTTTACCACCTCTGGAGGCTCACAGTTCTTGCAGCTGAGATTGTGGCTCTCCTTTCCAACCAACAGACGCCTATCACCAAGAACTTTTCATGAGGAAAAACCTGAAGATCTGAAGGAACCGAGGGCATTTTACATGAAACTCTAGGCTCCTGGCTGCCGGCCCTGTGCAGGCACCTTCTCATTAGGTGTGAGCTATACTGACTGAGCAGCTCTGCGATCTAGGAATCCATCCACATGCAATCCACCTCTGCCACGCTAGAGACTCGTGTCAGCAGTGCCTGAAGGGCATGACTGGGAGATTGAATTTGACCTACTTCATACTCGGGTTCCTTCTCAGTAGGATCTTAATGAGTTTCACTAAACCACATCTTCTCAGTTTCCCTAAAATGTAAGGAAGGAAACAAGATTCAGATGATTCACTTAGAAATATCCCTTTATCATGCAATGTTGACTAAAATCACCTGTTTTCAAATGAGGGCATGTCAAGTAGATGACTACCACTTTTCCATTACAAGAGCAGGAACAGAAACTATCTAAAAAATAGATAAACTCAATTCTCAAAAAAACTAAAAACTGTTATTTTTGTCAGTGATTCAGCCTCTTTCTCTCAAACCAAGCCTTTTAGTAAAAGTAATAACATATGAGGAAAATAGGTATTTTGAATTGAATTTCTTTTTTTCCATTTCCTCCTAGTGGAGGTGACTAATGGACAGTGAAATGGCCAAGAGATAGGCAGGGAGCCACAGAGGACAGGAGGAGGAGTGAAGGGCAGAAATAGTTCACGGATGGTAGCTAAGTCTAAAACAATGTAGAATTCAATATATTTCTACTTTGCATGGGAAGGGAAGAGGCATGGAAAAAAATAGTTATATTAGCTTAGGTAATGACAGTAATTAATACCTGCATGCCTCTACTATGCTAGGCCCAGTGCCTGCCAGGTATTTTCTATCCATTATCTCTCAGCAATCCTGCAAGGGTGGCGTTATTCTTATTTTAAAGAAGAAAAATTGGAGACTCAGAGAGTTAAGTGCCCTGACCAGGCTCACACAGAAAAGTGGAAGAGCCTGGACTGAAACCCAAACTCAAGGCCCTTCCCTTTCACCCTGTCTCCTCTGCACCACTCCTGAGAACCCACTGCAAAATTTTACACATTTCTCAAATGGGAATCTATTATGTTATTATGACACTTTAAAATGTTTTAAATAACATTCTAGTGAAACATGTAGGATATCATTAGGGCATGGAAAAATTACCTAGAGAGCTTGTTTAAGTTGCATATTCCTGGGTTCCACCCCTGGAAGATTGAAATTCAGTAGGTCTGGGGTAGGGTCCAGGAATCTACATTTTAAACAGGCATCCAAGTAATTAATACAGGTGATCATCAGATTATACTTTGAGACACAATGTCATAGACCCTACACCAAATTTCTAATTCTCAATTTCTTATTCCCTTGCCTTGTCACTCACTTTATTCTAAAATGTATGGATATGTGCCAATGAGATAGTAGTCTGGTATATTGGGAAAAAAATAAAATACTGGTGGGAAGGGTCCTAGGTTCTGGGTAGAACTCTGTTGCTAACTAGTTGGGTAAACTCAAACAATTCCTTTGAATGTTGTGGGCCTTTGCTCCTTTACAAATGAGGAGTTTCTAAGATCATGCATCTATGATTTTATTTGGCTGCAGAAAGCCAATTTTTAAAATGATAATGACCTCTAGAGCCTAACCATTTCGATGGTGAAATCTAATAAGCAGAGTCTAGTTTCTCCATAAATTTTATAATATCAACACAGTGCCTCCAAATATTATGGATTTGAGGGAAGGGAATGGGAATCCAAAAATGGAAGCAAGTACAAGTTATATTTTTAAGACCATTCAGTTGTTTGCTTAGCAACTGATTTCTTCAATCAAGTAGTTACAGCTATACTAAGAATTCTTTAAGTATATATACAGTAGACCCTTGAACAACATGAGTTAGAACTGTGCCAGTCCACTTATATGTGGATTTTTTCAATAGTAACTACTGTAGTACTAAATGATCCACAGTTGAATCTGTGGATACAGATCCACAGACACGAAGGGTCAACTGTAAAGTTATAGGAAGATTTTCCACTGAGCAGAGAATGGGGCCCCAAACCACCATGTCGTTTGAGGGTCAACTGTATTTCAAATCTTAGAAAACAAGCTGTTGCACAATCATTCTAGTTTTCAGTAGCATCTTGAAGTCCAAAGCTATTTTGAGTTAGCTTTTAAAGAACTAAAGATAACCCTTGATTTACATCAACACACCCTTGGATATTGAAAACACAGGTTGAGAATTGCTGATTTACATCTTGTTTTTAAATGTCCAAAGTATGGCTTATTGGATGGTTAGTATCCATGGAGATAAACCTAACAAGTGAAATGAGTCACACAAATGAAGCCACAAGTTACAAAAGAGAAGGAAGACCACGGTGAAAGAGCTATGGTTCTAAGTCAGTGAGGAAAATCATGAAGCAAACTTGCTCACTTTCAGAAAATTGTGTAATATATTTACCTTGAAATATTCCTCTCAGCTCTGTGACTTATTAACACCTTTCTAAGGCACTAATTTTCTTGTTCAAACAGACTACTCTAGCAGCAGAATTTGGTTACAGAAAGAGACAAGGAAAAGATATATTATTACGTGGGAAATCTGAATCACCAGAAACAAAGGAAACAATTCTCTCAATTATGAACTACGTTGAGATGCACTACTTATAGCAATGTTAAGGGAGACATTAATTTCACATTTAGATAGTGTGTAATATTTTCTCCAGCATTTTGCAGTATAATTTAACAGCTCTTATTTAAAAAGGAACTTTTCAACTCAATTGATGCTAGTTTTATCTCTGAAGCTTTCAATTATACCACATTCCCAAAAGCATCATATTAAGTAAACTCAATGCATTCATAATCTTACATAGCCTACATAGCATAGTAGAGGCACTTAGGGAAGTGTACTGAGATTATTTTACATGTACCATAAGGATAAATATACATTTTCTATCTATTTTCTAGCTCTTTCCTTAATAAGATCTTGGAGAGTTCATAAATTGACTTTGACTTCTTCAGTTTATGATTTTGCAGCATCCTAGAAAGATGAAATGTTTGCTGCTGCAGCTAAGGAGTATAATATTGCTGCAGTCTATTTACTTGTATTGCAAGGTAAGCTCAGAGGTTAAAATGAAAAGGTTACTTTTTTAGATCAAGAATTCTAAGGAAAACAATTTTTTATACTCCATACTAATCTTTAATAACATTCATGACTGCTATGACCTAAAAAACCAAAGTAACTATTTTTTCCGGCTTAGAAAAAATTCCAGCCAATAACCTCTAATCCACACATAACCCAAAATATGAACTCCAGAACCAAACCCCTGACAAACCATCAAAGACCAGGTGGGTACCAGGCTATGTAGGTGCTCAAGCACCTTCCCCCTTCACATTTTACTGCATCTTCAAAAATGAAGAAATAGTTCTGTGAGCTAAAAAGGGGGTGGTGGAACTACAGAGCTCTCGCTACTGAGACAAATGAGAAGAGTGTGCCCCCAGTGGATCAGAAACTTCTATAATCATGATGTTCAGAATCATTGGAATGCTATTTGGCCTGCAAATTTTTCATTTGCCTAATTTTTTAGAGGTTCTGGGCTCACTTAAATAACTTTGGGGTATAACTGTGGTCTAAGGATATTCTATCAGTGCTGAGGAAACCCAGAGAGCAGGCCTTTTTGGAAATGTGTCTATACTGTATCTGAAGAATAAATAACTTTCTCTAGGATTGTTGTTTAGGCATTTAAAATTTTGGTAGGCTAAAGCATTCTCAATAATAATTCTGAATAATCCTGGTGTGTGAAATGCCAGACGAAGGAATAGCGAGGTAGAAGAAATGAATTCATAATAATGGCGGCTAAAATTTATAAGTGTTTGACATGAACGATTTTGGTTAATCCTCACAGTAATCCTTTGAGGTAGGTATAATTATATATTCCATTTCACAAATGAGGAAACTGAGATCCACAGAAGTGAAGCAACTTGCTTGAGGATTCATAGCTGGTAGTGGCAGAACAAGAATTTAACCCAGGCAACTGGGTTCCAGGTCTGACATGTTTAAATGGTGTGCTATATGGCCTTCCAGAAGGCCTCTTTTGTTTCCAGAAGGTCCAGCTCCACAACGGTCAGCTTGTCTCTGCCTACTTGTCCTTAGTTGCCAAGGAAATGAGACAATCTCTAAGGTGAGCAGCATAAAACGTTCAAATGAGATTTAAATAAGGAACTTAACGTTTTTATTTGTGCTACATTGTGCTGTACTAAAGGCAATTTATTTCATTCAGTACTTCAGAAGGCATACCATTAATTTTAGAATGTGATACTAGCATGGAAGATTTACCCTATCCAATCTATCATTCTTTTCAATAGGAATTTTCTGACATTGAGGATACAACATGTGGGGAAATGGCATTAACAGCCTCTGTGAACATATTCCAAGTTATAAAGCTCTTTGCAAGGGGTTGGGGAAGAAGGGGCAACTCTCTACCTAGAATTTGTGGGAAGTGACCATAAGACAGATGGAATTCTCAATCCTGTCACTTTGAATGGGAAAACCTCATTGCCTTGAGGTTCGTGGAAAAAACTTGTTGCCCACCCTGGGCCCCTGGGATGTCCCCACAGCGCCTCCTCAGCAGTAGACTTTTTACAGTATGTATACCCCTCGCCTCTAGGGACCAGGGAGTTCCTCAGCTCTAGTAGAGATGCTAAGGAATTCCAAGAACCCTGTGCAAATCCTAACATCTTTGGGTGCACAGCTAAATCGTGCACACTATTTTCTTCCCTAGCTTTTCTATTCTCAGCTGTGGCGGTTCTGTATTATCTGTACTCACACAAATCTCTATGCCTCTGGAAAGTGACAATGACCAAGTTCTCTCATCACCAATTCATTCAAAGTTTGTGGTCAGAATAGACAAAGAAATTACTGGAAAAGGCTGGAAAGGCTAAGAAGGTTTTAATAAATGATGTAATATATTAAGTTGCCCCAAAGTACAAGCGCCTTTTCAAAAGGCAGCCCCCTAATTTGTAATCGCACTCTTATTATTTAGACCCAAGTTCATTCCATATTTCATGACATTTTATTATTTTATTATTTCCTTATCTGGCAATGGTTACTCTTGACCCTGTGGTCAGATAATAAGGTTGGGCAGATGGTACTTTCAATTTAAATGGACTTTTATGCCATTAAAAGGAATGTTTGCTCTGTCTAAGAAGAGCATTGACTGTAAAAGTCACAGGCTTCAGACCGTTTCCTGTGGGATTTATCCGCTATCCTTCCAATTAGTCAGTCAATGTGATGTTTCCCTAAACATAATCATTTATTTTTCTCTGGAGGGTTACCTTCCATCCCATTCAAGAAAGATGATCCTGGAAAATAAGGAAAGCTTTCTACACCCCCCAGTACAATATTTATGATTAATTGCAGCCTAACATAACGAATGATAAAAGGAAAAAGTATTAAGTTTCCTTGTGCTTCTCATATAAAAAAGCATTTGTTGCAGTTTGAGTCCCAGCCAACTTCCATTGTTTAGGCAATAATTAGTTGAATTATACCAATCACCAGCAATCATAACAGAAATTATATAATTGTACTTTAGACCAATGACCTTGGACTTATGAAAATAGAACATCGGGTATTTAATTGCATCATGTGGCACTACAATTCTATATCTATAAACTCGAGGTTTTATATTAATTAATTTACAATACCCTGTACCTAAACATTTCTGAAAGTGACAAAATTATGTAAGTTTCACAAGCTATCCAAATAGCATTTATTTCAAACAAAGTGATCCATATTAAAAACAAGACTTCCACTCTCATATAAATGATGACTTCATATATTTCAGAAATTTGAAGGGACTTTGCCGCAAACATGTTTAAACTGAACTGTTTCAGAGAATTGGACTAGTTTACATTATTGAAGGATGAAAACAAAGCAACATCTTTTGTAATCAGAGAAACGTTGAATCTGTTCAATACTCACTGTCAGTAGAGTTCACCTTAAGAAACAGAATGGGCTGTGCATACAAAAACAAACCTCAAGTTGGAAGCTTCACATCAACAGAACGATGAATAAAGGACTCTTCCAACACAGTAGGCAAATTTCCCCTTTAATAAGCAGCCAGGAAAAAGCAATATTTCAACGTTTGCTTTCCTTCCTCTGAGGGAGAGGGTTTCACTATGACTTATTTTACTTCCTTTTTATTCTGTCCTATTTTCTTGGCTCTCACAGACAGCTCCAGTAGCAACATGACAATCCCACTTTGCACTTGCCGAAAGCGCCTTTTCTCTAAAACTCTCAGCTGTGGTCTATGCGAGGAGAGTGTAAAACAGGGGAAATGATGCAAACATTGAAGTTCATCCTCTCAGTACAAACATTTTGAAAGACACAGACTCATCTGAACCACAGACTGGGAAAGAAGGACACCAACAAAACCCAAACTCCTCCCAAACTTCAGGCTTAGTATCCCTGAGGCCTTCCAGCAAGATTTACCATTATCTTGAGCTCTGACTCACAAATAAAATAAAGCAATGAATGACATTTTTTTTATGAGCATCTGAAGAGTAACTAGATTGCGTTTTCTAAAATAAAACTTGGAAGAAAAGCAGATTCTTGGAGCTCTAAAAATAAGACTAAAGTGGGTACTTAGTGCGTATTACTCTTGAATGCATGTTTCTAGGGTCAAAAACACTCACATTTCTATTTTTTTTAATGGAAAACTTACTTATCCAGGGAAAAGTCATCTCAAAATAAAAAATGCTTCAGAATAAAATTTATCAAAAGGTTGTTGACTCTCTTTTCTCAAACCTATGTATATGCATGTGTAAATCTGCATCTATAGCTATCTACACAAGTATTTTTTAATGGAAGAAAGAGAACTTCAAACATCAGAGAACTCTATTGTATGTTAAAGTTATTTACAGTTACTATCATAAGATAGAGATTTTCGATTCCCCAGATTCCTGAGGAGTAGCTTGACTTCAGGAGTCTACGACCATTCCTTTGCCTCAGCATTTATAATGGCTTTCAAAACTTACAGCAGTTTTCTCTTCCTATTTCATCAAAGATGCAAATAGACCTTTTCAAAGGTTATCAGCTAATTAGAAGAGTTAATTTGTGTGAACTGGAAATTTCTCATCCCCAGTCTGGAAAACAGTTTGGTATTTTCTTATAAAGTTAAACCTTTACCTAACATATGATCTAGCAACCCCATTCTTAGGTATTCATGCAAGAGAAATGAAAACTTATTTCCAATTGGCTTTATTCAAATTGCTGAAAACTGGAGACAACTCAAATGTACCTCTGGTGAGTGGAAACAAACTATGGTACATCTATCTATACAATAAAATCTTAATAATAAAAAGAGATGAACTGTTCATGCACCCAACATGGATGAATCTCAAATGCCTTATGCTAAGTGAAAGAAGCCAGACTCAACAGACTACATCCTGTACAAGCCTGCTTATATGACATTCCAGAAAAGGCAAAATTATAGGAAGAGAAAACAGATCAGTGGTCACCAGGGGCTGGGGATGGGAGTAAGAGGAGAGGTTGACTATAAGGGGAACAAAAGGAATTTTTTTGAGGTTGTTAGAACTGTTTTGTAATTTAATTGTGCTGGTGGTAACAGGACAGTGTGTGTCTGTCAAAACTCCACATTACACCAAAAGTGTGAATTTTACTGTAGGTGAATACGGCAAACTTAAAAAATGAATTAACACATACAAGTACAAACATAAAAACCTGGAAGGCTATATGCCAAAATACTGATGGTGATTATCTCTTAGATGTGGTATTATGGGTGATTTTAATTTTCTTTCTTGTCCTCTAAAATTTTTAAATTATCCCCAATAAATATATGTTATTTTTGTTTCTAGGGGAAGAATAAAATTGCATTCCTTTCATCCGTTGAATGTGAGCCTCCAGATCTAGTTGACTGCAACTGCCTCTTGGAGGCCTCCTTCATTCCAGTCCTCCTTCCTTCTGTCCTTTGTCCTTTATAATAGTTTCAACATGTCAACACTCAGTTCAAGAAGACGCAATGGTTGCCTAATGCCTACTCAAGCAAGCCCTAATTTCTTTGCTGCCTTTCGAGTCTATTGCTGACATAGTAAGATTGGGCAAAGGTTTACTGAGCCCTTATTATATGCCAGGAGCTGCTAGCTGCTCTACATGAAATATCTTATGTAATCCTAGCACAACAGTCTTAAATGATATGTTTTTTCTGTCCTCAATTTATAGATGCCCACTGTCACACGCTAATAGAGAAAGAACTGTGATGATCCCAGAGCTCAAATTCTCAATCACTGCAGTGGAGTGAGGCGGTTAAAAAGTATGGCATCTGGAGGAAAGCTGCCTGGGTTCTGAAGCTTGGCTCACTACTGTAGCTGGTGATCTTGGGGGAAATTGTTTAACTTCCCTGAGTCTTTTCCCTGACATTAAATAAGGATAATAGTAGCAACTATTCATCAGTTGGTTGTGCGGATTAAATTATATTACACGTGTAAAGTGCCTAGTACAGAATAGGCGTTCCCTCTGTGCCCTCTCTCCCACCCCTTTCCCCTTCAGCTCTAGCAGGAACCTTCAGCTCCCGTCAAGGTGATCTCCTAACTATTCAGTAACAGCGCCAGGCTCTTCTTGTTTCTAGGTCACTGGTTTATTATCCCTTTAGTCCAGAACATCCGCTCTTCTCTTTTTCATCTCTGTCTTACCCTAGCCAACAAGGCTCAGCTCAAGTTTCCCTTCGTCCAAGACAACATTTCTTTATAAACCTCCTTATGGGTGGTCACTGATGATTTTATGGGCATTAATTTTGTCTTTGATTAAAATGCCCATCCAAAAAGGTAGAGAGCATTTCCATCATCATGGAAAGTTCTATTAAAGAATGCAGGTCTGAAATCTAAACCTTTGGAGGGTAAGGACTATAGCTAAGGTTCTGGAAACCCAGCAGTGTGTAACACAGTGATTACATAGGAAAAATTCAGTTGAGCACTTATGTTTTGCTTTATTGATTTACCAAGGGTATGCACATTTGATGGGAATACTAATGTAGGCATGATCGTCTGACCTCGGCTACAAAATAATGGTTGATTCAGTCATTTATACAATTTCAACTTTTGTTTCAAAAGACCAAATTTCCAAAGAGCCCAGCTCATCTCTCCCTTTTGAGGGAAATGAAATAGTTGTTCTGCCAATGACCCCTTTGGTTATGAGCTGATGTCCACTGTGACACATGCAATTTTCACAGAATCTTAGATGAAAGCTGCCTGTGTTAAGTAATCTTTTGCAAATCATTACCTAAAATAATTGTCTTAAAGTGAAAAGACTTCTTTGTGCTTGACAAATACTGCCCTGATAACTTGCAGCATTTCAAGAAAAGGAAAAATGCATGTATTCACCTTATTTTAAAGGTAAAGAATTAAGGTCAAGTGATACAACCAAGGTCACACTTCAGCACTACTACTGGATCCAGTTCCCTCAGATACCTGAGCCCCTAGCCTACTTTCTCTCCACTGAATCCTAGACTTCTAAATCACTCCCATACCCTTAGGGCATTTTGTGCCCACTAATGATGCCACTTATTCTGAGCGCCTACAGTTTGTAAGCTCTCTGCAAAAGCGGCAAAAGCTGAAGCCGATGCGCACACCTCAATCATGTGAACATCTTGGCTCTAACGCAGCTGAGTCACTGTCACAGAGTAAACGACTCTCAGAAAAGTCAGACTGAGCTTAAACCATTCTACTAAAGCTGCTGCAGAGAAGTAAGCTATTAAGAAATAAAACATAGGGCTTCCCTGGTGGTGCAGTGGTTGGGAGTCCGCCTGTCGATGCAGGGGACACAGGTTCGTGCCCCGGTCCAGGAGGATCCCACATGCCGCAGAGCGGCTGGGCCCGTGAGCCATGGCCTCTGAGCCTGGGCGTCCGGAGCCTGTGCTCCGCAGCGGGAGAGGCCGCAACAGTGAGAGGCCCGCGTACCGCATAAAAAAAAAAAAATAAAAAAAAAAGAAATAAAACATAAAATTAACAAAACAGCATTTTTTCCACCATATGCTAAGAGGTTTCTCCAAATGATCACACACACACACACACACACACACACACACACAAATCCACACATCAGACAGGAGAGCAAACTGAGAAAGTGGTTTCAGGGATGTGTTCATTGAAATACTCAAGCAAGATGAATTGCTTTTTGATAATTAGAATTGAGGAAGTCTTTTTATTTCGCCTTCTACGACAGGGGTCTCCAACCCCTGGGCTGCGGACCAGTACCAGTCCATGGCCTGTTACGAACTGGGCCGCACAGCAAGGCTTCATCTGCCGCTCCCCGTCACTCCCCATGGCTCGCATTAACGCCTGAACTCCACACCACCCCCGTCCCTGGAAAAATTGTCTTCCGCGAAGGTGGTCCCTGGTGCCAAAAAGGTTGGGGACTGCTGTTCTATGACTGCTTTGTGTATTACAGAAAGACTTAAAATTCCAAGGAGGTAAAGGTCTTTCTCCACATGCTTCATCTCTTTGTGCTTATATCCAGGCCACAATGAGAAATTTTATAAAAATTTCTCTCATCAGGCTTATTTGCCAAATATTTTCAATGTTAAAACGGTTCACTATTTCACTCCAACTGTAATTAAGACTTGAAGAAGAAAGTGATTCCTCGGTGCGTCATTATTAACATTCAAAAAGAATAAAAGGGGGGTAGATACGAGTTTCAACAAATGAATTAGCAAAATGAACTTGATTTTATAGTTTTGGCATTCCCTGATAGCATAGCTCCTGGAATCATAGCATAAATAATGGCCCCTATTATTAAAACTGAGAAATTTAACAAGGCACAAGATCAAAGTGCACACACACTGGGTTAACCTCACATTCATTCAGTCACAATTATTAAAAAATGCTTTCAGCTAGACTTGCACTTTGAATTTGAGAGGATTTCTTAACTGACAGCAAATTTACAGCCTCTCCTTACTGCAGCAAATTTGCTTGACTTTTGGTCTTTATGCTGACATTTTGATAAACTAGTACTCTAGTCCCATGGAGAAATAGCATGATAATAATCTATAGCAAACACTTGCAAATTAAAAAAAAAAAAAAGGAGCAGAGATATCAGGATAACATGCAGCTCTCCAACATCAGAAAAAATAATCAACAGTACCAACAAAAACCTATTGGCAGCCTCTTTGCTTTTGCTCATATTGAAATTCCCTCCCCCTCCCACAATCCCCTGGGAGGTGTGCTCCATCTTTTCATTAAAGAGATTCAGATGGGAAGGTAGCGAGAGTCAGAGACAGAAAGAAAGAGAGTGTGATGAAGAGATACAGACAGAGGAAGAGACCCAGAGACACGGAGAGAGACAGAGAGAGCCCAAGACAGATGACATAGAGCGAGAACCTGAGAGAGAAACAAAAGCCTCTAATTCAGAGCTAGTTGATATTAGGTTAGGCATTGAGTATAATAACCTGTTGGAAAGTCCAAACAAGAGTGAAAGGAAGGTGGATGTATTCAGCTTAAATTGACTTGCTCCGTGGTCCAATCATATTATCCCTGACCTTTCCTCCACATCATGCCCCCACGTCACGTTCAGGGGCTCTATTTTGAGCAACATCTAACCTTGGTATTTTTACTCAGGTTGTTCTAGTTGGGTCAGTCACCAGAAAGTGGAGAATACTAATTTGTAATCGCTAAGGTATTTGGATCAGGGAGTTATTTTTCATTTGAAACTCAAACAGTCTGAGCCACTCATCCCCTGATACCATAATACTGCTTAGCTGCCCAGGGTGCTCGCAGATCCTGGCATTTCACTAATTACTGCAGGAGATGATTGCCTCCAACACCTGCGTTAGTTGAAGCATCCTCTTCACCGGTGAAGCAGGAGGTAGGAGACACTGCAGGATTGACTGATTCTGGGGTATTGACAACGCAAAGCAAAAGTCTGTGAGATGTGCTCTACCTCAGGTGACACTGGCCTATTTGTTATACACGACTGAAGACACTGTGTATTCCAGTGAACTTCATTTTAAAATGTAGACCAATAACATCAACTATGCCAGTGGTTCTTGAACTTTGGCATGTATCAAAATTACCTGGCCTCGGCCAGAGGGCTTGCTAGAACACATGCTGCTGGGCCCTCCCCACAGAGTTTCTGACTCAGTAGGTCTGGGGATCCACCTTGAGAACCCAGCAATCCCAGGTAATTTAGGAGAGGAAGACTCAGTAAAACAAATAGGTTCATACATACAAAGAAGGAAGAAGATGCCTCCTCTAGACCAATGCTTTTTAAACTTAAATGTGCCTATGAATCACCTTGGGATCTTGTTGAAATGCAGATTCTGATTGAGTAGGCCTGGACTGGGTCCAGAGATTCATCATTTCTAATGAACTCCCAGGTGATGTTGACGCTACTGGCCCAGGAACTACTGAATTTCAAGGCTCTACATTACCCAGGGAAGTGCTTATCAAAGTATGTCCTGAGGACCATCTACATCAAAATCACAGGGCTGGTTGGGGAGGGATGGTATTGTTATTATTGCAGATTTCTAGGCCCACCCCCTAGATATACTGTATCAAAAACTCTGAAAGTGGGGTCCCAGGAATCTGCAGGTCAAACAAGAGTTTCTATGATTCCTATACAGACTAAGAACAATGCACTGGGTGTTGGGGGATGGCATGGGGGAGAGGAAGTCAGGGAGAGGGGGACATTAATAGGTAGTTATTCAGGGATTAATATTTCCAGGTACTGGCTAGTAGGGCGCCTGGGTATTTTCTCTCTCTATTCTATTGCCCACCTTATGTTGGCTGTTGATGACATCAGAAAAACTAACTAGGATCCTAAAAGAAGGGGTGAAATGTCTAATGGCCTATTTTGCTCTGTACTAGCCAAAACTTAGTAAGGAAAAAATAAATGGAAACTATAGACCATATTTTAAATTTTTTTCATAAATTTAAATTATTTCTGCTTTACTTATCTTCTGTTTCCATAGACAACCACAAATTGTCTAGACTTCTTTTGTTAGTAGTAAGTGAAAAAATGTTTCTGTAATGATTACTTAATATGTTGCTAAATCCAGGAGACAGCAACTGCCTGCCAGCAAGTACCATATTGAAGTTTCCTAAACACTACAAAAAATAGAAATTATTTATGGTTAGCATTCAACATTGGCAAACAAGTCATGCTATTAAAGTTGTATTTGCATATGTTATATTAGGAGGCATGCTAATGTATGTGCAAAACTGGGCATAATTAATCATTTCCACCAGTGATAAATGTCCCATTTCCAATCTTGTGGTCCAATCCCTCCTTTCTTGGGAGCAGAGACCTCCGGGAACACAACATGATGTGCAATACCCCTCCCCCAACCCCCTGCTCCTATACCTACCTTTAAAGGACTGAACTATGAAAGATAATTCCATGTGCTTATCTGAAGACTAAGAAAACAAAGCAGTATTTGAACAGCAGTAAATATGGATAATTGTTTCTAATCCTAGTCTTATTGTCAGGAACATTTAGGGAGCTTTTCAAAAGCTCAGGTTCCCCAATCATCTCAAGATTCATATTCAGTAGGCTTGGGGTAGGCCAGAAACTTTATAACTGTCTAAAACACCCCAGGTGATTAAGATGATCAGCCAGCATTGGGCCCTACTGGCCAATAAGCATTGGACAGAATCAGGGAACTTCGATAATATTGTAGTTATTATTTTTGTTGTTCATAATAATTTCTGTTAATATTGAGTTCTTCCTACATATCAGGCATGTTACTAAGCACTTTACATATATTATCACTGAATCATCACAACAACCATGCATTTATGGGTGGGGAAACTAAGACTTGGAAAGGTTAAGTAATTTGCCTAAAGCCAGAGATATAGTAAGGGCAAAGCAGAAATTTGATTTTATCACTAAGTAGTAAATCAGTCATTTGAGTAGTTACGTGAGTCATTTAAGTCACTGGGTTTTCTCATTTGGAGATGAGGGCTGGTAGACTAGATGCTAGAGCTCTTCTAATCTTCCTTTTTTTGATTCACTATTTTATTTTATTTTATTATTTTTTAACATCTTTATTGGAGTATAATTGCTTTACAATAGTGTGTTAGTTTCTGCTTTATAATAAAGTGAATCAGCTATACATATACATATATCCCCATATCTCCTCCCTCTTGCGTCTCCCTCCCACCCTCCCTATCCCACCCCTCTAGGTGGTCACAAAGCACCGAGCTGATCTCCCTGTGCTATGCGGCTGCTTCCCACTAGCTATCTATTTTACATTTGGTAGTATATATAAGTCCATGCCACTCTCTCACTTCATCCCAGTTTACCCTTCCCTCTCCCTGTATCCTCAAGTCCATTCTCTACATCTGTGTCTTTACTCCTGTCCTGCCCCTAGGTTCTTCAGAACCTTTTTTTTTTTAGATTCCATATATATGTGTTAGCATATGGTATTTATTTTTCTCTTTCTGACTTACTTCACTCTGTATGACAGTCTCTAGGTCAATTCACCTCACTACAAATATTCAGTTTCGTTTCTTTTTATGGCTGAGTAATATTCCATTGTATATATGTGCCACATCTTTATCCATTGATCTGTCGATGGACACTTCTAATCTTCCTTTAAGCTCTAATGTTTACTGGTGGAATTCTGTTGAACTAGGTAGGAGACATGGTTTTTGGCCTCCTGGAGCTCAAGATGTGTGGTCAGACTCCCTTGCCCTCCTTCCCATTTTAGGTTTAAAGTGTCACTTCATCTCTGTCTCCTCATTTCCTGTGGAGCAAAAAACCCCTTCACCAGCAACCCTAGTTCCTCTCTCAGGCTCCATCTCCCAGCACCTCAGGGCAGAACCCCAACCCTCCGGGCCCACTGGATAACAGCTTACCCAGCCCTGTGCCCTTTGTAAAGTGTTCTTTTTGCCTCAGTACTTTGCCCTTCTTGGTTACCTGATGGAATAACCCTGCTCGCCCCTCACAGCCAACCCATATATCAACTCCTTTGTGTAAACATCCCTCTTTTCCTGGTCAGAACTGATCTGTTCTTTTAAGATTTTATTTTTGTCTTGTGTTATACGTAGAGTGAACTTAAGTTCTAGCTCTCTGGCAATCTCAGTTTCAAATATTCTGTCAGTTTATCTACACAAGGATGCCAGCACTTGGCAGTCTTGGTTTAGACAGCATGGCAACTGTAATTATGGCATATATCCCACTAGGAGTGTGAACTGTTTTCCTTTTGGTGATATTCTAGGGGACAGAGGCACCTGCCTTATCAGTTTGACTGTTCTTCCAACCATATCCATCCACCCATCCATCCATCCATCCATCCACTAATTTATTTGCATATATGACAAGTTATATACCCCAAATTTAAGTTGCCTATACTTGGCACATAACAGACACAATTTTTTATTGAACTGATAGTAACTGATTTTATGTGACTCTCTACTTAGATAAATCTTTTGCAATCAGCTTCTTCTCCAGCATACCCCTGCCACCTTGGACAAAAACTATTTCCTCTGAAAAAGAAAGTAATGAAGTATCAAAGGAATGATAGCTATAGAAAATGAATAGAAGGGCAAAAATGTTAAATTTGATTAGTGCAGGCTATCAGCATAATAAAAGAGACAAAGCTGACACTGTGCTTTGGTTAAAATACAATGATGAAGGCCAAGCTCTTTATCTGGACCTGTGCCCAGCACTGCCTTTGTACCAAGCCTGGAAAAGGATTCAGACAGCATGTGACCAATGTGACCTGTAAGACTAAATGAAGGTAAGCAAGGGGCCATGTCATATTCAGCTCAGGCTGCTAAAACAAAATACCATAGACTGGGGGACTTATACACAACAGAAATTTATTTCTCACTTCTGGAAGCTGCAAGTCCAGGATCAGGGTGTGGGCATGGTCAGATTCTCGTGAGAAATCTCTTCCATGTTGCAGAGAGCTACCTTCTCGTGGTATCCTCCCATGGCCGAGAGTAGACGAAGCCGTCTCTCTTACGACTCTTCTAAGGGCACTAATCCCATTCATGAAAGCTCCATCCTTAGGACCTCATCTAATCCTAATAGCCTTCCAAAGGCCCCACCTCCTAGTACCATCACAATGTGGGGTGCAGCTTCAACATATAAATTTTGAGGGAACACAAACATTCATTCTATTAACAGGGCACCAATAGGTCCTCAGAGCTGTTCAACCCACCACAGCACAAGGTGACAGCATTCAGGGAAAAGAAATATGGTAGACTTCTGAAAGTGGTTTCATCTCCCAAGGCAATAGGAATAAAAGCAAAAATAAACAAATGGGACCTAATCAACTTATAAGCTTTTGCATAGCAAAGGAAAGCATAAAGAAAATGAAAAGAGAAGCTATGGACTGGGAGAAAACATTTGCAAATGATGCAACCAACAAGAGCTTAATTTCTAAAATATACAAACAGCTCCTACAATTCAATAACAAAAAACAAACAATCCAATCAAAAAATGGGCAGAAGACCTAAATAGACATTTCTCCAAAGAAGACATACAGATGGCCAGTAGGTACATGAAAAAATGCTCATCATGGTTAATTATTAGAGAAATGCAAATCAAAACAGTAATGAGGTACCACCTCACACCGGTCAGAATGGCCATCATTAAAAAGTACAAATAATAAATGCTGGAGAGGGTGTGGAGAAAAGGGAACCCTCTTACACTGTTGCTGGGAATGTAAACTGGTGCAACCACTATGGAAAACAGTATGGAGGTTCCTCAAAAAACTAAAACTAGAGCTGTCATATGATCCAGCAATCCCACTCCTGGGCATATACCCAGACAAAACTATAATTTGAAAAGATACATTCACCCCTATGTTCATAACAGCACTATTTACAATAGCCAAGACATGGAATCAATCTAAATGTCCATTGACAGATGAATGCATAAAGAAGATGTGGTATATATATTCACAATGGAATATTACTCAGCCATAAAAAGAATGAAATAATGCCATTTGCAGCAACATGGATGGACCTATAATAGAGCTTATAATACTAAGTGACGTTAAGTCAGAAAGACAAATACTATATGATATCACTTATATGTGGAATCTAAAATATGACACAAATGAACATACTTACCAAACAAAAACAGACTCACAGGGCTTCCCTGGTGGCGCAATGGTTAAGAATCTGCCTGCCGATGCAGGGGACACGGATTCAAGCCCTGGTCCAGGAAGATCCCACATGCCAAGGAGCAGCTAAGCCCAAGCACCACAACTACTGAGCCTGTGCTCCAGAGCCCATGAGCCACAACTGCTGAAGCCTGCGCATTTTTTAGCCCATGCTCCGCAACAAGAGAAACCACCACAATGAGAAGCCCTCGCACTGCAAGGAAGAGTAGCCCCCGCTTGCCACAACTAGAGAAAGCCCAAGCACAGCAACAAAGATCCAACACAGCCAAAGATAAATAAATAAAATAAATAAATTTATTAAAAAGAAAAACAGACTTACAAACATAGAGAACAGACTTGTGGTTGCCAAGGGATGGTCAGCTAGGGGAGGGAAGGATTGGGAGTTTGGGATTAGCAGATGTAAACTACCATATATAGGATAGATGAACAAGGTCCTACTGTATGGCACAGGGAACTATATTCAATATCCTATGATAAACCATAATGGAAAAGAATATGAAAAAGAATATATATATGTATAACTGAGTCATTTTTCTGTACAGCAGAAATTAAACACAACATTGAAAATCAACTATACTTCAATAAAATTTAAAAAAATAAAAGGGGTTTCTGTGTGTTTGGATACCAAGAGAAGAGCATGCATATGGGAATTTTTTACTCAATTTTCATAATCTCCTTTTAATGGTTATTGTTTGCCAACTTGTAGAAGGTGTCACTAACTTCCCAAGGCTTTCTTAAGCATCTCTTCTCTGTGCTCCTAGACCATGTATCTCCCCCATTAACTACCATACTGTAGTTTCCTGCGACTGATCTAACCTATCACACACACACACACACACACACACACACACACACACACACACTCACACTAAACTGAAAGCTCTCAAAAAACAAGGTGTAATTCGCTTTGGTGTTCCCAAGGCCTAGTAGAGACATGGAAATTGCTCAGCATAGGTTTGATGAATTAATGAAGGGAAAAAATTAGCCACCCATACCTATCATGAGTAGTTCCTTCTAATGACCACCTTTGGACTTTCAGAGTAGGTGGTGTTCTGTTTGTGTCATCCTCATAAAAATGTAGGCTGTGTCAGACCAGAGGTAGGTTTCTGACCCTGGGGGTATCTAAGTTTGGTGATGATGACGTAGAAAGGATCAAAGCTCAGGGGGACTAGTTGGGCTAAATCCCCTCTAAAACAGAGAACACCAGAACTTTACTATCCCAGTCATTGCTAGAAAGCAGTTCTAATTCTGATTTTATTCTAGTAAGATAGGCAAGTGTTTCCTTTGCAAAGGTTTGTCCTCTTCTTTCTGACTTTGCATGAGTATCCAAAGAATTCTTGTAGAGGTGGCAAATGGACTCCTTCTGTGCAAGATGAGAATTACAGCTTTAACACTTACTTCCTCTTAACGAGGACTCAGGAATCCTGAACCAAATTTCAAAGACCAGATGAGATGGACTTTGCTTTGTAATGTGTTTTTCTGCCTCATTATCCACACACCCTGCCCTTTTCTTTTCTCAATCATCTGTAATTAGTTTTCTGCTATGACCTGTTTAGAATAGTGGATGCATTTCCCTTGATCATCTACTTGAATGTTATATCATTACTTCACATTTGATGAAACCTTGGTTATTCTAGGAAGGTTGGACACAGATGACCATGTTTTCTTATAGGGCAGTGGAGAACTAAGTTTTGAGGCTTGCCCCCAACATAAAAATGTTGGGGCTTTTGACATTCTCCCAGCACGGCCTCTAATCCATTCTAAGTCACCTTCACTGTGTCTCTGTCAGAAGTCAAAGATCTGTGATCCCTGCCTCAACGCTGTTAAAAATAAGAGGATATACTTTTTTTGCTTTTTTTTTTTTTTTTTTTTTTTGCGGTACGCGGGCCTCTTACTGTTGTGGCCTCTCCCGTTGCAGAGCACAGGCTCCGGACGCGCAGGCCCAGCAGCCATGGCCCACGGGCCCAGCCGCTCCGCAGCACATGGGATCCTCCCGGACCGGGGCACAAACCCGCGTCCCCTGCATCGGCAGGCGGACCCTCAACCACTGTGCCACCAGGGAAGCCCAAGATGATATACTTTTAAAACCACATGCTGTATGGTGAATGATCACTGCATTGACTCTCTTGTACCTTTTCCTGTTCCCGTTCTTTTCCCTAATGCACATCCAAAGAAAATGGCCCAGCTGAATGTCAACCAGTGGAAGCAGAGGAAACTATTTTGCTACAGTTTTCAGATCCAGTGGGGATGTGGCCTAAAGGCCTCAGATGACTGAGGTCTCATTATTCTAAGATTATCCTGTGTTGTTTTTATGTTTGTAACTCTTTACTGTGCAAATCTCCAGGAAGAACAATGTTTCCTTTTTTCATTTTTCAAATCTGGTCACTTAATTGTTTAAACATAATGCTGTGTATACGTGATGTTTCCATCTACTGAGGGGATCTTATATAAATTATAACTCTCTCAAGCCCTTTTCATATGGGAAGTTTTAAAGTCAGATTAGATCTAGATTGAGCTTTAAGAGGGGTCTTTCAATGGTAAAAATAGCAAAGCATTTAAGGAAATGTTATCTACATATGAACAGTTCATATCTTCAAAGGATATTTCATTGTATCTAACATTCAACAATCCTGACCATTTCAGTAGGCCATGCACAGAAAACATAATCCTCCTTTCCCTATTTTATTTTTTCTGATAGTGATATCACAGACCAAAGGATCATTAATCAGGCCCTGGATTTTTTATTTTCTTCAGAGGAAAGTGTCAAGAGAAAGTACATGCTTTTAAAATCAGCTTATCACTGACAAGTCACTCCTTAGATTATTAAAGTTGCAAGAACTTCCACAAACATCATTTACTTCTTATAGAGAAAAAATTTGTTATGGTAAGAAGAGAATAATAATGTAAGTCTATTCAGAACTGTTGAAAGGCATAACTCACAAGACACTATGCAGTAGTTTGCAAAACTGTCACTTCTCATTCACTTGAGTTCCAAATCTCTACTTGGGTGTATGAGCAAAATCTTTTGCTGCTTCTCATCTCTTTAGGGCCACAGGTTCTCCTTCCAGACTATCTGGTGCATTGTTTCTCAAAATGGTGTTTTGCAGAACACTGACCTTCAGGATGGTGGACAAGACCACACAGCACAGTGGTGGCAACCTCAGTGGGTATGGGCATGAGCTATATGTGGATTATGACAAGGAGTGTATTGGACTCAGGTTACTGATTAATCCAGTGCTGTTCACCTGATGCCAGCAACATTTTAAAAGCAGACTTTAATGCACATATAGTCCTAGTTCTGGTATTTCCACCCCTATGATTTTAAATGTGACCTTCTCTAATCCTTGGTCTCATTATTTATAAAATGGACATGATAAAAATAGTCCCTGTTGCACTAGTTGAGAATATGAGATGAGGCATGCTGATTTTTTTGTTCACGTGTTTGTTTACCTGTTTCTCCTCTGTCTTCTCTTTACCTTACTCCCAAGTAAAAATCAGGGACTTTATCTTGTTCATGAAGGTATCACCAGTGCCAGGAACAATGTGGTCACATAGCAGGAGCTCGCCAACGTTGCTCTGAAGAAATGAATGGCTGAAAGAATACAAGAGAAGTTCTTGGCATGATTCCTGGCAAATAGTAAGTACTCAATAAATATCAGCATAAAAACCAACCTAGTTCTCTGAAATGTTTCTCAAATAAAGAAGCTTGTGTAATATATATTGTAAAGACTCTGAAATAGCCTTTGGGGAAGAAATTTGCATAATTTTGGCTCCATTTACCAATCTTATTTGGCCGCAAAACCCCCTCTTCTCAACTATACTTGTTAATTAATATTCTGCAACATTATTGTAACATTGAACACACTTTGGGAAATAATGAATTAGTTCAGTATCCCTATTTTAGAGGTAAAGAAACTGAGGTCTAGATATTAAAGGGTTTGCCTAAGTGAAGTAGCCAGGAGCAGCAATTCCAGAGCTAGAAGCAGATGTTCCAAGTTCCAGGCCTGCATTCTCTCCCCTAGGCCAGTGTGTGGGCAGTGACATTGTACTCTGGAATTAGAAGGTATTGGATTCAAATCCCACCTGCATTGTCTAACACTGAGGTCTGTATCAGACATTGCTGGTGCCCCACCTCATAGCCTCTCTTCTCTCAGTGGTGCTGCTTTTGACACCTGAGCGTGGTATAGCTATTGGAACTGGCCCCCAGGAATGTGTAACCAGGAAGTTCTCAGGGATTAACACCCCACTGAGCAACCCTTGACCAATGGGGGATGGTCACTCATGGGTAAGTGCTTTCCCTTTCTACCCGCCCAGGCAGATAACTCTGAGGTGCGGTCTGTATGTCTCCCTTGAGTGTCCCTGTGGGGTGGATCCCAGGCGCCCGTATCAGTGGCATAGCCCACAACTGGATAGGAGTACAGGCGAACTCTCCACATTCCTAGCTTTCCTCCTTTCCAGTCATGCTGCCTCTTCCCAGGTGTGTTACTCTTTTTTTCTTTAATTAATTAATTAATTTATTTTTGGCTGCATTGGGTCTTCATTGCTGCACGCGGGCTTTCTCTAGTTGCGATGAGCGGGGGCTAGTCTTTGTTGCAGTGCGTGGGCTTCTCATTGCGGTGGCTTCTCTTGTTGTGGAGCATGGGCTCTAGGTGCGTGGGCTTCAGTACTCGTGGCTCGTGGGCTCTAGAGCGCTGGCTCAGTAGTTGTGGCGCATGGCATTAGTTTCTCTGCGGCATGTGGGATCTTCCCTGACCAGGGCTCGAACCTGTGTCCCCTGCATTGGCAGGCGGATTCTTAACCACCATGCCACCAGGGAAGTCCCCCAGGTCCGGTACTCTTTTGCTTACTGTCGAAAAGAGCTGTGTCGTCTCTTGTGAGCCCATCAAACAGGTGCCAGGTTTCACACCAAAGGTGGCTGCGATCTAGCAGGCGGAAGTGTAAAAGAGGGAGTGACATCTAAATATAAGTTGGACTAGAGTGGAGGCCTCTGAAAGATGAGAGGTGCTCCAAGGCTCAAAGCCCTGTTGTTTTTTTCTTCCTGAGTTTTAAAGGATTTTGAGAAGTCGTAAGAACAATGTGTTTAAAAACATACTCCGTGTTTTTGACACCTTCTGGTTTTCCTGTTATGCTGAATAGAAAGAGGGAGCTACTCTTGGTGTGGGAAAGCAGTGCAATCTGAGGTGGTTACCATGCTCCTTTAGCAACGCTGGGTAACCTACCAGGGCAAGAGAGGTTCAAGCTTTAAGCTTACTGCCCTGCTCTTGACCCCTGAGGCAAGAAGGCGAGGCAGCGTGGCTGTTAGACTGTGGAAACAAACAGACCCCAAAGTCTCAGTTTATTTCCTGCCTATGCAATAATACAATACAAGGGTTTCAGTTCAGCAATTTTCTTCCATGTTATGACTTAGGGACCTGGGCTCTTCCACACCGTGGCTCTGTTGTTCCCTGGAGCCCCATCTGTCATCTGCATTCAGCTGGCAGAAGAGGAGAGTGTGCAGAAGGCTCTCTCTGCCCACAGGTGACACTCAAAACCAAAGTTCATACTCCACTGGCAAGAACGAGTCACATGGCTCCCGCCCCCGGACAAGGAGGTTAGGAAATGTGGAATATAAATTGGCGGGAGCAGCCAGCCATCTCTGCCACAAAGGTACAGTTGTCAAGAATGCCAGTTCTAGAGCCCAACGGACCTGAATCCAGACCCCAGTTCTACCACTCACTAGCCATGTAGACAGGGGCACGTTATGTCACCTTTGAGACGCTTTCCTCCTCTGTAAAATGGGGATAACGGAAGAATCTGTCTCACAGGTTTGTCATGGGGTTCAAGCAAGATGATGCAAGCACAACTCCCGTCACAGCGCCCAGCACTTAGTGAGCCATCAGCAAACGGTGTTTTCATTATTAACTGTGAAGAAATGCCACCATCTCAGTGAGATGTGAAAGTTTCCTTCGGTTTGAAAGAAACAGAGGCATATACAAGTTTTTTCAGTTAATTTGAATTTTTTAAAGAGATAAAAGGAAACAAGAAACAGCAGGAAAAAACCTGAGCTAGAACGTCACATAGGTGATGAAAAGGACTCGAATTGGGGACAGTATTCCTGGAAGCTCAGGAGTACCTCTCAGGAGGGACTTTGGCTGCCCTACCCACAAGACTCACCTCCTCACTGGTCCCGCATCTTTCTTTCCTGCTGCTTCTGATGGTCTCTCTGTTCTTCTCAGCACCTCCTGGTTTCTTCTTCCTCACTACTTGTGTGAGCTGTCCTCTGTGTATCTTGGCTTCTTTACCATTGTGTTTTCTGCAAGCCTCTGTCTATGTCTGTGTTCAGACACCCTGAGAGGATCTGTTGGGTAGCCCTTACCCAATAAAGGGCACCCATCACTGGTCAGAACCCAGAGCCAGTCCACCTAGGCTATCAATGGCTTTTTATGGTGCCTACAGTGAATCTCTGACTCAATCATCTATGTCTTTGGCAGTGGGAATATATCATACAAACACGGTGTCCTGGTGTAAGAAAATGTTTCATGCTTCCTCGTATAGAAAGGAAGAAACTGTGGTTGGAGCCAGCACTCAGAGAATGAAAATAGGACAAATCATGAACATTTTCCCTGGTGAAAATCTTCAAATGTATTACCTGCCTTCAATTTGCTGTGGATTAACTTGGTTTCTCAAATCTTATGAATGAATGCTTAATAGTGAAGTATTCAGTCAATTCACTTAACTGGTATCCCTGGTTGAAGTTTGTCTACATTTATCCATCTTCCATACTGCCATTAGAGTTCTGTCCCCATATGAATCTGATTATTTTACTTTCCTGCTTAAAAATCTAAATTGCTTTTTTTCTACCTATGAGTTAAGCTCCAACTTCTTAGCCTGGTATATCAGGCCTTCTAGATGCTGATACCGTCCCCTCCACCATCCTTCCACGAAGGCCTCAACACGCTGGATTTTCTCCATTCTCTTTCACACTTTTGTGACCACGTATATGCTGTTCTCTGCTAGGAATTCTGTTCCCCACCTCATCACCACCTGGCAAATGCCCATTTCTCCTTCAAGGCCCACTCACCTGACCCCTTTTCTCTGAAGCTTTCCCTGGAGCTGCCAGTCTCCGCCTTCTCTCACCACCACCACACCCCTATGCCTGGGTGAAATCAGCTACCCCTTTTCCTGATTCCGATAGCATGTAAACACACCTCTATGGTGGTGTTTATTATCCTACATCCTGGTTTTCCAAGAGTCAGTCTCCCAGGCACAGCTGTGAGCCTCAAAAGCAGAGAACATGTCTGATTCATCTTTTACATTCCCAGGGCCCAAGAGAGAATCCTTCTCATTTAGCACGCAATACCCAGAAATGTTGGATTTTGTTGGAATTCAAAACGCTGACATCACAGAGGAATCTGGAATCTGGAAAAAGAAATCCACTCATTCTCTTGTTGTGTTTCTCATTATGCAGGATCTTTACTTCTCAAGGGTTATTTTACGGTGGACCACATGCAATCTACTTCATAGAGTATGAAAGAGAAATAAGTCTACATCTTCTATAAAGTTACATGTTGCCAGCTTCGATTCTTATTTAAGATCCAGGAAAAGTGTACGATGTTTTATAAGTCATATGATTCTCAAACATCCTCTCTTATGCTTTTTCTCTTAATATATGTGTCATCATCTGGGGAGCAATGAAGTCACCAAGGTACGTCAACTGGAGACGAGGACTGAAATGATGAAATGTCTCATTCTCCACATGTGGACACAGACCCTCTCTGGGCTTTTGAAAACTAACCTCTCATTACCAGACCTCCTTTCTGCAGAGGGACACTTCTACTTTGGACTGTTTCAGAGGAGTTGGCATTTGGTAATGTGTGTGGGGCAAGTATGGTTGTCGAAATGGTAGGAGGGTGCTTCTGGCATTTAGTGGGTGGGAGACAGGAATGCCAGATACCTTGCAATGCATGATCAGTCATGAAAATCGAATATTGTTCCACCAACAATAATAACCCTGCAGCTGAGAACCACTGAGTTAAAGGATATGTTAAGCCCTTAGTTGAGAACCATTGAGTTAACCATTCATATGTTTCTTATTTTTATTTATTTATTTATTTTTGGTTGCATTGGGTCTTCATTGCTGCACGCAGGCTTTCTCTAGTTGTGGTGAGCGGGGGTTACTCTTCGCTGCGGTGTGTGGGCTTCTCACTGCGGTGGCTTCTGTTGCAGAGCACGGGCTCCAGGGTGCGCAGGCTTCAGTAGTTGTGGCACGTGGGCTCAGCCGTTGTGACTCGTGGGCTCCAGAGCACAGGCTCAGCAGCTGTGGCACATGGGCCCAGTTGCTCCGCAGCATGTGGGATCTTCCCGGACCAGGGAGCAAACCCGTGTCCCCTGCATTGGTAGGCGGATACTTAACCATTGCGCCACCAGGGAAGTCCCAACGATTCCTATGTTTAAGTCTTCTTTTTTTTAGGTGAGATGCGAACAAATCATAAAAATCCAAAAGGAAGCTCCTGCCTCAGTTTAAAGACCTTTGATTTAAAGAAATTAATATTACTTTTCTTCTATGTGCTAAATATGGGCTTATATCACATTCACTGGAAACAGGAGACTCCTAAAAGAACCAACAGAGAAAGCATTTAGCATGCCCTCTTGCTTGTGAATATAAGACAGAATAGCAGAATAAAACGGCCCTTCCTTTGAAATGCATTTAATTTAATTAAACACCAGATTAAAGGTAAGACAGTCTCATCCTTATTACAAAATAACCTGCAGAGTGAAAACTGAAACATGCACAATTTCATTAACCTTCCATTCATAAAGCAAAATGTAAGGAGAATGCCATTTTAACATCCAGCTGAACAAGGCTATTTCCATGCCTTAAGTGTGCTTTGTGCATTAGCATTATTTGTCAGTGTGCCTACAGGGAATGGTGTGGAGGAAAAAATCCCAGTGCAACAAAGCATTTAGAAATATGTATCCTCTTAATCATCTATTTTTTGAATGAAGATATTTCCTTTTCATACAGTGTTTTGTTTGCATTGTTAAACATTCTTTTTATTGAAGTATAGTTAATATACAATATTATGTTAGTTTCAGGTGTACAACATAGCGATCTGACAATCAAATACATTATGAAATGATCATCACAACAAGTCTGGTAACCATCTGACACCATATAAAATTACTACAGTGTGATTGACTGTATCCCTTATTACTTGGTTAAATATTCTTAGCAGCATATGAAAAAGCATGTCAGTTGTGGCTTAGTGATATTTATCAAATTTGGGGTCTCTGTTAAATCTTGACCCAGGGTGTGCAGAATCATAGAACTTTACAACCTCAGCATTTCAAAAACCCAAGAGATCATTGAGTCCAGTTCCCTATTTTGCAGATGAGAAAACTGAGGCTCAGGGAGATGAGGGACAGTGGAGGTGATGGTTCTCTGCAGGGCCAGGGAGAAACAAGAGTGGATCTGGGTAGGTTTGCTTTGTGAGCTCTCAGCATCTTCCAGTTACAGACTGTCTTTAGTGAACCTCTAATTATTTTCTGAATAGATAACAGCACTTCAAAACCTTGCTCATTTTACATCCTTTTTTAGCTGTTAGTACCAATACAATGAGCTCATGACCAAAAAGGAGAAAGAGAAATTGGGGCAAAACCAAACAACCACAATTTATAAAACTGTGAAACATAACCACCTAACATTTGAAACACACGTCATATTTCATTAAAATGTTGTGCTGCATTCAACTTCAGTCATTGCAGAAAGATGTAACATCATTTACCTTCTCTGGCTCTAACGGGTTGGCACCAGGCAAGCAAGTCCTTTGGCACCCATCTCTTCCCCCCCGCCCCCACATGTCATTTGCAAACGAATTGTATACCTAACATCTGCTTTGTGCAAGTGAATTTTAAATCCAGGAAACAATACAGTATATTTTAGTATATTATAACAATAAGGTTCAAGTGGATCTAACGTAGCAATTTGGAAGTCTCTTCAAGCTTATTAAAATGAGATTCTACTCAAGTTTACAAGCAGGTACAATAACACTTGGGATGTGACTATATCTTGCATTTGAGAGGCTTTTTTCAAGTACATGTAAAGCATATTGCTTGTGTAATATTCTCTTTTTCTTTCCAGATTTTTATTTTATGACCACTGACACCGGAACAAATGTCCTTCTTTGACAGGTACTAGTGTAGCATTTTGGTAATTAGCTTAAAATACAGCTGATTTGTCCTCCTGCTGCTTTCCCCCAAGGCGACCAATATCTGGAAGTTTGTTTTAAAGCCATTTAACAAGCAGGAAGAGCCATACCTGTTGCATCTGATTTCCTCCCCATTAAATCAGGATGAATAATTTAATAAGAACTGCTCATGCATAGACACTCCAGTGATTGGTTGAAAGATAAGACTACCAGGCTGCTGGCATTTTTGTTATTTCTGGCTGGTCTTGTCCAGAAGCTTGTTTTTCTTCCCCAGAGGCAGTAAGCCAAATGACCCTGTGACCTCAGACTTTTACCTACGCCCTTAGTGCACTAGGACCTTTCCCCTATGACAAAGGCCATTGTTCCTTTTGCAACCATGGCAGGCACTTTTGGTTGGCTATGTAACTGACTTTCACAGCCCCTATCTTGCTATGGGTTGAAGTAGGCAGATACTTGTATTCCCAGCCTCCCTTGCAGCCATGGTGGTCATGTGACCCAGGTGTAAACCATGGAGCATAAGGTAAGGTTGCTGAGGGGATTCTGGAAAATCTCTTCTTCCCTAATTGGGAGCTAGTTTGACACTGTAAGGTCTCTGGAGACAAACTGTCAGAGGGTGAGTCCCAGCTCTACCACTTCTTATCTGTGTGACCCTGATAAAGTTAATTGTACTCTCTTTGGTTTCTCCTGTGCTTTGGTTTGGTTTGCTTTGGTTTTTCTTATCTGCTGTAGAATTAAAGGAGTTAACACATAGAAATTACTTAGGCTAGTCCCTGAAATATAGTAAACGTTTAAAAATGTTAGTTATGATTATAATTAATAAACGATAGAAGGCACACGAAGAACATCTCTGCTAATAGCTGCCTTTGGAAGTGGCTTTGTGAGGTCACAATGCCTGGCGTTACGGCAGCCATTTTGTGATCCTGAGGGGAAGGTCAAGAGAATCGCAAAGACTCTGACTCAGAACCCTTGAGTTCTGAAGATGCTGACACAAACCTGGAAAGCTTAGCTCAAGGTTTTCTTAAGTAAACAATAGACATTCTCATAGTGGATTTTCTGTTACTATCTACTGAACAATTCCATCTAATACTGTCACTACTTAATCCAGGGTTTAAGCCCTACCATCTCTGCCTCCAGCTGTTCTTCTGGCTTTGTTCACCATGTACTGCTTCCTCCTCTGGTGGAAATCTTTTAGGAGAGTCCCTCCTGACAGTCTGAGACTGACTTTCTTGAATCCTCTCTGGGAGCTCTCTTAAATTGACTGTGGGCTTGATAACAGCCTCCTGTGAGGGAATTAGGGTTTAATTGGGGAGGGGGAGTTATTAACCCATTACTCTACTTCATCTGAGCAAGATGGAGCTGTAAAATACACAGGCCCTCCTGCCTCCTGCAGGGCTGGCCACTGCATGCAAACATCTCAATAAGTCGCAGGGGTCCCAATCTGGCAACTCACAGGCTGTGTCTGAGGTGGCCTAGGGGTTTCTGCAATCTTTAGGCACCATGGCATGTAGGCTCTGATGGGAATTCAAGACCACCACATGTGTGGACATGGAGGGGAGAACTGAGCGGCCTCTGAATATCACATGGTGCTTCTTTGCCAAGATCACTATAAAGCTGCCCCACCTCTTCTCCCTCATTGCAGTTATGTTTCTTCTGGCAAAGTTTGTTCTCCACACTTCCTTGTTTTCCAGACCACTCCTGGGAAGACTATTATGAAAAACATTGAAGGCAATGATATTGTAGAATGACAGAGGAAGGAAGAAATACAGAAGTAGAAGCTCTGGGACTCACTCTTCTCTAGATAATCAGTTTCTTGCTGGGTGCCTTATATCTCTGTTTCTATATCCAACTTTGATGATAAGCCCCTAAGGATTTCTTTCAGTCTGTACATCGCTGAAAGTACTGCAAAATCACAGTAAAAGCAAGGATAATGAAAAGTGGGTCACTTTGTAGCCCACCTGCGTTCTGGGATTAAATCCAGCTCAGGTCAGGAACGAGCCGTAAGACTCAGTTTCTGTCACTTAACATGGGGCCTCAGTGAAATTATTTTCAATATTTCCAGTGCATTTATAGATGATTTTTCTATCACATAAAAGTCGGAATGAGAAGGAAGTTTCTCTGGGGAAATTTAGAAGAAAAGCACATTCATCTATTGCAGGAATCTGTTTTCATTTTTTAAGCATATGGGGGTATTTGTTTTTTAGCTAAACCCACAAGGTGTTATGTGTAAGGATCAACACATTGCCATGGGCTACATTCTTAGAAGATACTGGACCCTCCGGAAGCCAACATAAATGGTTTAGGTTGTTAAGGTACGAGTTGATGAATTGCCCCAGTGCTTCAGCACCCTGTGTCCTGCTAACTCCCAGGATGTGCTTACTTGAGGGAATAGTTTGATGCAATGTACATGTAACAGATGTACTGCCATGCACATCTTGGGATGACCCAGAGTTGGACAGGGACCTGGGTTTGTAGAACTGCCAGACATAGAGGAAGCTCCTTCATGGCTTTTCCACTCCACACTGTCAGACTTGCCTAAGCCCCCTCTCCAGCTAAACAAGCCATTCCCCCGCCCCCCAGTGCTTCCTGAGTCCTTAATCCTTTTACTGAGAAGCCAGAAAAAGAGGTCAGTGCAGATGGGTGTTGAAAAGAAAAACCCTGGGTCTCTTTTAAACAAGAAAAGCAGAGCATTTCTGAATTCTGGCTCCAACACAGAAAAACCCTGTCTCTAAGTCCCTGCTCATGATGACTGCCTGCGGACTTGCTGGAAAATATTCTTGCTGATATTAATTGCCGTGATCATGTATCCCGGGGAAGCACTTTGAAAGTACTCAGAGCCAGTTTTTTGGAAGCAAGTAGGCCAAGCAGTCTACTATGCATTGAGTTTAATGAGAGGAAAAAAAAAATCTATATATCTATCTGAAGACTTTAAGATCTATAGTCCTAGGTGTGTGCCTAGCACTACGCCAAGCCCCCAGGAATGCAGAAGATTCAGAAGACAGGTTTCTTATGTTCCAAGAACTTAGACACAGGAAGTGAGACACGATCATCCCATAGTTAAACAACTGACAGTTAAACAGTTAAGTGCTCAACTGTGTGGGAATAAGTAGAGCTGTGCCAGGTGGCCATTGGAGAGCCCTGCGCCTGAAGCTTTACAGCTTTCCTGTACCTTTACAGGAACACTTTGTGGAGAAGCCACACACCCAGTGGCTGGTGCCATGTCAGGAAGATGAAGTTAGAAAGGATTGAGATGGGGCAACTTGTTTTTATCCACAAAGGGTATCTGTGTGGGTCAGGAATGCAATCAGACAACTTATGTTGGTCTGACTCAAAATTTGTACTTAGTTCAAGGTCTGATTTATAGCTTCAAACACATTTACCTATAAACACAAAGACACTGCAAAATGACTCGAGTCTTTAAAGAGTTGAGAGCTGGTTTTACTATGGCATGTGGCGACGTAAGAAATGTTTGATGGCTCTTTCTTACTACAAAGATGACAAGTCAGGACTTTATGTTTCCAGGAAACGCACATTCACGGCTTTAGTCACCTCCTTGCTAGAAAGACAATAGGAGGAGGAACTGAATTCATTCCATCCACGTGTATCACTTTGCCTTGATTCCCAAAGTAATGAATGAGTTTTTAAGCAGCAGTTGCTGAATTCTTTGCTTTGTCCTGACCTGCAGACTATTTAAGAAGGAAAGCAAGCCAGGGAAGTATTTAGGGGGAAGAGTGCCTGCAATTTACTTTGAAATGCATCAAAAACTAAAATGGATTATTGGGTTGGATAGAGGGATGGATAGATATGTAGACATGTCATAAGGCAAGTATAGTGAAATATTAATGGAAGAAATCTAGGTGGTAGGTATAAGCACGTTCATGTAAAATTTTTTTAACTTTCAACTTTATTATTAAACAGTTTATAATAATATTGTGGTAAAAAACTGAGTCAAGGTTTTGCTTTGCTTTTTTAATTTTCTTGCCCTTTCTTCTAATAGTTAAAGATCATTATCTGAAAGGACACAGAAAGAAGATAGCTTGGACTAAGTCCTAGACATAATGAAAAGTAAGAATTGTATATGTGATTTTTTTAAGGAACCCTCAAATCTATCTATAGCAGCCAAGTATTGATGCCAGAAATTCTACCATTACAAACATGGTCTTCTGAGTTTAGGGATTGTTCTATATAAACCTCCTGGGGTGCTAGGAGGACTACCAGATTAAACTCTATTAGTTATTAACATTCAACTGCAAATCTTTTTTTTTTTTTTTTTGGCGG
This sequence comes from Aethalodelphis obliquidens, assembly GCF_003676395.1. Classification (NCBI taxonomy): domain Eukaryota; kingdom Metazoa; phylum Chordata; class Mammalia; order Artiodactyla; family Delphinidae; genus Aethalodelphis; species Aethalodelphis obliquidens. The sequence goes on along the minus strand of NW_020837954.1, from coordinate 8,628,224 downwards.
TACGCGGGCCTCTCACTGTTGTGGCCTCTCCCGTTGCGGAGCACAGGCTCCGGACGCGCAGGCTCAGCAGCCATGGCTCACGGGCCCAGCCGCTCCGCGGCATGTGGGATCCTCCCAGACCGGGGCACGAACCCGTGTCCCCTGCATCGGCAGGCGGACTCGCAACCACTGCGCCACCAGGGAAGCCCCTCAACTGCAAATCTTAAGTGACCGCTTCCAAATAATATGTAGCTAAAAATGTTGGGATAAGGGAGAGAGAAAAGAAAACATAAGCACTGAAGGTTTTAGGACATGAGTGCAAGATGCTGAAAATATATCTGCAGAGGCATTAAAGATCAATTTCACCTTCTTAGAAGGTTACCCTGGGCCAACCCAAATCTGATACTAGTGTTTGCTGCTCTTGAATTCTATATAAAAATATCCTGAAACTCCAAAGGAAGTACCCCATGGCAATTTTAAAAGGCTTATAAACTGCCCTTCTATAGCTCTTGCTACCTGACACCAAGGACTCAAGTCTAAATCTCAGCCCCACTGGGGACACTTGGTACAGTGGACTGTTCATCTATGGTTGGGCTTAAATTTTGACTTATCTTTCCTCCATGGAGGAGGATGATTTCTTTTGTATAGTTATCTATTTTTCTATCATCAGATACATTTTCTTAGCCTGGTTTCTTTAGAAAGCAGAGCCTGAGGCAAGGGTTCATGTGCTACTATATCGTTAGGGAGGGTACACCAAGGATCAGGAGTGAAGGACAAGGGAAGTAAGGCAGAAAAGGAGATAGAACCCATACAAGGAAGTACACAGTATACAAGTACACAGACCAGCTGTGTACTGAGCTGACGACCACTGAGCACAACTGATTGTTTGATATCACAGGACCATCTTCCATGGAGCCATGTAAACAATGTCTCAGCAATGTACCTCTAGGGAAGAGTAGGGGAAGAATTTATCCCCTGCTCTCACAGTCCATTGGTCAAAAGTTTCACTCCATAGAGTTAATTCTCCTGCACACCCAGGTGTACAAGTGTGAGGGTTGCTGTGAATGTCTACGTCTATGTCTTGGTATCAAAGAAGTCCCAGAGTAACAGGCAAATGGTGTACAGCATGCACGTGAGGCAAAGCGTGGTCAGGTTGTGCCTTTGTGACACTGCTTGACAGCTGGAACTGAGAGATCTAAAGTGGTGGATAAGAACGGTCTAGTACAGCCCACCCCTGTACCAAGCAGCCCACTGTGCCCTCTGTCATCTGGCTCACTTAGTTTACTCTGGAACCTCTGTTTTCCTAAGAGCAAGATGCTCTCACTTTTTCTCCCTGAAGGGGAGGTCTAAATCTAATCAGTCACAGCATTTCCCTCAAGGTGGTGGCAGCTGAAATTTTCAAAAAGCTCTAAAGCAAGAGGGTTAATGATATGAGATGTAGCACTACAGTTGCAGCTGGTCCTAAGGCTATAATTGACATTCACCATCCCCCTCTTCCACCTCCGGTTTTAGATTTCTATCACATTGGCCAGCACTTTGCCACTGATCTGCATTGCTTGCCTAGTAGCATAATCAAGATCTACACTCCCAAGGGATCTGAGGTTTTTATTGCTTTGCCCTTGGGCTGTGATTGCTGTCATTACCCATTTTCTATCGATGCAACAAAATACATCTTCATGAATCCTGTGGGTTTCAGAAGTACTCTTCCCTGTTCACACTGCGCAGAACAACCCCAGCTCCTCTTCCTTTGCTTGCTGATCCACCAGCATAAGGAGCCCAAAGTGAGCCAGTTGTAGTTGCCGTTCAAGTTCAAGGGAAACCTCTGAATACCAGGGCCTCTAAACTTGGACAATTCTGTTTGTGGGAACGTAAAATAGATTCACTAAGAAGGTTTCTGGAACTGATAAGACAGGCCATGCCTCCTTCCCAGACCCATGTGTTCTAACTACTGGGAACATAACACCATGTATTGGCTGCTGGTGCAACACATATATTATACGCCCAGAGGAAAGAGCTCCAACTTTGCAGGGTGTTTTCTCCAAGGTGACAACTTAGCTGAGACTTTACTAGCCTATTCCACCATTCTATGAGACTGGCTGCCTCTGGATGACAGGGTACATGGTAGACCCTGTAGTTAGGTGCCTATTGTCACACCTCTTTTGCTGTTGCTGTAAAATGGGTCTCTTGGTCTTATGCAATGTTGTAAGGGCTACTACATCAATATATCAGGCATTCTGAAAGGCCTCAGATGGTTATATCGGTGGAGGCACTACGGGAAGGGAAAACAAACCCATATGCAGAGTAGGTATCAGCCCTGAAGTGCTGCCCATCAGGGTAGAAGGGACCAATATGATTGCCCTGCCATGACGTAGCCAGCTGCCTCACTGAAGAATGGTGTCATAGCAAGGAATCAACACTGGTCTCTGCTTCTGCCAAGAAGCCTTGAGCAGCCTTGGTAAGGGGGAGCCCATACTTTGGGCCCATGCACAGGCTCCTTGCTACCTTGGCCACACTGTTTACAGGATCACTGCTCAAGCACTGGGTAGCTGACGAGAGACACTGGCTTATATCCACAGGATAAATCAGTGGTCCTCCTGGTTATTGAAATCCTCCTCTGTGGTGGATACTCTTTGGTGATCATTAATATGAGACACAAAGATCTGCACACTTTGTGCCCAGTCACATAGGCCAAGCTATGTGTCTCTTCTCCACACCTCCTTGCTCCACCTGAAGGGACCATCCTCCAAGAACGTGCATAAACTGCACCTCAAAGATTGTATGTTGTGCAGGGATGGGAGAGAAAGACGGAAGAATTTCTCCACCGTTGGTGGAGAACTCCCATTTCCCACTGGTCAAAGGTATGACCCATGGGATTGCTAACTCTCTTGCACTTCTAGGTTGTTGCTCATGCATGGGCACCTGGGGGGTGGGGGTCCCACACCTTTGTGTCAATAGGGAAGCACCAGGAAGGTGAACAGCTTACAGTGCAGTCATGAGGGTAGACAGTGTCAGGTGGCAGCTGTGTGAAGCCCACTGGAGTCCATGCAGAGCTGGCTACTTCTGAAGCAGCTGGAACAAGCAGGTGAGGCTGAGAATAACTGAAGTAGAACATGACGTGTTTGATACACCCCTCAAAAAAGCACATTTCCAAAGAAGTGTGACCCAACTGTTTCCAGGCTATAGGAATCAATGAACCAATTTTGTCCTTAATATGGAATTTTACTGGCTTGTGTAGGACTCCATCTGCATTATTCCCTCTCCACAGCCCCTCACCCTGTAGGTGTTCTTGGGAATCCGGGGAATGTCTCAGATGTGTTTGAGACTCCATCGGGCAGTGCTCACTGTGATGACCACACCTCTGTTTGCATCCCGTCCCACCTTTGGCAGCCATGGCCGCTGCAGGCTAACAGCCCTGCCAATGCCGATGCTCTGCTTGGGGGGCACAGCATGGCCAAGCGCCCTGGCCACACAGAAAGGAGATGGTGTTCTTCCTTGTGTTAAGCTCTGTTGGGGGAGAGGCCTCACGCTGCAGTGGAGTTGTCTGGGCTCTGTGGTGTTACACTTCGGTGACACTGCTTTTCCAGTTTTATTTATTCTTCTCTCTAGGGCTAGCATACAACACTGAGATAATTGGGCCAGGGTGGCTTCAAATAATGGCCTCTGTGCTCAACCAAGACTCATTACTCTTCGATCCTTAAGTTCTCTTGCTAAGTCCAGCTTCCTGTGCCAGAATTTTTCTTCCCCTAAGAGGTTTTCTCCCAGGGACTGTACAGCTCTTGCACTTTAGTATTTGATACATCTTTCTCTTCCAAATCCCTTTCCTGCAGTTTGCTAAAGGACTCAGTTCAAATTCTTTGCCTAGGAGGTTCCTGAAGATTCTTGTAAACCAGGACTACTGAGGGCTGGGAGATACTATTTGCCCAATTCCTCTCACTAGTCATATCTGACCCTTAGCTCTTGCCCATCCCTTAGGGCTCCCTAATCCTTAGGAAAGGAGAACAGAGCAAACATCTCCTACACACACACTATCAGGTTAGTGATTTAAAGGTTTAAGTTGGAAGCCGTTAAAGAAAAACTCCTATTAAATATTTACAAAGCTTGTACCTGCATAGCATCCTCTGCCACCATGCTCCCTTTGCCGACCACTTCCTTGTTGGTTTTTGGTACCCCTTGAGTTAAAATATTTGAGCTCTTCTGCAATACACAGAGACCACGAAGCCTGATAAAAGCCTCAGGGAAGCAGAGCAGTGTTTACAGGAAAACATGCAGTGGACACCCTCCATGCCAGGGCTCCAGTCATCACCCACTATCGCCACCTGTCAGGAGCTGGAACTCTGGATGAGCCCAGATCAAGGGAAAGTCCATCATCCCCTGTAAAGTTATCAGGATCCCAGACCCTGTCTTCTCAGACTTTGGGTGGGAACTTCCCCTTTACGTTTCCATCGTTCCTTGGACAAAGGAAGTCCAAAGGACTTTGTCCAAAGGACAAAGGCTGGCATTGTATGCCAGCCACGATTCAAGTTAGTCAATTCAAACCTGGCTGACACAGTATTGATGCTGCAGGTAGGCACACCCTGGATTAGCTGTCTTCAGCTGAAATACTCATGCAAATAATCACTTCAAAATGTGTGGGCAGGGCAGGTCCTGAGACATATTCCAAGATGCTGCTAATGTTTTACTGGGCTGTCACTTTGTGGTGGCTTCTTAAGTGCAGGAATCTTGGTGTCATCTTCCTTTGGACAGCATCAGGCACACAGTTGGTGTTAAAAATGCTTATTAAGTAACTGGATGAAAGAATTAAACGTAGAAATAATTACTTGAAATAATGCCATGAGCTGGGGAGCTGTACTTTTTTTGATGATAGAGCAATTTTCATTATAAGAAACTTTGAAAGAGAATCAATATATAACCCATTTGAATGTTTGTCTAGACATTGATAAACATGGACTAACGCAGCATCAGAATTCCAATGTGCAAGAATATATAAAGAGTAGAGCTCTGTCTTATTTGCTATTTCACATGTACATACTCGTGCTTTAATAAGTTAGAACATTAGGGCTGGAAGAGACCCATCAAATTTAAAAGCTGAAGTCTGAAGAAATGAAGTGACTTGCCCAAGGTCACACATTAGTTAGTAGCAGATTCTGGACTAGGACCCAGATGTCCTAACTCCCATTAGACATTTTCCCCCTCTATTCCCTGCTCAGTTATCATGCCCTCTCCTTAGCTGTACTTTTGTCACCATGTCACATGAACAATTCCCCATTTAATTTTGAAGTCCCCTGTTCCAGAGGTGAGCCAGTCCCTCTCTTCGAAAAAGGCTGCTGAAAGCAGTAATTATACCACCAGATTTTAGTCATTCTCTTTCTTAATGACATCTCTGATTAATTGGCGGAAACACTTCTGTCTGAAATATCTCCAAGTCAGCAGCACCTCCTCATTTCACTAGCTATGCTAATTTGAGGGAGAAAATATTGTAGAAACAATTTGGTTAGAAATGCCATGATTTTCTCTTCTTTGCCTCTTACCCACTTGTCTCTCTATCTCTCTGTGTCTCTGTCTCTGTCTTTCTCTGTCTCTCTCACACACACACACACATGCACGCATGCACATACACACAGATTATTTCCTGTACCCAAAGGGCTGCAAAAGAGCCTGAGAAGTTATCTAGTTTGTTCACCTTAGACATGATCACACCTGTACATCCCAGATGTAAGCAAATCTGACTGTTTATACAGAGGACTCCTCCCTCGGGAATGCCCTTCAGTAATTCTTGCTAAGTGTGAACCCTGTAGGAGTACACACCACACACAGGCACACCGTGGGCAGCACAGGAGACCAGAGGACCCCCACTGCCCTTGGAGGCCCATCAAAGGCAGTGCAGATGGAGAAGGGTACAAAGTTACCCACAGCTCCATTTCCTATATGCATGATGCTGGGCTCTTTATTAAGGACCTTTTCCTGGGACACATGCTCCAATAGTCACTCCCTTCTAAATGGACACACCTGAGGTGTGGCAGAGATCTTGTACCTCGTGCAAGATTCTCTGGATTTAGCGTACCACCTCCTCAGCAGGAAGTCCTTCCTAACCTAACCCTCATTGCAAAGGCCATTCCTATCACTTCTCGTTGACCACTGCAAAGATATAGAACAGCAAGTGACCCCCTCTGTGTCACTGTTGACTCTTAGTTCTCTCCAGGCTTAATCACCATCCCATGAGAGGCACATCTAGCCTCTTACTGGATGCTGGCAGATTGCTGTGAAATCCATCAAACAGATTTTTACTGACAGTGTCCTATGTTCTGAGCTCTTAGTATACAAACCCTGAAAATGAAACTTCTGATAAAGTGAGAAAGATGATATTATTAATGATAACGGTGATAATGATTAGTATATGCCAGGTCCTTTACTAACTTACTACATCTTCCCTATGAAGTGTTATTACCTCTAATTTTTATGCATGAGGAAGCCAAGCATCAGGTAGGTTAAGTAACTTGCCCAACGTCACACAGCTAATCGGTGAAAGAGCCAAACAGCCTTTCTCCAAAGTCTGTGGTGCAACCACTGTGAAAATGTAGACAATTTCAGTAGAAGGTAACAAGAACTATAAAGGAGTTTGTATACGATACCTGGGGAGCACAGAGGAGTCACCTAACTTGGGCTGAGGAATTACAGAAGACTTCCTGGAGGAGATGGTTTCTGAGCAGCCTCTGACCCCCAATTCCTAGTCCAGAGGCAGGGTCACTAATGCAGTCACAAAGGGTCGTCACCTCCTTCACCTCTATGGAGGCCTGTCCAGCCTCCAGTCCCTTTTCCTCCTCCATATCTTGGCTGGATGTGATTGGCCCAAACTGTTGTTCCTAGTCCCACACTCTTATTCAGAGGGAGTTTATCCTTCTTATGCTTCTGCACCTCCCCCCAGCTCCAACTCTCTTGCTCAATGCCTTACAGTCTAAAGCAAGTAAGAGAATTGGATGCTGCCTCCCTTTCACCATTAAGTGAACCCTGGTGGCAGGCGAGGAGAATTAATGCATTGAATCCGAATATATCTGGGATGGAGTGACTCCATAACAAACTCATTGTGTCATACTTGAACAATATAAGGATTCTTTCCTTCTCTCCGAGATCCCACAGCTGCAACATTTCTGTGCTGCTTTGCAGACTCTTATCAGGGCTTTAATGAAGTATAGTTGGTTTGAAGTAAAGTCTGTTGGTTCTCATGAAAAGAATTATATTTTGTTCTTGCACTGCATATTCAGCTTTAAACCAGGACTCAGGGCTCATTACTCAGAAAACAGTAATCGATTTTTATCCCCAAATATTAATTGTGCTGCTGTATTTTCCCCTGGTAGGAGGATGAGCTCATTATCGAGAAGGGTTTGCCCATAGGAAACAATTGGTTACAATGATCTAGAAACCAGTTGCTCAAAGGGTTTGAAAGGGCCAGACACTGCTATGCTGAAGGGGGCTTTGGCTGGGAAAAAGGAAACTAATTACCACACATAATCCTAGTGACATTCCAAGGAAAACCAGTATGGCCATTGGGATGTTTGCAACATTTGTAAAAGGCTCTGGTTGCACTTTTTTTGTAGCAATAATCACTGATTATGAACACAGAGCTGGGGAATAACACAAGGGCTTTTTAGTCCATCTTCTAATCTTCGATTAAGCCTATGTGTCAGATGAGCAAGGCTATCTCTCAGTTTAAAGATTGCCGAGAGCTTTAATCTCAGGGATGGGGCACATAGTAGCTGCTCAGTAAATATCTGTTGAATGAATAAACAAATCTGAATGCCTGTTCTGGCTTTCCTGGACCTCACAGGAGTGATTTTCAGCCAAGCTTCCTATTGTAGATTCCAGAAGCAATCTAGTTTTTCCAATCATGACTCTGGAAGGTACAGTAAGCATGTTTTAGAAGGGGAAAGGAAGAAGGGAAGAAGGGAAGAAAGGGAGGAAAAGAAAGAAAGAAAGAAAAGAGAGAAAGAAGGAAAGAAAAAAAGAAAGAAGAAAGAAATAAAGAAAGAAAGAGAAAGAAAGAAAAGCTCGCTTGTTCTCAGGAGGAGAGACAAAGGGTAAAAAAAAAAAGGAGGACGTAGGGAAGCAGGAAGGACAGTGGAGCATATAGGAGGAAGGAAGTGCAGTGAAGTAGCCAGACTGGAGGGAAGAGGAGGAAGGCTTGGGAGTTGGCATCTAGTAAAGCAGTTAATGGCCTAATAGCAGCTTCTGAGAGCTCTGAGTTAATGGAAAACAAGTGATATGACCTGGTAGTCTCCATAAATGGGAGGCAGAAATAGCCCCCTGGGAAGAGTCTGTGTCTGTGGTGGTATAACGGACTGAATAAAACATTTAAGATAGCAAGAAAGAAAGAGGGAGGGAGGAAAAAAACTCTCCCAGTTAAGAAATCTATAGTTTTCCTGAAACTGTAAGTTCACTTTCACAGTGATGAGAAAGGCTCTCATTTCCAAAGGAGAGACCCTAAAATTGCCAAGCCCACAGGTTAGAGTGCTGTTTGTGAGGAAAGGAAGCCTGCTTATGCCAGAAAGCAGACTTAACTTGTTCAGATAGTTCAGATATGAACTCTTTCCCTGTGGGAAATCTGGCCCACTTCGTTGCCTTTTTTTCAGCAGTGAAAGCGCAGAGTCCTAACCACTGGGCCGTCAGGAAGTCCCTTCATCGTTTTCTATATTGGCCAAGGCCAAGATTATGGTTTTACTTGCCCTGCTCAGCAACTTAAAATACTCATTAACAGCAAGTTCTTCATTATGTCTAACCTGTATCTCTCTTGCTTTAATACAAGTTTCCTTTTCCCTCTCTCTGCAGCTTCAGCGGAGGAGACTAATTAGCACCCATCTTCTGTGCAGTACATTCCTTGATACTCTTTACTCTTAGGTTATTCATTAGCCAGCTCCACCCCCTTCTCTCCAGGAAGGCTTTGAACAATAACTAAATAGACAATGAGACCTGCTTCTGCTGCCTTTTCCTAACACATCCTCGTGCGCAGCATCATGAACCAGGCACAGGGAAGAGAATCACAATAAAACGATTTCAGATTGGGAATTAACTGCATATTTCTTTAACGTTTAGCCTAGATTATCACCCCAAAACTGACCACATACTCTTCCAAACAGTTTTATAAGACTCATATAGGGCACGAATTATCACCTCCACATGAGGGAAGAAACCGGAATATGCCGTTCCCCAGCAAGTTATCAGCACAGCCAGGAAAAACCTCCAGTGTCTGAACTTGAACTTTCTTGCCCTGCCCACAGTCCAAAGTATCCTTCATGTCTTCAAGGTAAAAGTCCAGAAAAATCTCAAGGAATTTCCGAGAACCACAGCCACGAAGGGGAGCTTGTTGTTGGTCCCCCTGCGGTTCTAACACTTCCCTGGACCTCCTGATTCATCCTCCCACACCAGGTGTCTCACCCTGAAATTCTCTTTCTCCACCTCAAAAAAAACAAGCCTTGCAGGAAATTCTCTGGCCATTTAATTGCTTCACAATGACAACTTTCTCAAAATTTTCCATTAGCCATCAGTTGCTCTTTAATTTAGAGTGAAGAGAAAGGTCATCATCTTTCTTGCTACTTAAACTAGAGCATGACTCAGAAGAACAAACAGAGAAGAGACGGCACAAATCCCCACATTATTTTTTAATACCCCATGTGGTATTGCAGGCTTCACTCAATAAGATCTAGGACTAAAGTAAGTCTATCTTTCCTTAGGTAACTGTTTACCTTTGCAAAGACTCACAGGATTCTTTCATACAGGACAGACACTCACTCAGCAGGCAAGACTGGCATCCCCTGGGGTCAGGGAAACAGACGGCCAACCCCAAGTCAGAACAGAAGGTTGCAGCTCAGAGTGTGGGCTGACCCCATACTCAGAGAAGGCGGTGGGGACCAAGGGGAGAGGAAAAGGCCCCATTCCCAGCCAACATGCCCTCCCAGCTCAACAGCATCTGTGGAATTCCATCATTAGAGATTCCTTGCCCTTGTCTCCTGGGAGAAGACAACAAACCACACACTGAATCATTAACAAGCCGGTGGGGATTTGTTCATCATATGACTCCCTCTGGAAGCGGGGCTAGGGGCAGCGGGAGCTCTTCCATTCACAGTGCTGCCCAAGCCCCGTCTAAGAGGGTGCGAGCTGGAGCGGGCAGCCCAGTCTTCTCTCCTTGGTCCAGCCAGTGGGTTTTTTTAATTCGTTTTAATTGAAGTATAGGTGATTTACAATGTTGTGTTAGTTTCAGGTGTACAGCAAAGTGATTCAGTTATACATATATTCTTTTTCATACTGAGTAGAGTTCCCTGTGCTATACAGTAGGTCCTTGTTAGTTATCTATTTTACATATGTAGTGTGCATATATTAATCCCAAACTCCTAATTTATCCCTCCCTCCTTCCCCCCTTGGTAACCATAACTTTTTTTTCCTTTGTCTGTAGATCTATTTCTGTTTTGTATACAAGTTCATTTGTATCCTTTTTTTTTTTTAGATTCTACATATAAGCAATATCATATAATATTTGCCAGTGGTTTTTAAGACTCCATAACTTGTTTTGACTCACTGGCCTGCTGGGCTGGCACACCTCTTGCACACACACTTAGAACAGTGCTGCTCTCAGAACAGACCCCTCACAATCTTGATCTGTAGCTCTAGGTTTTCAGCCCAGAGTTTTCCTGGGTATAATGTCAAATTAGGTGAGTAGAATCTCTTTGGTTACCTTGGAAATTCTCTCTGAAAGTAAACGCTTGGTTTCAAAAGGGAAAAAGGAAAGTTGATACCTGCCCAGCTACCTTTTGGGTGAGGGTTGGTAGAGCTACCTTCACAGTGTTAAGTGTTACTAGCCCCCTACCCACTCTGTCCTGAAGAGGCTGCATGGGCTGGGAGCCTCCTTTATACCTCCAATTCCTGATAATACAGTGTCCCATTGGCAACTTCCAAAACACAGGGTATGAACTCTCTCTTCTCGGTTTTAAGGCTGGAATTTCAGAAGTGATTTCAAGTTTGATTGCCCGGTTCTCATTTTCTGTGGATTTTGGCAAGTCAGCTATTCATGACACCATTTTCATCTGCTAGCCCCACCCTTGGTGGGACACATTTCAAACTGAAATAATCCCATCCTGAGCCATGAGATCTCTCGCTTCATTTAAAAAAGTGAGAGAGCCTAGCACTCAGCTGCAGACAAATCTCTAGGTTAAAGAACAGCCATTTTTCGTCAGCTTTAGCAGATATTGTGATTTCCTTGGGACGTTTACCACATGCAAATGTAGTCTCTCTCTCTTGGTGGAATGTCTCCCAGATTTTGCTGGGTGGATCAAGTGGCATTGCCAACTAGAGAGGAGAAAAGTAATGGAATGAGGAACACAGTCATGATTCCTTTCTTCTGCAACCAAGGTTTTTCAAGGAACTGGTCAATTATTCTTCTGGCCTTGGTATGTCTCAAACAGTTGTATTCACATTCTTGTTTTGGGGCAACCTCTTACAATCTCAATTGCCATGGGCAGTTCAGGCAAAATCTCACTTGTGTCTGAATCTAGATTAATTCAGGAACAGGCTAGAATTTTACCAGGATACTTACCTCCACATTCTGTTTTACTTTGGAGACCTGTATTTTTAGGTAGAACTGGAATCTCTCAAGTCTCTCTCACGTGGATTACCCGTGCCAAAGTGGCCATATTATGAAGTTGAGAAGGGATTAGATTTTCCTTTACTTTCATCTCAGTTTCTAACCTATTTTAGGAAAGATGGAAATTACACATCTTCTTTTATGCCCATTATTTCCACTCCAAATGAAAAAGGAAGAAGTTAATGACCAAACATTTTTGATCATCTCTGTCTCAGAACATTTCTTACAGGTTTATCCAGAGAGGACAGAGGCTGTGTTGATTCTGTCTGTGAAAGACCGAGACAAGTGGGTTTAAATAATGCATAGCTTTTCAGTCTCTTAAGGAGGTGGCTATTTGGTTGTTTATCATACTTAAATGACTGAGAATTGGCAGGAACTGACTTTCAGATGACACCAACATGAGAACATAGGACCGAAAGGAGGAGCAGGGGTGGTGGTGGCAGTGCGGAGGGATGACCTTTAAGCAGTTTCATCCCTCTCTCAGCATACGCAGCATTGCTACTCATTTCCACTATGCTCTATTTCTCAAACCAGAATTTACACCTTCCTCCTTCTGGGAAATAGGTAGCCATGTGCCTGATACTGGTAGCCAAGGGATAAAGAAATCCATCTTCCCAGAATACAAACGTTTTCCCCAAAGATTTTGGGGTTGGGACATGTAAAGCAACTTAACTAGTAATTTAAATAGTTTTATATTGAAAAAAAGCAATATATTGAGTATAATATTCTAATATAATTTTAACATGAAAGGAGAGAGTGAAACAAACTCTTCCAACGTCCGTGAGTAGTTTGCTCAATGCCAGGCTTCCAGGGAGTAGCATGTCTGTGCTCTGGCAAGTAGGATGCCTGAGCAGAAACGTTTGAGAAGCACAAGCTGCTGTATTTAACAAAACTACCTACCACATCCGAGTCCCGAGGCTGGCCAGCAGCTGGGTTCTTTTGGGCGGGGCTGACCCAGGCATGCTGCTGTATGGGCTGGTTGTGTGATGCCTGGCCCCAAATGAGCCATTCCACCCCTCTTGCTCTAAATAAATCCCGACCGTCTGCCCGTTGCTATTGCTTTTCACTTGATGGTAGTTATGAGGCCATTGGTAGAAAACAAGAATCTGCTCTTTCACCATCTGCATATTGGACAAGTCTTGCACTATTTAGCTTCTGGGGCCTGATAAGAAGGCAGCACAATCTGCCCATTGACTGCTGCCCTTCTTTCCAGCCCCAAGTACCAGAGTCTCCTGGCTTAGACTCTGATTTTGCATGTCTCTAGCTGTCCCCAGTTGGATGCTTTCAGTTGCACCTGCATGGCACTTGTAAGGGAAGAAAAAGGGCTCCCTTGAGCTAATTCAAACTCCTGGCCCTCACACTTGTTGCACTCTCATACGTCCCAGGGATCTCTAATTTGAGGACTAAACATGTTTAAAGAATGCTGTTTTCATGCGTCCACAATCCATTGTTTATTTTGACCCATATTCCTAGGAACATCCTGGGTACTTCCCTTGTATTTTTTTTTTCCATAGAAGAAGGCAGGCGGTGAAGACAGGGATCTTTCTCCTGCTCCATCTTCATGATGGCTCTGAGGTCAGCTATGCCTGTGTCCAGGCCATCAGGGAGGGTTCATAATAATCTCCTCTGGATCTAGCATCTTTTATTTTTTTTTAACTTATTTAAAAATATCTTTATTGGAGTATAATTGCTTTACAATGTTGTGTTAGTTTCTGCTGTACAACAAAGTGAATCAGCTGTTTGCATACATATATCCCCATAACTCCTCCCTCTTGAGCCACCTTCCCACCTTCTCTATCCCACCCCTCTAGGTTTTCACAAAGCACCGGGCTGATCTCCCTGTGCTATGCAGCAGCTTCTCACTAGCCATCCATTTTACATTTGGTGGTGTATATATGTCAGTGCTACTCTCTCACTTCGTCCCAGCTTCCCCTTCCTCCACTGTGTCCTCAAGTCCATTCTCTATGTCTGTGTCTTTTTTCCTGTCCTGCCACTAGGTGCATCAGTACCATTTTTTTAGATTCCATATATGTGCGTTAGCATCCTGTATTTGTTTCTCTCTTTCTGACTTACTTCACTCTGTATGACCGACACTAGGTCCATCCACCTCATTACAAATAGCTCAATTTCATTCCTTTTTATGGCCGAGTAATATTCCATTGTATATATGTGTCACATCTTCTTTATCCATTCATCTGTCAATGGACATTTAGGTTGCTTCCATGTCCTGGCTATTGTAAACAGTGCAGCAGTGAACATTGAGGTACATGACTCTTCTTGAATTATGGTTTTCTCAGGGTATATGCCCAGTAGTGGGACCCCTGGGTCATATGGTAGTCCTATTTTTAGTTTTTTAAGGAACATCTATACTGTTCTCCATAGTGGCTATATCAACTTACATTCCCACCAACAGTGCAAGAGGGTTCCCTTTTCTCCACACCCTCTCCAGCATTTAAGGTTTGTAAATTTTTTGATGATGGCCATTCTGACTGGTGTGAGGTGTTACCTCATTGTAGTTTTGATTTTCATTTCTCTAATAATTAGTGATGTTGAGCATCTTTTCATGTGTGTGTTGGCAATCTGTATGTCTACTTTAGAGAAATGTCTATTTAGGTCTTCCACCCATTTTTGGATTGGGTTGTTTGATATTTGATATTGAGCTGCATGAGCTGCTTGTATATTTTGGAGATTAATCCTTTGTCAGTTGCTTCATTTACAAATATTTTCTTCCATTCTGAGGGTTGTCTTTTTGTCTTGTTTATGGTTTCCTTTGCTGTGCAAAAGCTCTGAAGTTTCATTAGGTCCCATTTGTTTATTTTTGTTTTTATTTCCATTTCTCTAGGAGGTGGGTCGAAAAGGATCTTGCTGTGATTTATGTCATAGAGTGTTCTGCCTATGTTTTCCTCTAAGAGTTTTACAGTGTCTGGCCTTACATTTAGGTCTTTAATCCATTTTGAGTTTATTTTTGTGTATGGTGTTAGGGAGTGTTGTAATTTCATTCTTTTACATGTAGCTGTCCAGTTTTCCCAGCACCACTTACTGAAGAGGCTCTCTTTCTCCATTGTATATTCTTGCATCCTTTATCAAAGATAAGTAACCATATGTGCGTGGGTTTATCTCTGGACTTTCTATCCTGTTCCATTGATCTATATTTCTGACTTTGTGCCAGTACCATACTGTCTCGATTACTGTAGCTTTGTAGTATAGTCTGAAGTCAGGGAGCCTGATTCTTCCAGCTCCATTTTTCTGTCTCAAGATTGCTTTGGCTATTTGGGGTCTTTTGTGTTTCCATACAAATTGTGAAATTTTTTGTTCTAGTTCTGTGAAAAATGCCATTGGTAATTTGATAGGGATTGCATGGAATCTATAGATTGCTTTGGGTAGTATAGTCATTATCACAATGTTGATTCTTCTAATCCAAGAACATAGTATATCTCTCCATCTGTTTGCATCACCTTTAATTTCTTTCATCAGTGTCTTATAGTTTTCTGCATACAGGTCTTTTGTCTCCTTATGTAGGTTTATCCTAGGTATTTTATTCTTTTGATTTCAGTGGTAAATGGGAGTGTTTCCTTAATTTCTGTTTCAGATTTTTCATCATTAGTGTATAAGAATGCCAGAGACTTCTGTGCATTAATTTTGTACCCTGGTACTTTACCAAATTCATTGATTAGCTCTAGTAGTTATCTGGTAGCATCTTTAGGATTCTCTATATATAGTATCATGTCATTTGCAAACAGTGACAGCTTTACTTCTTCTTTTCCAATTTGGATTCCTTTTATTTCTTTTTCATCTCTGATTGCTGTGGCTAAAACTTCCAAAACTATGTTGAATAATAAGGGTGAGAGTAGGCAACCTTGTCTTGTTCCTGATCTTAGTGGAAATGGTTTTAGTTTTTCCATTAAGAACGATGTTGGCTGTGGGTTTGTCATATATGGCCTTAATTATGTTGAGGTTAGTTCCCTCTATGCCTACTTTCTGGAGTGTTTTTATCATACATGGGTGTTGAATTTTGTCGAAAGCTTTTTCTGCATCTATTGAGATGATCGTATGGTTTTTATCCTTTGGTGTGTTAATATGGTATATTACATTGATTGATTTGTGTATATTGAAGAATCCTTGCATTCCTGGGATAAACCCCACTTGATCATGGTATCTGATCCTTTTAATGTGCTGCTGGATTCTGTTTGTTAGTATTTTGTTGAGGATTTTTGCATCTATGTTCATCAGTGATATTGGCCTGTAGTTTTCTTCTTTGTGACATCTTTGTCTGGTCTTGGTATCAGGGTGATGGTGGCCTCATAGAATGAGTTTGGGAGTGTTCTTCCCTCTGCTATATTTTGAAAGGGTTTGAGAAGAATAGGTGTTAGCTCTTCTCTAAATGTTTGATAGAATTTGCCTGTGGAGCCATCTGGTCCTGGGCTTTTGTATGTTGGAAGATTTTTAATCACAGTTGCAATTTCAATGCTTGTGATTGGTCTGTTTATATTTTCTATTTCTTCCTGGTTCAGCGTTGGAAGGTTGTGCTTTTCTAAGAATTTGTCCATTTCTTCCAGGTTGTCCATTTTATTGGCATATAGTTGCTTGTAGTAATCTCTCACAATCCTTTGTATTTCTGCAGTGTCAGTTCTTACTTCTCTTTTTTCACTTCTTATTCTGTTGATTTGAGTCTTCTCCCCCCCCCCCTTTCTTTTAATTTGCGATATGCGGGCCTCTCACTGTTGTGGCCTCTCCCATTGTGGAGCACAGGCTCTGGACGCACAGGCTCAGTGGCCATGGCTCATGGGCCCAGCCACTCCACGGCATGTTGGATCTTCCCAGACCGGGGCATGAACCTGTGTCCCCTGCATCGGCAGGCGGACTCTCAACCACTGCGCCACCAGGGAAGCCCAAGTCTTCTCCCTTTTTTTCTCTTGATGATTCTGGCTGATGGTTTATCAATTTTGTTTATCTTTTCAAAGTACCAGCTTTTAGTTATATTGATCTTTGCCATCATTTCTTTCTCATTTACTTCTGATCTGATCTTTATGATTTCTTTACTTCTGCTAACTTTGGGGTTGTTTTGGTCTTCTTTCTCTAATTGCTTTAGGTGTAAGGTTAGGTTGATTATTTGAGATTTTTCTTGTTTCTTGAGGTAGGATTGTATTGCTATAAACTTCTCTGTTAGAACTACTTTTGCTGCATCCCATAGGTTTTGGGTCATTGTGTTTTCATTGTCATATTTTTCTAGGTATTTTTTGATTTCCTCTTTGATTTCTTCAGTGATCTCTTGGTTATTTAGTAGCATATTGTTTAGCCTCCACGTATTTGTATTTTTCACAGTTTTTTTCCTGTAATTGATATCTAGTCTCATAGCATTGTGGTCAGAAAAGATACTTGATACGATTTCAATCTTCTTAAATTTACCAAGGCTTGATTTGTGACCCAAGATATAATCTATCCTGGAGAATGTTTTTCCCTTGCTCCTTCATCTGCTGCATATTTCTCTGTCTTCTCATTTTGCTTAATTTACTGTGCTTGGGGTCTCCTTTTTGCAGGCTGCAGGTTCGTAGTTCCCGTTGTTTTGGTATCTGTCCCCAGTGGGTAAGGTTGGTTCAATGGGCTGTGTAGGCTTCCTGGTGGATGGGACTGGTGCCTGTGTTTTGTTGGATAAGGCTGGATCATGTCTTTCTGGTGGGCAGGACCGTGTCCAGTGGTGTGTTTTGGGGTGTCTGTGACCTTATTATGTTTTTAGGCAGCCTCTCTGCTAATGGGTGGGTTTGTGTTCCTGTCTTGCTAGTTGTTTGGTATGGGGTGTCCAGCAATGGAGCTCACTGCTCATTGAGTGGACCTGGATCTTAGCGTTGAGACGGAGATCTCTGGTAGAGCTCTTGCCAATTGATATTACATGGGGCCTGGAGGTCTCTGGTGGTCCAATGTCCTGAACTTGGATCTCCCACCTCAGAGGCTCAAGCCTGACACCCGGCCGTAGCACCAAGATCCTGTCAGCCACATGGTTGTGGCAGGCATCCGACACTTGAGAGAGCAGAAGGGTTTAAAATTAGAAGAACTGGATGAAGTGATGCCTCGGGCACTTGCTGGTTGTGAACCCAGGCACAGCCCAAATCTCCCTGAGCCTGTTGTTCACCTCCACTCAGCCCCAGGGCTGTTCCAACGTCGTTGGGGCTCCAGCTGTCACTTAGGGCTGGTGCACCTCCTCTCCGGTGTCCGGCCCTCAGCTGACCCGGAAGCAGACGTTGGCATTTTACCTTTTGTCTTCCTCCTGTCTGAGGATGAAGCTTGTCAGAGTGGTGCTGCTATCGGATTTTTTCAACCTGCTCCTCCGGGTCGTGGTGCTTCGAGCCACCACATCCATTAAGAAAGACTCTCAGGGTGTGGGGTCCGAGTCCCCGGCATGGTCTGGGGAAGGCTGCGGGTTCCGGAACGGGAGCGCAGAGACCGGACGAGGTGAGAAGGAGGAGAAAGAGGAGGAGTGGAGGAGTGGATTTAGCATCTTAAATATCTCTCTGGACCTGTTCGCCTTTTGTTGACTTTAAAGTACTAAAACTTACTTGGGACATGAATAGCCCACTGCCATGTTCCCATGAGGATTTAACAGATTTCCAAATTATGATCACGATGACAGAATATTGGATGACATGATGAATTAGGAAGTTCAGATGCCAATTTATAATGTAGTGAGATTTAAAAGGAATTACTATCAGAACCTTTGCTACCAGAATTCCTTTTGTGTAGAGAACTGACTACTAAGTTCCATGAGGATAGGAACTATATCTCTTTCACTTCTCTTTGGATACCCAGTGCCTAGCTCAGTGGTGGGCACATAATAGGTGCTCAATAAGTATTTGTTGGAAAAAAATGAATGCATAAAAAACATTGATGGACCATTTACACAGACTAAATACAGGAAGGGCAAGGCAGAACAAAGGAAAAGCTAAATGGTTATACATAAGCAAATGGAAGAAATTAGCTTTTAAGAGGGGAGAGAAAGGGAATAGGAGAGGGTTAAACATTTCAGGAGGCAGGAGAAGAGATGTTTAAGCTCAGGGGTGTATTAAATTCAATTTGAAGTTATGTTTCAGGGTTATAAAATCCCTTCATCTCCCCATATTTATATAAAGTCTGCTGTACACACAAGGGTCACAAGTGAGGCCTTTTTGTTGTTTTACTTGCTTTGTGCCAAGCAGTGAAGGGTGCTGAGTTTCATGTGTGGGAAAGTACGAGGTGAGTAAGAAATACACACGTAGGTGCTCAGATGACCCATAAACGACTCCACTGGAAGCAGAAATCAAGAGCAGGGGTGTCACCTCCCACCCCTTCTACCCAAACTCTAGGAAAGTTTGGATAGTGTGGGGTGTACCGTGCACATGAGGAATGGGTTTCATTTTGATCTCCCATGACATCTAATCATAGTAAGAAACAACCATCGGGCTACATACTTCATTGGTATCTGATACTCAAGTCTTGATTTCTCATTCAGCCCTTCCCATTATCCTCCTCTCCCATTCTTTATAATGCCTTGAATAATTTTCATTATCATGAAATATGAGAGAAAGTTTCTGCTGACAACAAAATGAGAAATATGTCTATTCCCATAATACTCAGAGACATTTAGGCCCAGATTTACCACCTATGAAATCTATTCTTGCCCTCCTATAAGACCCAGCTTAGTATAGGTAGAATAGCTTTTGAAAAATGCTTGAATCTGAAGTAATAATTAATTGGTCTGAATCTAAAGTAATAATAATTAAATATAAGAAATTATGATGAAGTCTAAAATTCCAAATGAGATTTGTTGAAGAAAAGAAAAATCTTTCAGGTCAGTGAAGAAATGTGCTTTTCCTAGCTGCAACTGTCTCAACTATCATGATGGATTAGTGAGATTAAAACAACTCTTTCTCTACCACCGACTATGACAATAGGTGTTCTTTAGCATATCTTTTTATTTAAATTTTTAAAAATGAGTTTGATTAAATCTGAACTTGTAAGAAACTTGCATACCAAGAGACAGTTTAAAGCTAATGTTCTTTGAAACTATTTCAGGCTTTTCTCCAAATTCTCCAAAGATTTTTCCTAGAACAGTATCTTGGGAAATGAATGGGGAGGGTAGACCCTTGGCATTTGAGGATTTCACACTGGCATGTTTACAATGTGCCATTTCTGCTATTTGTAAGTGACTCTGGATTTCTATGATACATAGGAATTTGTCATTTTGAATCTCGTCTTAGCCTGACTTTGTTGTTCTCTACTGTTTTCCAGAAGTGATAAACTCTTTGTCTATGAAAAATGGCCATTGAATTTATTGAAAACTGAAAAGCTGATTAATTCATCATATGAAAGATGGGACAAGAGACTTTTGTTTGAAATGTGGTTCTAGAAAAACATGGATTCCCCAAAGTAAAGAGAAACAACCTTTTCAAATATTAAGAAGCTGTCTACTGGTGCTAAGGTGACAGAAATTAAGGTTCAGGAAGAATTATATTCATTACCAGTTCTTAGCTCACATTTTTAAAAAAAAAATATTTATTTATTTATTTAGCTGCACCAGGTCTTAGTTGTGGCACGTGGGATCTTCGCTGTGGCATGTGGACTCTTAGTTGCAGCATGTGGACTCTTAGTTGTGGCATGCGAACTCTTAGTTGTGGCATGCGAACTCTTAGTTGCGTCATGTGGGAACTAGTTCCCTGACCAGGGATCGAACTTGGGCCCCCTGCATTGGGAGTGTGGAGCCTTAGCCACTGGACCACCAGGGAAGTCCCCTTAGCTCACATTTTAATATAGAGGCATAATACAGAACTGACACTGCACTCAGATTCTATTTCCTACTCACCCACTAACCAACTATGTAAATCTGAGAGAGTCACTTCACCATTCTGGTCATTGTCATCATTATCACTATTACGGAGGCCTCCATTTATTGAGCCCTTACTATGAATTAGGCACTGTGCTAAGCTCTTTACCTGGATTATCTCATTTAATGCTTGCAACAGCCTGATGCTGTAGGCACTATCATTATTATCTGCAGACGCAAATAATACTGAATAACAACAGCTAACAGCTCCTGAATGCTGACTGTGGGGGACAGTATGCCAAGTGTATTACATGCATCTCATATAATCCTGTTAATAATGAGCTGGCTACTATTTAACCTCTATTTAACAGATAGGAAATTGAGGCTTACAGAGGTTCATTAATTTGTCCAAGATGACACAGCTAGCAAAAGGTGAAGAAGGATTTTGAATTAAAAATGCCATTTGCAGCAACATGGATGGACCTAGAGATTATCATACTAAGTGAAGTAAGTCAGAGGAAGACAAAAATCATATATCACTTATATGTGGAATCTAAAAAGAATGGTACAAATGAACTTATTTATAAAACAGAAACAGACTTACAGACTTCAGAAACAAGCTTATGGTTACCAAAAAGGAAAGGTTGGGGGAAGGGATAAACTAAGAGTTTGAGATTAACATAGACACACTATTATATATAAAATACATAATCAACAAGGACCTACTGTATAGCACAGGGAACTCTATTCAATTTTCTGTAATAACCTATATGGGAAAAGACTCTGAAAAAGAATGGATACATGTATATGCATAACTGAGTCACTCTGCTGTACACCTGAAACTAACACAACATTGTAAATCAACTATACCCCAACATAAAATAAAAACTAAATTTTAAAAAAATGCAAAAAAAAAAGTTCTCTGACTCTGGAGCTCAAGATCTTAATCATTAGGCTCTACTGGTTTTATAAAGAAATTAATCATACTGAAAAAACGACATCAGTGTACAGATGTTGAGCTCTTTACATTTACATAAGCACAAAGTGTTGGCAATATTCTGTCATTTAGTCATTATGTCATATAGATGGTATTTCCCATTGGCAGGGCCAGCTCTTTGAGCTATTTCCTCTGTAGTAATTTTCATGGAGCTCTACTCACTGCATGTGGTTTCCTATTTATGGTCAACAGTGAACACTGAAAGGACAACTGGTCAAGGTTCAGGAGGTAGAAACACTATGAAGCCAGGTCTCATCTGTGTGTGACTCGAGGTGGTCCATAAGGGATTGAACCTGTGCCCTGGTCACGTTAGCACTGCACTTCATCCAAAGAAACAAATTGCCCTCATCAAATCCTAAGTGTTATCTTCAGCAATTCCATTTTTTGTACCCTAGTAAACAGATGGCAAGAATCTGTGTTTCTGACAATTGAGCAAACTTTCTTTTTTGCCTTTCTTGGCTTGCAAGAAGGAATAGAAAATGGAAATTCACTGGGACAAACAGAAGGCAGATTTCTAATGTGGATTGTCCAAACCCTACACACATACACCATCACACACACACACACACAACTGCACACACAAATATATACATACACACACATGCACACACACACAGAGCCACCACCAGCAGTACAGCAAACACAAGATAGTGATTTGTCTATAATGAGAGCAGGATGGGAGATTTAGTAATATTTCATTTTCATGCATTTTCTTTAAGGGAGCACAGGTCAACATTTAGACTTTTCATAGAAGACACAGAAACACATATACAATCTTTTAGATTGATTGTAAATCTGAGGAGCAGATGTATCCAAATGATAGTTATTAATGTTATTTCTGTCTCTGGGAAATGGTAAATTATATTCAAGTCTGTTACTTAGCAGAGTTATTATGCATTTAGGAACTTAAATGGGGGACAGTTTTGATTTTCTTTGGAAGAGAAAAGGCAGACTCATCTTTCGGCTGAAGCATGACTACTTTGGGATCTGGTCAGATATCATCTTGAGAGAGAGAGAGAGAGAGAGACTGGCCAGGTGTCACTCTTGTCCTCCATGGGTGGTACAGATGAAAAGAGGAGGCATGTGCAGGGGATTTGTTCTCGGCTTCATAATGATACTCTTCCTTTATCTGACATTCACTAAAAATAACATTTGAATGAAGGAATTGGGTCACCTGGTAACATTTTTGGTAGCAGCAGTACCTTGCGGGGAAAGCCTTTATGTTTTCATGCAGCACAGCACAAGTTCAGTGTTGGGTTTGTAGAAGGCATTTCCAAAGACAGCTCTGGAAAGTCCTCATTGGAATCTCTCCAAAGCTCAGGAGAGGGGGCTGCATTTCTGGGGCAACTTGGGAGCACACCCACCCCCCCCACCGTGGAGGCAGGGGCAGAAGTAGATGAATAAAACTTTAAAGCCTTGTTTCAACCCTGCAGTTCTGTATCTTTTTCCATGCGTTATATTCGTCCGAGGAAGTGAGCAAATTACTTGATCGCTTTATCTCTCCTAATATATTTGTTTCATTTTCGAGTATGGAAAATACAAGCTGCAGATTATTTTAGTGTCAGATGGCTGGAGTGAAACTGGGAGCCTTTGAAGACAAAAGACATTTGTACCCTAATTCCTAATTCTAGAACTTTCAAGAGACCTAGCACATAGCAGAGTTCAACAAAGGTTATTGAATGAATAATAATAATTGGAAACTCTGATCCATCTTCTGCGGCTCTCACCCTCACTCACTCAGTCCAGCCACTCGAGTCCCGTGGCTGATACTCAGACACACCAAACATGTGCTTCCTTTGCATTCACTGTACTCTGGGCCTGGAATGCTCCCCCCAGATATTTGTGGGACTGGCTCTCCCACCTCCTAAGGTCTCCACTCAGATGTTACCTTATCAGTGAGGACTTCTGTCATTTCCTCCACATTCTTCCATTGTAATTCCCAGCATCTGATATAGTATATTCACTTGTTTATCTGTTTAGCCTCTTTTATCCCTCCCTGACCCCGACTAGAACATGAGCCCACAGGAGCAGCAGCTTCGTCTTGCTCACTGCTGGATCCCCAGAACTTAAAAATAAATATTGATTGAGTGAATGAGCAAATAGATGAACATGAGTTTTAGGTATCACTCCTCTGGTTGATATGAACAGACACTCACTCAGGCAATCTCAAGTAAAGGGGATGTGCCTTAATAAGAAGGAGTCTTACAGAAACCCAACAATAGGACTGTTGGTAGGTTACTTGTTGGGGCTGGGTGTCCTGAAGGCAAGAACTGGAGCAGGTGGCCAGGACCTCAATGGCAGGGCTGGGAAGACCTTGACTCCAGCACTCCAGCACGACCACGCTTCACTTCTCCCCTCCTCGGAGATTCCTGATTTCCTCACCACTTCAGCTTGTACTGGGCCACATGACAGCTCCGGGTCTGAGTTTACTGCCTTACCTCCATCAACTCTCTCGGTCACAGTTTACCCACAGAGGAGTCCGATGATCTCAGATCATCTTTTCAAGCCAGGTCAATAGTTCCTAAGTCTCTGGCTTTTCTACTGGTTGAGTCAATGCTCATTGGCATGAGCCAATGCCCTCCCCAGCTCCACTCACCTACGATGTGATGCAGATTTCTGATTTCAGCAGAAATCACTTGAGGGACAGCTTCTAGAAGGATCAGGCCATTGACCTCCCCAATACTATCCTCCTCCTTCTCCAGGAATGCTCTTTTATCTCCTACATTCCCCTTTAAAGGCAGTAGGAGGTTCATTTCAATTTTTTGATTGATTTTTAATCAGTTAGTTTTACCCAAAAATGTCTTACAAATCATGACATGTGTTAAAGACGTTACAGTTCATGTGGAATCAAAAGTCACACAAGCTTTTTTTTTTTTTTTTTTTGCCTTGGGCAGGTTCTAGATCTGACAAGGGCAGCCTGTGTGGCAGGTCCTGGGCAGAGACCAGAAATGCTGTATTAGGGAGTTTGCTTCTCTTACCAGTAGGGAGGACTGCTTGAACTTGGAGAGGGAACAAACTGAGACAACTAAATTCACAGCAAAGGGACTGGCAGGTGACAATCATTCTGTTTGGCTCAGATGATGGAGGCTAAGCTCTTGAAAGGTGTGTAATTAATCTCTCTCATGTCCTCTTTAAGTCTCTTGTCAAGTCCAGGATTTGTTTTCCTTTCTGATCTCAAGATTTTACTACTGAGAACCCTAAGCTAAGTAGACTGAGGCCTGCATGGACCCTGATGATATTCCTGGGAGACTGTTGCCCTCAGCATTCTACGGAAAGCAGGCAGCCAT
The DNA here is from genome assembly GCF_003676395.1 of Aethalodelphis obliquidens. Taxonomy (NCBI): domain Eukaryota; kingdom Metazoa; phylum Chordata; class Mammalia; order Artiodactyla; family Delphinidae; genus Aethalodelphis; species Aethalodelphis obliquidens. Next base: position 8,603,544 of record NW_020837954.1, on the reverse strand, counting down.
AAACAACGGGACAGTGACCCTTATAGAAGCCCATGAATGCATTCAGCAGGCCCAGGGCCAGTCACCACTGCTCTGTGGCCCTCAGCAAGTAATAGCCCCTATGGGCCTCAGGTTCCCCTGCTCTGAATCTCAGAATTATGAGGATCAAAATCTAATGGACACATTGTGTGTGGAAAATTCCACAATTTTAGGAGACTTTCTCTTTCAGAGTATGAGTTGACAGCTATGGTCCATGGGCCAAATCCAGCTTGCTGCCTGTTTTTTAATGACCTGTGAGCTAAGAATGGGGTTTACATTTTCAAACGGTCGGAAAAAATCAACAGAAGAATAATATTTCATGACATGAAAACAATATGAAATTCAGATTTCAGTGTCCATAAGTAGAGTTTTATCTAACGCAGCCATGCTCGATCATTTCCATCAGGGCCAAGGACTAGTACCCGTCTGGCCTATTAGGAGCCGGGCCGCACAGCACGAGGGAAGCTTCATCTGCTGCTCCCCATCTCTCCCCATCGCTCACGTTACTGCCTGACCCATCCCCCTGCCGTCCCCGTGGAAAAACTGTCTTCCACGAAACCAGTCCCTGGTGTCAAAAAGTTTGGGGACCGCTGGTTTACATACTGTCTATGGCTGCTTTCTCACTACAGTGGCAGAGTAGTTGTGACAAAGACAACATGATCCACAAAGCCTAAAATATTTATTTTCTGGCCCTTTACAGAAAAAGTTTGCCAACTTCTGTTTTAGAACATAGAGGCTAAAAGTAACCATCTAAGTCAGACACACCTAGGTCAAATAACAGCTCACCCCTAACTAGCTTTGTGACCTTGGAAAGTTATTTAACCTTTCTAAGCTCCACTTTCCTTATCTGTAAAACAGAGACAAAAACAGTCCTTATCCCAAAGATCTTTGGGAGGAATTGGATGAGCAGGCACTGAGCTGAGATCCCAGTCTGGCTGAGTAAACCAAGGCATGACTGTGAGTTTCTTATCCTCAGCATCTGGTACAGTAATTGGCACAGAACAGGTGCTAAATATGTATTTGCAGGATAAATACTTGAATAAACTGCAGAGTGTACATTTAATATGAGTTTGGCATATTACCCTGAAGGTGTCTGGGGTGGAGTAGCCAATAAAAGAGGGAA